>NW_025999961.1:4167636-4210690 GCF_001458135.2 Marmota marmota marmota
AAGCTCCAAGAAGCAGTCCCTGCGGGCTCAGTTCCGGGAGCCGGAATTCGGCTGCTTAGTGCTTGGTGTATGCTCTGATAGGGGCAGGGTCCAAGAAGCAGCCTCTGCAGGCTCTGCAGCCCTGGGCCAGGGCGGTTCCGGGATGGTTCCGGGAGCCGGAACTCGGCCGCCCCGCGCTCGGTGTTCTCTCCGATAAGATCAGGTTCTAAGAAGCACCCAGGCGCTGAACCCTAGCAATCTGTCTGCAAGCCGCAGGCGAATTGCAGCCTGAAATTACCTGATCTATTGCTGAATGAGCTGCGGACAGTCGAAAACAGGGGAGGTGACGTCAGTTTACCAACATGGTGGCTGCTGGCCTCCTCTGTGGTCTGACCAGTGTGGAGAACCGAGATGGACCGCTTCCTTCCCCCGTCTCGAACCCAGAATTCAGCCCTGAGTACGGTGCTTGCGCGGCTGGCAGAAACTGCAGCGCTGTAACCCTGCGTCTCTATCCCAGCGCGCGCTGCAGACTCTAGCCGCGGGGCGATTTGCTGAAAAAGCAGTGTTACCCTCCGTGCGACAAACCTCTCGCGTTTGAGTCCCCGTAGCCGATCCTCGTGCGATGGAAATCCTTCCTCCAGGTTCCGGAGCACCCCACTATTGCTGGAAATTCGTAACAAGATATCCTTTAGCCGTCCTGATTTGTCATACTCCCACACAGTGAAGCAGCACACGGGGGCAATGCACTCCCCTCGCCGCCATCTTCCTTCCTCAAGTTTATTATTGATGAATCACTGTGTATCCAACTATCAGTGGACAGAGTTCAATCCTTAATTCCACGTTACAATCCTTTGATTGGACAAAATGCAGATCAGGGAGTTGGAGCTATGGGTTGCTGCAGCATTAATTCTTTCGGTCTGCTCTAAGATTTCCTGAATTCTAGGTTGAATTCCTCTCTTTATTGTCTCCACCTAAAATCAGAATGCTTTGGATAGGCTTAAGAATGGTCTAGACAATACAGTGCATTTCCTCAACAGCTCCAAATTATTGTGTTGTTGCATAAGAGAGCCCAAGATAAAGTTGAATCCTCTGGTGTGATTTTTAGAACAAAATCTTTATAAAAGGTCAGAACATGGAGTTATTTTGAAAACCATAGCTACTGAGAAAACCTCTGGAAAAGGAAAAGTTGGGATGTGTCAGGTAAGGTTAGTAATTGTTTCTCTTTCTTTGAAGTTCAAGTCCTTTCTTGTGTGAAGATGCTTTATTGTGGTATTGCTGGGCTTTTAGCCTAGTTAGATTCAACAATACAAATGCTTTGTTTTGCACAGTATCTTTCATCCAGCTTCTTTGCAAGGCTTTGATACATTTCTTATTAATCTTTACAGCATTTTATTGAGGTATGTATACTGCTTGATTCCTTAGACAGGAATTTAGCAGACATGTAATTTAGCTGACAATATTCACTATAATGAAAGCAGAACTCTAGATTCCTGACCATTTTCTGCTGTCATACTCAATTTTCCTTCCTTCCTTCCTTCCTTCCTTCCTTCCTTCCTTCCTTCCTTCCTTTTTCTTTTTTTGTTTGTTTGTTTGTTGTTGTTGTTGGTTGGTTGGTTGGTTTGATTTTTTAGTCTTTGTGTTTGGTTGTTCCAAAACATTTCATCATTAATTTTGACTTTCAATTTATTTAACCATATATCTTTTTGAATACTTATTTTACCAACTTGAATTAGACAGTCTTGTCATAGTGCCCACATTGCTTTAAAGCCATGTTCTTCAAATTTAAATTTCCAAACTCTGGCTTGAGAAGAAGTCCCAAAGGAGTCATTGTATACTTCACCTGTAATTTTTCTGGGCAATATGTTTTTCATGTGTCTTGGGCCATTTCCTATGAAAGCCAGGACCCTCTTTCTGTAGGCATTTGGATGATATTCCAAAGTAGCTTTCCAATACACTACAGAAGGTGCTAGGTCATAGGGAGGTCATAATCTAAACTCTCTGCAGGTGGGAAGACCCCCAAGAGGAGATCATGGGCAATTTATTATACATTATTATTGTCCATCTAGGAACAGAATGCACAGACAATCTGCTGTTCTGTTTCCTGAGTGGCCCTGCTTTCTTGTGGTACTTTAGTAATCATCTTTATACTGATGACCCTCCAGTTCCAATCTCCAACTATGATTTTTCTTCCCAATTTCAGGACCATAGACTCAACTGTCTGCTAATCATTGTGATTCAAATTTCTCACTGAACTCACAGTCTCTCCTACACCTGATCCTCCTCCTGCATTCTGTATCTCAGGCATGATCATAATGTCAAAACTAGAAATGCTGCAGCCATCCTTGACTCTTTTCTCTTCAGAGCCCCACCATCCCAGGCTTTGAGTCACATATCAATTCTACCTTTTGTATATCTTTGGATATCCACTGCTTTACTCCATCCCTCTTGCCACCACCATGGTTCAAGGTTATACAGTCTCTGGCTCAGGTAACTGCAATAACTTTCTAAGAAGTTAGTCTCCTGGCTTTGTTTTTTACCTACCCCTATTAACTCTTCACACTCATCTCTCAACTGCATCCAGCTGTTCACAGTTCCTTAGATACTGCTCTTATGCATGGGTCTGTGCAAACAGTTTGCTCTGGGTGGAGGACTCTTCTGGCTGGCAGTTGCTTTTGATCCCTCTGATCTCAGCTTAGATATCACAGAACTCACCTCTGGGTCTAAGGTCTCTTCTTTATGGTCCTCAAAGACTCAGTGCTTTTTTGTTGCAGAACTAAACTGGAATTCCTGTTTGCTTGTTAACACCCCTAGGAGACAGCCACCTCCATCAGCCTGGAGCCTGGCTTGTCTCCCGCAATACCTTATCCCTGCGTGCAGCTCAGGTTTGAGGCACAGGTGGTGTTCAGTAAACATGTATGAGCTCAGAAGAGGAAGTAGGAAAGAGAGTATGGAAAGGAAGAAAAAATATAAGCAGGAGGAAGATTAGGTATAAACAAAACTGCTTTGTAAATATGTAAATAAGAATGTAGATATAAACACATGTGCATGTAATTAAATGTGTAAAATCAGTATTTTTTTCTTGCAACCTGCCTCTTAGTTATAAACTATAGACTATGAAAAAAAAATAAGTAGTTTAAAGTTCCAATTAGATGGTTTTTGATAAATCAAGTTTTAAAATATAGATTTCTTCTGAATGTTGGAATAATATTTTAACACAAATAAGGAGGCTAACATGCAGTAGAAAAACAAAGTGGTGCTTTTGTAAATATAACCCTTTCTATGTATGGTTTTTTAAAATTTAAATTTCATAAATCTCATCTACTTTAAGTGAAGCTTATCAGAATAACTATCTTAATAAGAGGAGTGCCCTACTAAAAATAAAAATCATCACAGTAGTAAGAGACTGAGGTCCATGTTTAAGGCTGATTTGTTTTTAAAAAGCTTGGATTTTGACAAAAGTGTCATATTTCTTACTTCTCATTTTAAATTTGTTGACCATACCCAATATGTCTGTGAGAATCAATTAAGGTCTCTTCCAAACATGAACCCATAGATGTCTTAACAACCAAACCATTCTGATAAATGGCAGTAACAATATTTCCAGTGTGCTTTTAAGTTCCAACTTCATTAAGTCTGGAAGATCAGAACCAATTTAAGTGAAATAGTATTCCATTTATTTTTAAAAGCCAAGATGCAATTCTAGGGTTCAGACATCAATGGATCCGTCACATTTTTCTCAGTTCAGGTTACACCTATTTCTGTAGTCACTTGAACTACTTCTCAAGAAACACAGAGTAAAGGACAAAGACCAATAAAGTTTATAAGGCCAGGTACACATCTGTAATTCCAGTAACTAGGGAGGCTGAGGCAGGGAGATCCCAAGTTTGTTTCCAGACTCAGCAACTCAGCAAGGCCTTATCTCAAAATAAAATATAAAATGAGCTGGGGATATAGCTCAGTGGTAAAGCTCCACTGGGTTCAATCTTCAGTATCAAAATAAATAAGTAAATGAATAAATAAAACTCATGAGCATACTTCTAAATGTGCCTGCACACGTGCACGCAGACATACACGTACACATACACACACAAATTCATCTCGTACTATTGAGAAACACAGGAATTTCTGGATTGTGGATTTAGGAAGAAATTAGCTGCTTAAATATTATTTCTCTAACACAAAGATATAATAGAGTACTTAGTAATGCTATAATTAAAAAAAGAAGAGTTGCTTCATTCTAGAATGCGAGTTGAATAAAGATTTAACTAGCTTTTCCCATTGTTTATGCTAACAAATCTATTATACACAGATTGACAGGGCAAGTACCATGAGGTCTGCTGAAAATTCCACAGCTTCCTATTTGGATAGAAACTGAGATTAATTTATAGAGGCACAATGTCCAAACTACTGAGCAAGACTGGGCATGTTGGACTATTATCCTCAATCCTTGGATGGTCAGAAAAAATCTACAAGACTTGCACCAGAAAGCAGTCATCCTTTAAAGTTGAACCCCCACCCCCACCAATATTGACATGCGTGGTGTGAGAGTTGAACTGTTCTAGTGGTAGGGCTCATGGTAGAATCCAGTGGAATGGGCTCTTCCCTGCATGGATAGTGTGTGACGGAGAACTTGGAAAAGGATTTCTAGAACCTCTCCAAGGAGGATTCTTTGAAAGTATCGCCTGAGTTTTCTTCACATCCAGAAACTTTGCAGGTTTAATCATTTAAATTAATAGCCAATTAACTAATTAAGAGCTAGTATATTGTTTAAAAAAGAGGATGTGTATTTGGCTTAATTGTGGACAAACCTGCTTCTCCCATCAGCGAGCCCATTGGTTAACAAGATGGGAATTTACTTTAATACTTGTCTCATTTCACAGAGGTTCTTTAAGACTCACAAGTACTGTTGACTTATTTCTTCTTGTGATGTCTTTTGTTTAGTTTTGTGCACTTCAGATAAATACTATCCATAGCTCCTTTACAGTTAATTAAAATTTTAAATAACTCTGTCTTCTACTGAGAAACATATATAATCAAGATTATTTTGTGTAAATCTAAGATTCTTGCTTTTATTTTTAATAACTATGGTCTTGAACAGATTTTTGCATACACATCTTTATAATTTCATCTCCCTCATCATGCAGTCGGCATTTAACAAAAAACAAAACATTCTCTTATTATTTACATTCTTTCTACTTCATTCCTAAGAATCTAAGTTACTCTGTGTATACTAATTAAAAATTTTTTTATGATAGTTAGGATTCTGTCTTTCATCTTCCTATTACTTAGAACCTGCCATAAAAAAATAAATAAATGACTGTTAGCACAGGAATTCAAAAGACATAAATAAACATTTGACTGAAAAGAATCTATTATATTACATTATACTGTATTAGTTACATATTTTGCCAACCTTTCTAGATTCACTTTTATGTCCTCCACAACTCACAAATTCCAGCAAATTATAATTTCAATAAATGAATGACCAAGTACAAAATGATTAGCAAACTGGGTATGCACTGAAGCAGAAGTTTACCCAAGTTCAATGACCTCATCTCTGTTTCTCCAACTCATTTCTCCTTGTAACATTTCTTCCAAAATATGATTCTGCTTTGCTCCTTCTTGAATTCATGAGATCCACTTACCAGAGAGCAAAGCAACAGTGTCAGCTACTAATCTAGAGTTGGGGGAGAAGGGCAGAGCTTGGTGAAAGGAGTACAGAATCATGAGGATTGTCTATCCAGCAGACATACAGTGTGTGCAGTGTGTGCTGTGCATCTTGAGAAAAGAAGTGCAGATACTTCAACAATAGCCAAAATATGCTAATAATTAAAATATGATTTCATACTCTTTCAAAAATGATCGTAGCTAACTATGTCTGCTCTTTTTTTAAAAAAGGTATTTAAAAATCACCGTGGCTGTCTCTGTATAATAGGAACATTTTTCTACTTCTTTCCACTGTTAATTAAATTATTTAATGTAATCATGGATGCTAACGTTCTTACGTTGAATAGGCTAAATTTTTTATCTTTGCAAAAATGAAGGAAAAAATAATTCTTCCTCTCACTTGCCAAGTTCCAATTTCTACATGGTTTATAACTATAAAAAGTAGAAGAAAACTCCAGATTCTAATATGAATTGAAACACATCTGTGCATCCACAACCAGAAGAAAAGTCCTAAATCTCTAAATTGATACTCTAATTGGCTTTTGCTGGGACCTGAATTCCTTCATATATGGCCAGCTGTTGTGCATACATTAATGGAAGGGAAATTGAAAACTGAATGTTTTATTATGTGTGAGTCAATATATTTCTAAGACTAGATGAGTAAAGATCTCAAAAATCTTAACACCAAAAAACCACAGATAATCCAATCAATAAGTGGCCAAAGGAATTGAACAGGCACTTCACAGAAGAAGAAATATAAATGATCAACAAATGTATTTTAACATATTCAACATCTCTAGCAATTACAGAAATGCAAAGTAAAGCTACACTTCGATTCTATCTCACTCCAGTCAGAATGGCAATTGTCAAGAATACAAGTAATGATAAATGTTGGTGAGGATATAAGGAAAAGGGTACACTCATACTTTGCTGGTGGGACTGCAAATTGGTGCAACCACTATGGAAAGCAGTATGGAGATTCCATAGAAAACTTGGAACAAAACCATCATTAGACCTTCGGCTTATACCCAAAGGACTTAAAATTATCATACTAGGGTGAGACAGTCACATCAATATTTATAGCAGCTCATTTCATAATAGCTAAGCTATGGAACCAAACTAGGTGCCCTTCAACAGATGAATGAATAAAGAAAATATGATATATATACACAATGGAATAAATCTATAAAAGAATATATATAAAGAAAATATATAAAGAATATATATAAAGAAGAATGACTTTATGACATTTGCTGGAAAATGGATGATTAGAGATTATCATCATTATTATCATGCCAAGTGAAATGACCCAATCCCATAAAACCAAAGGTTGAATGGTCTCTTTGATATGTGGTTGCTAACACACAACAAGCGGGGTGCAGAGGGAAGAATAAAAGTTCAATGGGGTAGACAAAGGGGTAGGGGATAGGAAAGACAGTCAAATTAACTGGTCATCTTTCCTATATAACATAGAAATACACCACCAGTAAAACTCAGCATTATGTAAAACCACAAGAATGGGATTCTAATTAGAATAAGTTATACTCCAATATGTATAATTTTTCAAAATTCACTCTACTGTCCTGTATATCTGAAAGAACAAATTTTAAAACATTAGAAAAAATTTTTAAAATACTAGAAAGACTTTTTAAAAAATATTTGTTTAGTTATACATGGGCACAATATCTTTATTTTGTTTATTTATTTTAATGTGGTGCTGAGGATTGAACCCAGGGTCTCACATGGGCAAGGCGAGCACTCTACCGCTAAGCCACAACCCCAGCCCCTAGAAAAACTTTTAATGGGAATCTCACCAGGAAAGATGGGGAAAATTTGTTGTTTCTAACGTTCAAAAACCTAAATAGGAGACTGAACAAATATAATCAAATTTACCATGTCAGCTTCATCACTGAAAGCATTCATGTGAACCTTTCAGTTCTTGATGTGACCAAATTAAAGTCTTTTCTACATTTTAAAGTAAAATGAACACTTTACCTATTTGTGTATATTATATTCAGGAGATATAAAATGGTTAATATGTGAGCCCATGAGTTCTCCAAGCAATACTTGCTATACTTACCTATTATTATTTCTTATCCATTAAAGAGGGTAAAACACAAGAGCAAACTATTTGATGGAAGGGTAGTCACACAACCTAAATTAAGCAAGCCTCATGCCACAGTACTCTGACAGGGGGGAAAGAGAAAGTCAACATAAGCCTAAAATGGGCCCTGTTCAGAGTTTTGAGTGAGAAGCATGAGAAAATGTCTGTGAGACTCTTTTGCTAATCAAAGCATGGGAGGGCTCCTTCCCTTGATGCAGTTTCTTACACCTGCTCCATCCGAAGTGAAGAGGGGACTTCAGTCCATGAACACTCACTCATCACCTTCTAAAACTGACTGGGTTGGCTTGGGGAATCCCTGTCATTCAGTAAACAGTAACAACAAAGACAACACATTTGCCTGTCTTGTCCAATATTTTATCTATCTCCATTAGCTATTATATGCACTAATATTTATTGAATAATGAAAAAGCATGGCACTAATAATAAAATGGTTCCCACTTATTGAGAATTTATTAAGCACTCGAGACTGTGCCAAGCACTGTATGTGTAATTCCTTAATTACTCCTTGTGTATTTTGATGGGGCAATAGTCTCCTAGAGTTCATTTCTTTTTTTACTTCCTCTTTCCCTCCCTCTGTTCTCTTCCTCTATTCTACTGATCTTCCTTTTGTTTATTTATATTTTTAATTAGTGCTTTGGCGATATACATAAGGTGAAATTCACTGTGGTATAATCATGTATATATTTAACATAGTTTTGATCATTTTATATTGACCATAGCCTTTCTGAAGAGTGGTAGTCAGAATACTGTATTGTAACACCCAATGAATTAAAATTTAATACTTGTTTCCACATTGAAAAAGAATTTCTTTATAATCATGAAAAGCAAAAGCTACACGTTTTAAAAAATCTTTGTGCAAAATTTTGAAATTCTTTCTTCACAGGATGGTAGACAAAGGACATTTGGGATCACCTGGTCAAAATCCTTGATTTTACAAAGGAAGAAAAATGAGGCAGAGATTAGTAGACCCAATGTCATGCCCTTAACCTGTGACAGAGATGGGTATGAACCCCTCAGATGTGCAGGCTCCAGTGACTTATTTTGTGATATTCTCTAATACTCCAATCACTATTCTTAGAATTGATAATTATCTAATTATTAGATCTATGGAATAAAAAGAACTTCAGTTATTACACCACTGAAACATTGTTTAGTAAGCAACTTAAGAAAGTGACTGTGACCCAGATCAGTGGGAAGAGTGATAAATGTAATAGCTACACTATACCTCAGATGTCCCAGGAAAGTGTCTCTGTGTTACTTTTAATTAAAAAAAAAATTAAACCACAAGTGTTCATGAGAGATTGTCTTGTGGGTAACTTTCTTCCCAGCCGTTAGTTTGGTCTCAGAAAAAGGTCTGAGATCTGTTTTGTGTCCTCATATGTGTTAGTCAACTTTTCATTGCTATAACAAAAATACCTGCCAAGAACAACTTAGAGGAGGAAAAGTTTATTTGGGGCTCATGGTTTCAGAGATCTCAGTCCATGGTTAGCCGACTCCATTGCTCTGGACCTGAAGTAAGGCAGAATGTCACGACAGAAGGGTTTGATGGAGGAAAGTTGTTGAGACAGTGGAGAGCCAGGAAGCAAAGAAAGCAAGAGTGAGGAGCTAGGGACAAGATATAGACCTCAGTATCCCCAAATGCAAGCCCCAGGGACCTTCATCTTTCAGCCATGCTTACCTGCCTATAACTGCCACTCAGTAGGACATTTAAATTTTGAACCCATCAAATCCATTAATCCACTTGAGGTTACAGCCTTTGTCACTTCCTAAAGCCCCAACTGTGAACCTTGCTGCAAAGAGGACCATGTTTTCAAAATATGAGCTTTCAGAGGGAGAGTCAATTACAGATCCAAACCATAAAACCAGAAAATATATTCTCTCTGGCCAATTATTTCTTTTCTTTGCTCTCTTTTGTTTGTTTGTTTTTGGTAACAGGGATTGAACCCAGGGGCACTCAACTACTAAGCCACATCCCCAGCCCTTTTTCTGAATATATATTTTATTTAAAGACTGCATCTTGCTAAGTTGATTAGGGCCTCACTAATTTGCTGAGGCTGGCTTTCAACTTGAGATCCTCCTGCCTCAGTCTCCTGAGCAACTGGGATTACAGGTGTGCACTGCCATGCCCAGCTTCTCTCTGGCCGATTTTTTCTACAGTGAGAAGGAAGTCATGGTTGGAGGTCAATGTCAGAAGTCACTTCATGCTAGGGGGATGACACAAGCAATGCTCTACTAAGTGAAGTTCTTCCATCTGTGAATAGATGCATGCTCCAGAATGCCCTGTCACCCAAGGCTACAGGACCAGTTACATAACATCTGCAAGTATGCTCACTGAATGGCCATAGTTTGGTTATCTAGTCATAGGAACTATTACTTAGATCTTTAACATCCCCCAAAGGCCCATGTAATAAAGACTTGGTTCTCAGATTGCACTATTGGAAGATGGTGGAACTTTTGGAACGTGGGGCCTGGCAAAGGTGTTTATGTCATTGGTGGTAAGCCTTGAAGGGGATCATGGGATCTCAGCGCCTCCTTACTGGCTTTTGCTTCCAGACCCCAAGATGAGCACTTTTGCTCTACCATACACTACCCCTATGATGTGCTGCCTTGCCATAGGCCCAAAACAACAGGGCCAAGAGACATGGACTGAAACCTCCAAGATTATTAGCCAAAATAAATCTTGCCTCTTTATAAGCTAATTATCTCAGATGTCTCATTATAGTAACAGAAACTGTGCTGACTAGCACAGAAACTTTAGGTGACCCAGAACATAATGGGAAGATGGCAATTTCTTCTTAGAAAGGGAAAATCCACAAGGATGATGACATATTCTTTTAAATGTAGTAAGGCAGGTCATTTTTCACATGATCATCATGAAGCCACATTCTGAAAGCAGTTTTTAATATTTCCTTCTACCTCCAGAAAGGATTATATGGTAGCTGTGTTAGTCAACTTTTTGTCACTGCAAACAAAATACCTAACATAAACAACTTAGAGGAAGAAAGACTTGTTTTGGCCCATTTTAGAGGTTCGGTCCATAGTCGACTGGCTCCATTACTTTGGGCCTGAAGTAAGGCAGAACATCATGGCAGAAGCTGCTCAGCTCATGGCAGCCAGGAAGTAGACAAGAAATGTCTGGGAACAAGATCAACCCCTCCAGGGCATACCTATAGTGATCTACTTCTTTCCACAACGTCCTACCTCCCAATAATTCATTCAAATTATTGATTCATCCAGCATATTAATCTGCTAATGAAGGTAGAGCCCTATGATCCAATCATTTCATAAATACCTCACTGCTGAATATTGCTGCCTTGGGGATCATGAGCCTTTGAGGGTACATTCCAGATCCAAAAATTAAGATTCTCTTAATGAAAATCTACTCTGAATTTTTAAACAAAATGCATGAAGTCCAAATTTATGAATTTCTCAATATTTAGCTCATCCACATCAAGACATTTTTTTCCACATTCAACTCCACTCTCCAGAAGAGAAGCATATGCTGTTTTATGGTTTAGATCTTAAATGTCCCTTGAAGGCCACGTAGCAAAGACTTGGGTAACAACCAGTGGCATTATTTGGAGTTGGTTCAACCTTTATAAGGTTGGGCCTTGGGCTGATGATTTAGCTCAGTTGGTAGAGTGCTTGCCTCGAAAACACAAGGCCATGGGTTTAATCCCCAGCACCACAAACAAGCAAAAAACTCAAAACCTTTATAAGGTGGGAACTTGTGGAAGAAATTTAGGTCACTGAGGTGTGACATTGAACAGGACACTGAGACCTCAGCCCTTTCTCCTCTTCCTCTTGATCTCCTGGACCCCATGAAGAGAGCAGCTTTGCTCCAACATGATGTTCTGCCTTAATACAGGTCTCAAAGCTGTGAGGCCAGCTGACCCTGGACTGAGATCTCTGAAACTGTGAGCCAAAACAAATCTTTCCTCCTTTTAAGTTGATTTCCTCAGGTATTTGTCACAGTGACAGAAATCTGACTAACACAGCTTGAAAGAAGAATTTGAAAATCAAAGAACTACTGACTCACATCCACAGCACTTTTTATTTATTTTTATTTTTATTTTGAGAGGCGGTCTTGGTCTCACTAAGGTGCCCTGCTAAGTTGTTGAGACTGGCTTTAAATTTGTGACCCTCTGCCTCAGCCTCCCAAAATGCTGGGATTACGGGCATGCACAACTATGCGATCCCATATCTACATTGCTTTTGTAGAAACACAACATTAAGAGAATATCAAGTAATTCCACAGTTAAATGGTTGATTCTTTTAACAAGATGAATTTGAGAATGGCTGAGATAGCTCTAAAACATCCCCCTTAAAGGAATATGGAGACACAGTTTTTATCTTTGGCTCTGGTGGAGAAGTCTTCATGTCAGAAGTATTAATGATTCTGACCTCTTGGTTTCTCTTTCTTAAGGCCATAGGGTATTAACCTAGCCTGATGATATAGTGTAAACAGGATGACCCAGACCTGATTCTAGCTTTATTGCTTTTTTTTCCCCCTTACATCAGATAATGTCAGCTTCTTCTATTTTTTAACCCTCACATCAGGTATGGATTTTAGCAAACAAAATCCAGGCTTACCCAATAGAAAATTCCATGCATTTCCTAAGTTCTGCATCAGGAAGATTTTGTTCGGCACCTTGCTCTTTATTTTGATTTGGACACTCATGGCCAAAGTTTTCCCTGGAGTTGGTCTCATCACTAGTTCATAAGTTTTTAATACACACTTATTGGACCAGAGCTGGGCTAGCTTCAATGTTTCACTAAAGATTTTCTCTTTCCTCTCTCATTAAGTAGCTCTAGAATATCAAAACAAGAGACATTTGGCAGCCAATTTTAGTCAAGCCCACATAAGGGGTTACATAGGGACTCATAAATCTTTAAGAAAGGGAAGTTTTCCTTGTAGTAGTGACTGGATTGTACAATAACAGAACTCACAGGGAGATGGTCTTCATACCAAGGAAGGACCAAGGAAGGGTGGCAACAGGATAAGATGACATAAGATTAGAGGGTGAGCTAAAGAAGATAACAGAAAACTGGCTATCAGTTTGAATCTATTTCCTTTTTTGCTACTGTAATCAGATTACTGTTCAAATATGCTAACCTCAGCTGAAGAACAAATAAAAAAAACAGGTTGAATTCTCTCAAATGCTTCAAAATAGCCATTGTTTTTTTTAAAGCTAAATGACTGGTTCTTGCTAGAATTAGCCTTACCTATTGATTTTTACAATCTTCATTTGCTAATTCATTCACTGAGTGTTTATATAAATACCAAAATATAAAGTTGGGCATAGTAGGGAAGGCCTGTCATCTCAGCAACTCAGGAGACTGAGGCAGGAGGATCACAATTTCAAAGTCAGTCTCAACAATTTAGTGAAGCCCTTAAGCAATTTAGCAAGATCCTGTCTCAAAATAAAAATAAATAAATAGGGCTGGGGATATTGCTCAGTGGTTAAGCACCTCTGGGTTCAATCCTTTGTAGCAAAAATGTGAAAAATAAAAACCACAAAATATGCCTGACAGTGGACTAGGCGTAATGAAGAAGATCTCTAAAAGACTTTCCAAAAAGAAACTTCAAAAGAGCCCCTATGAACATTTAGAGAGAAATATGGTAACCTTTAAAACAAGTTCACATTTATGTCCCCACCCCTCAGCACATTGCCTAGGTCCTGACAGGTTAGGTGTCAAATTAATTAACACAGAAAAGAGGAGGAGAGGAGGAGGAGGAGGAGGAGGAGGAGGAGGAGGAAGAAGGANCCTGAGGAAATCAACTTAAAAGGAGGAAAGATTTGTTTTGGCTCACAGTTTCAGAGATCTCAGTCCAGGGTCAGCTGGCCTCACAGCTTTGAGACCTGTATTAAGGCAGAACATCATTTTGGATCAAATCTGCTCTCTTCATGGGGTCCAGGAGATCAAGAGGAAGAGGAGAAAGAGAGGAAAAGATATACATTTTGTGAGTATATTTTGGAAATCAATGCAGAAAATTTGAAATAATTGATGAATGGGTTTTATGTTGAGTCTGGACGATACTAAGGGAGAGAATGTTGAGTCTGGGAGAAATGGAGGGGACAAAGGCATGACATCCACACTTGAGAAATGTCCAAGTGTGTCTGGGTTTGGTAAGTGGACAGGTAGAGGATGACAGGGCCCAAAACTGAGACAGATCACAGATGCTTTTACGTGTTTTTTTGAACTTTAAAGTCACTGGCACATCAGGGAATGGAAGCCTTGTCTAGGAAGCAGAATTTGGAAGGAACACCTAAACTGACTTACAGCAGGTAAAGAAAAGAAAAAAAAATATGTCCATAAAATTTTTGGCATTCCTTCCATCAAAAGACAAAGCCTAATTTCCTCCCTTGAAGATGGGCCAAATTAAATGATTCATTTCTAACAAATAAAATATGGCAGAAGGGTTGGTGTGTGGCTCACGAGGCTAGGTTCATAAAGCATAGAATCTGCCCAGCTGTCTCTCTTGGATCCTTCACATTGGGGGAAAGCTGGCCCCTGTCATGTGTGGACACTGAAGCTGCCAATGAAGAGGCTGTGTGAGGAGCAGAATGCACCCTCACCAACAAGCAGAAGCAACCCGCCAGCCACACGAAGGAGCCACCTTGGCAGCACGTCCTCCAGCCTGGCGAGCCTTCAGATGCCTGTGTCCCTGGAGATATCTTCACTCTGCTTTATGGGCAAGCTCCTGAGCCAGAGCCCCATAGTGAACTGACGTCTGTGTCTCTGACACGCAGAAGCCGTGAGGATCATCAGTTGTGGAGTGATTTGTTATGCAGCATTAGATGATGAGTGCAGATGGTAAGGTCAATTAAAAGGTGGTTGTCACAACCTAGATCCTAAAATACAGTCTTGGCCACGTGAATGGTAAGGAATAAATAAATAAAATATTATAAGGCACAGTGTTTAGTAATTTGTTGAACAAAGAAGTTGAGAAAAAGAAATAAAGCAGGATGGATACAAGAAAGCGTGAGAATATTCCCCTGGTAGAAATATCAACAGGGAGTGGATAGGAGAAATGGCTTTAAGGGAAAACGTATTTTAATCTCTGTACTGTATAGAACTAGACTATGAAAGAGGTTACAGTGAGAGTGACAGAGCACTGAATTTAGAAGACTGCAAAGCAGTTCGTTCGTTCAGTTACCCATTTAACCAGTAAAGCCAAGACAGTCACATAAGGACCTGTGTCCAAAAGGGCTCTGCACTTGGTTTAATGTTCTGCTCTCTTGCCTTTTTGAAACTCTTAGTCATTCAACAAGAGGCCCTCTCATTTTCATTTTTCACTTGATCCACAGATGGAGTAGCTAATCTGGAGTACACTCTGTCCTCTCCCCATTGATTCTGGAAGAATTTCTTGATGAATGTGGGATTATTGGTTCCTCACATGATTCTAAGATCAGGGAAGGGACCTTGAAGAACAGAATGACTCAGCTATTACCACACTGCATTGTCACTAAATTTAGTGTGTTTCATTATCTGTAACCATTTCTGAGGGGATGAATCACCACAATGACAGTCAGTTTGGCACATAGATTGCCTTTAAATTGCTGAAGAGTGGCATGCCCCAGTCTCGAATGTGGTTCTGCTTTAAGAAGATGGGGGATCCTGTGGTAAAGATGCTGTCACACTCATGAATTTCTGAAGCTAACTGTAATATTGCATAATATCATGTGGTATGTCTTAAATTATACATGTTTACTGAGACTGATACCATCTCGGGCAAATATTGAAGAAATGCCACATTCTCAGTGAGTTCTAGTTCATGACAATAAACTGGATATATTTTTTTTTTCTAGAACTTGATGTTAATGAGCAAGAATAAACTATTATGCCACAAAGATAGTTCTTTTATTAGGAGGCAAAGCTTATGGGAAATAGAATGTAGATATTTAGTTTATTCCAATATTAATCTTTAAGAATCTCTTAATTTTATCATCCACCTACTTCATTCTTTTATTGTCAATGATTATTAGGTAAAGATGTTGAAACCCTATAAATTTATATAGTATAGCACATTTGTAACCATGTTTTATTTCTAGAATACTGCAATTTAATTATTTAATACCCGTAGTTTCAGTTACTGAGCAATTGGAAGAAAACACATAAATACAGGTAGAAGAAAAATAGTAGCAAACAAGCCTCTTTAAGTAGAACTACAAACATTGCTCTTAATAGTATTGTTTTGAGCAGAACCACAACACATGAAATTAAACATTCAGTAGCAAAGAATAATGAAAGGAAATGGGACATTTCAGAGGGATGCTTCTATGTTTGAATAATCAGTTTTTCCAACTAACTAATTGGGACGGCAAAGGGGTTTTTCTCCTGGTTACCAAGTATTATGAATTGCTTCCTAATCTGTTAGAAAGAAAGAAAGATTCTATTTTTCTCAAAAAGCTTTCAATGTTGCAATTTCACATAGAACAGGGCATCTTAACCTTGGTCTGGCTTTCCAGAGGTCTGTGGACGGTAAGATTGATAATCTCCCCTGAAGTTAGACACAAAACGTGGTGTGGGTGTGGGTACATGGAGAATAGGTGGTGTTTCTCAGCCTGGAGTGCAGGCCTTCCTTCCTATCTGTCTCATCCCAACCTAGTCCTGAAGGCCCAACTCAAACCTTGCCGCCTCCTAGAAATGTGCCCACTGCACTGCAGTCCCCTCCAAGCCCTGTCCTGGGAAGTCTCTCACCTACATTGTCCAGATGACTATGTCTATATCTGGGGAGGTCCTGAAAGGCGAGTGCCAACAGAACACTACGGCAGGAAGCCTTTGGTGAGTACTCCATGATACTGTTCCTGTTGAGAATGTCTCAGTTTAGTAGAACACTGCCCCTAGAACATTCCACAGATTCCAAAAAACTGTCCTGAATATCTCCCCCCTTCACCTTGCTCTCACCTTCACGTCGACCTCATTAGATTCCATTTCAAGGCCACTCATATTTAATTGGATGTCTCACATTCCTTCAGTCCCACTTAAATTCTGCATTTATCTCATCTGCGTTGATAAGGAGTATTCAGATCTGGGTTTGGATAGCAGTATTTTTAGATTCTCATAATATTGTGTGATACAATTTTTTCGGGGGTTTAAAATATTTCTTGTGACAATGAATAATAATTATTGAATATGCCTTTTACTCCCCAAAGAAGTGGGTATTCACTAGGAGAACATGCTTCACTCTCTTTCAGTTAATTTGTGATTTATAAAGTACTGGAGCTAAATAATGTAAATTAACAGGACTTTCTTTAGAAACCTACAGTCACTGTAGTGCAGGTATATATGTGTCTGTGTGTCTGTGTATGTGTGTGCACATGAGCATTCTTGGCACCTGTATTTTTGTATTTTGTAAGATATTATATTTTGTAACAGGTTATAGCACTTTTCAGAATCTGCTTTGTATTGGAACTGTTTGCACAATTATTTGTCCTCATCCTTTAAATTGAAGAATCCTGGAGGATGAAGGTTAGAGCTCATTTTTTCTTAGAGTCTAGTACACACCATGTTTTACATATGAAAAGTTCATGATACATTTTAGCTTAATTTGAAAGGGGATATTCATAGTGGGAGAAATGTTAAGAGGTTCCCATTCAAGCACTGCAGGTTTGAGCAAGAAAGCAACGTTGGCACATGCTTCCTTAAACCACCACTTCCAAATGGATAGTGAGTAACAGAGAGGTTGAAGTTGCCCTTCAGCACAACCAGCATTTCTTCCCACTTGGGAAACTTTGCCTTATCTGGCCCACATGGACAGTTTTGAAGCAGAGGAGATTCAGGGTGCTAAAGAGCTGGAGTTTGCTTTCCCTAACCAATGCACAAGCAAGCCTTCCCAAGGGACTCCCTAAAAGAGTATGTCTCTAAACAGTTATGGGCAGACCGTTCTTGGGTAAGGCCAAGAACTGCCTTCTGATCCAGCTTTGCCCTTTGGCTGGTTTCACTACACGAAGGCAGCCTCTCCTCTGCCCAGTGTTCTGCAGGTGCAAGCAACATCTGTGAATCAGTTAAAACCCTGGGTGGGGTAGTTTCATTTTCTTTCAAGCACCTCAGAAACGAATGTCTCAAAGCAAAGAGGATTAGAGAGTACCTATGACGGGCAGACCTCTGACTGAAGTGCTTCAAGGTGAGGTCTTGGGCCCCCATTCTCCACCCCCACCTCCATAGCACCTGTTCACTATATTATTGGAGGAGTAAATTAAATTTGCTGAAACTTTTAAGAGTCTATTCTGGTTGTATGGAATTTTCCTCCAAGTGAAAAATGAAGTTCAAGTCTATCTTTTTATTCAAATTGTCTCTGGCAAAGACTCAGGTATTGAACATGTAGTGCCATCTTTTTCTCTGATTTCAAAGGTCATTAATCTCAAAGCACCTTACCAAATATAAAGAATAAAAGTCTAGCCATTTTCAGACTAAAGACAGTAGCCAGTCACTGTGGAATAACCTTTTCTATTCTTACATCTTTTATAAGGCAGATCTATATTATTTAAAGGCTTTATTTTCCTTTTGGAAAAAGACAGTTTTAAAAAATCTACAAGGTTCAAATATCATCTCCTCCTTTTCAGATTCTACCCTGTCCCATTCATGTACAGTTGCACAAGTTGTCTCCACGAGTACTGGCTGGTCAGGTAAGTTGTGGGAGTATTGGTTTTTCAGGTTCACATACATAAATGAAATCCTCTCACTGTGTGCTTCCTTATCTCCCATAGATCCATGTGAGCTATTCTATAATTTTAAAGTACTTGACAAATTTCTATCCATTTAGCATCCAGCTAAATTATATTTTGCTCAAGTTTACTGTAAAGATTAACAAAATAACACATCAGCTTAGAATAACTCCTTAGAGGAATTAAGTTGTGGGTGTCTCTTAACATATGCTTAGCTGGAAGAAAAACAAACAAACAAAAAAAGACGTCTCAAAACTCTTAGAAACTACCAGGAGATGAAAATTGAAATATATACACTTGGCTCCTCAAGCGCATTCAACAAGGGGGCCCTTGACAAAATTCTGCCAGGAGCTGAGTAGAGTGGGCATTTGTTTGGGGTAGCGGTAGTCCAAGAGAGAGTGGCAACCTCAGCTCTTCTACTGTGTTTTGTCTCTCAATCACCAGGGCATCTCATGCCTCATTTATGTTGCAAATGCCAATATTTAACTCAATGCTTTCCAATTGATAAAGGAGTCAATGCTGTAACAGTCCTTTATTTCACTGTAGGATGAAAGGTGATCTTTCTTACAGAAGAATGTCAAGCACTGGATAACTGGTAAGGAAAAGACGTTTTTCTGGAGATGAGACATTGCTCTACAGAAACTAGGTACTTCTTTGCCCAGATTCCTGGAAATTCCTTGCAGAGTTCAGAGGTGTGTGTCCATGTGGATGTAGTCTTTCCCAAGTCAGTACAAGGAGTAGGCCATAACTGACTTTAAATTCTCTCATAATATATTTCTCTGGGCCTGGCCTTAACTTAGATTGGCTCCTGTACTCAAGAAGGGAGAATGAGAGGAAGAGAAGGAAAAGCAAGATGTAAAGAGGAAAGGAATTTTAAAGGGGAAGGAGGGAGGGACGAAGGGAAGGCGGAAAGCCTGAACTGAGAGAAGTCTTTTTGCTTCAGGCACTGTTACATGCTTTCTCACAAAAAGAAAAAATTAAGATGCAACCCTATTGGATTATTTCCCTGTGCCTCATTCCCAGTAGGGGGCGGGGCTGGCTCCCTCCCCTCTGTGGCTCCTGTTCCTCCCAAAACCCTATGCCACACTGCCTCTCCTCAAAATGCCTGCCAGCTTTTAATTAATGGTGATGGAATAAAACAACTCCCACAAATAAAAGTACAAGTTCAAATGCTTACCTATGATCTGAAGATTGTTCTTTTAAAAATGAATAACAATGTAGAGTGATCTGGCTAATGATAAAGTTTTTAAATGTGCTAGGGTTATCATAAAGAATATTACTGTTGTTCAGCAATTTTATTTAATGTTGGTAACATAATGAGTGTCATTTTTTTTGTTTATTCTAAGGTTTAAAGGGCTTTCTGGTGCCAGAAAAAGGAGATGGGAGTTTTACAAATATGTCTCTGAGATAGTTATTACTATCCCCATTTAACAGATGAGGTAATGACAGCTCAGAGAGATAAGCAATTGCTCAAATAGCTTGGGTCACCAACTTGGGTGGCAAATCAAGATGTTTTTACTTCCCAGTTCACAAAATTAACCTCTACTTAATCTATTTGCTAGTGTTGTGTTTATATATTGTGTTTATACATTAGCGCAATTATTAGCCTGTATTATAATTGTGCCATATAATGTTGAAACCCAGACCATTAAACACAGCAATTAGACATTACATAATTTTACCTTGTGAAGAATTCAGTATACATCATTTTAATGATAATTATTCCAAATTGAGACTAAATTGTGTTCAAGTCATTTGTAACTAGAGTATCAGAAACCATACACCTCTTCTTCTTCCTGCCACAACATTGGAGTGTATTCTCTAACAATAATAACAAAAACATGGCTAACCATTCATACGTGCTTGATATCATTCTGAACATTCATTTACTGTAGTCTTATTGCTTAGAAGAAGTAGAGGCACCGAGAGTTTAAATAACTTATTAAAGATCCCAAAGATAGTAATGGACTTGGGATCCCAACCAGAGGCATCTGATTTCAGTGTCTGAGCTTTTAATGAGAACTGCCTATTAGAACACGCAAAGAACCTACACCTGAACATGCACATACACACACAGACACACACACACAGGCACACACACACAGGAAAATAAAGGAATATGCAAGGCCACTACTACAACCTAATTTTAAAAAACAGTGTAATGTAAGGCAGGGTGATTGTTCTAGAGTAAAAATTAGGAGACAATAGTATTCAAGTGCAGAACATGATCCTTAAACAAATTCTGGTCTAGGAAAATCACACATATGCTCAGCTCTAAAGGACATTTGGGGACCATTTTAGGAACTTTAAGAAATACTGTATATTGGATAATACTTTTATCTTGATGCTAAATTTCTTGACTGTTATCATGCTGTCATGGTGTTATAATAGCATGCCTGTGTTCTTAGTGCTGTATGCTAATGTATTTAAGGTTGTACTCTTGTAGTGTCTACAACTTTCTATCCAATAATTCAGAAAGAATACACATGCAGAATGAGAGTTAAAGCAACTATGGCAAATATTAAATGGCTGTGTTTGTGTGTGTGTGTGTGTGTGTGTGTGTGTGAGAGAGAGAGAGAGAGAGAGAGAGAGAGAGAGAGAAGATTTCTTTCTCTCTAAATCTATAAAGCAACCCCTTCTTAGATGTTTTCTTCTTAGGATTTCCCTGGCCCATATTTCCCTTACATGCCAACTTGGATATGATTTTGTGCAAATAACTTGTATTTTAAATCCTAAACAGGCTAATTTCTTCCCTTAGGTTCTAAACTCCTTCCTTCCCTGACCCCGTAGGTCCACAGTTCATTGTCTTACAGTTTATCACCTAAAAACTGTATTTTTCCCATGGCTCATGCTGGGTGAGTCACACCATTTTGACATAGAACGAGCCTGCCAATTGATGCATTTTGCTCACTAAGGTGCTATGTTCGGAGGTGATGGTAAGAAGGGATAATACATCCCCAGAGACTCACCGTAGGGCTGGTCTGCAGTATAATCAGGATTTATGAAATATTTTTGGAGTCCTCATAGATATTGAGGAGACATTTAGTGTAAGATGGACCTGTCTTTGATATCATTATATCGAGGTCCCAGTCGTCCATCTTCTATTGGTTTTTAAGCAACAAGAAAAAAACAGAAACAAAAACCAAAAAAAATCTCTGAATTTGATATGCCCTGGCTTTATTTTGGAACTGCCTCTGCTTCCAAGTACTTCCAGAAAAACCCTGATGAGATTTTGTAAAAATGAAGGGTATTCAGGATCATCTTCTTGGGTATCTGATTAGAGTTCTTTTGTTCTTCAGGCAAAAAAATAATGCCAACTGCAAACTATATTCATGGGTGATGTCGTTTATGAGAACTGATAGAGATTTTTCAACACATAGACACTTTGCTTCTCTAACCAATCAGCAGTAATCAAAAATATAAAAATAAAAAAAATAACATTTCCTGTTATCTCTAAATTGTAATTTGTGTTTCACTGATAACCACAGTCAATTCTGATTCCTATGTTTAATCACTGGTCTCTTATTTTCTTTGTGTTACTATAAAAGCAATGAAGGAGGAGAGTGGAGGTAATACAGAGGATGAGCCACAGTGAGTGAGCTGGGCTTTCAGAACGTGTGAAGAGGGTGTTGGAAGTGGGATAAACCAGGGGTGGTGTTTGGAAATGCACAGAGCAGCCATAAGGCAGCATGAAGCAGGAAAGCAAGACCAACTATAAAAACCACTCCTCTCTCTGGCAATTACAATCTCCATATGTTCCCCTGGAAACATGGAGCTCTGTCAGTTTAACTTTTGTTTTTTCCATTTGTAATAGTGACTGGGGCACAGAGAGGAAAAAAAAATATTTTTCTAGCCTAACAAGAGAACAATGCAAGTGAAATAAGAAATGGCAACTGACCAGTGTCTTCAGGATTGACAAAAAAAGAAAAACTCTTCCTTATTCTCAGGAGGAGAATAAGGTGAACTGGAAGATACAGGTGCCACTTAACAGGGAAGTCGAAACTCACCACAAGCAGTTGACAGGTGGGAATGGGAACCCAATGGGGACGGTTACGGTATGGTTTGGAACACCATTTCCCAAAATTCATATGTTGAAACCTAAAACTCAATGTGATGCTATTAAGAGGTAAAACCTTTAGGAAAGTCAATGAGTGATCTACCCTCATGGGTATGATTTATGCCCTTATAAAAGAGGCTCAAGGGAGCTCTCTTGTGCTCTTTGCCACATGAAGAAATAATGTGCCATGCATGGGAAACCCTAACCAGGTGCTGAATCTGTTGTCAACTTGATCCTGGACTCCTCAGTCTCCAAAACAGTGAGAAATAGATTTCTGATGCTTATAATTTACACAGTCTAAGGTATTTTATTATAGCAGCCTAAAGACAAAGACAGGAATAGATAATGTTTTTCAAGAAAAGCTACAAAATCCATTTTAAAATCTCGGCTCAAAATCTTTGAGGCCAAAGAAAGAACTCTATGAGCGACATTTAACTTCCATTCTATCATGGCCTATGTGTCCTGTTTTATAGATAATAGAAGCTATTATATCAGTCGTTGAAACCTGAACTATGGGATTATCTTAAATTGCAATAGAAGCATTAGAAATTTAGCCTTATGGAAAGTATTATTTCCTGGAAGATTTGTGAGGTTGATCAAGATAGTTGTACTCTCAAGAAAGGTGCTTATGAGAAGGGTAAAGAGTCTCATCTCACTAGATGAGACCAGCCAGACTTCACAATAGCAATGTAAAATTCCATGCTAATCAAGTGCCTGTGGCTTTCTGAATTCAGGAAGAAGATAAGCCATCGACTCAGGCAAAGAAGTAATTTTTTACTTGGCCTCATAGCATTCAACAGCTTAAGCCAGTTTCAATGTCGCATGACAGAATGCAGGTTTTACAAATCCAGGAAAACAAATCACTTCATCTCAAGTACGGTTGGAGATGGGTCCCCTGAGTCTCCACGGATAGCTCTAAGTTCTGTCTTATCACATAAACAATGGGCAATGCTGTTTGTCTTTCAGTCTGAATGCAGCATGATATGTTTCCCTTGGCAGCCATGTCCTCCCTGTTAAAGAAGGCCTGGCACACAGGATTTCTGTGAATCACCTGATCTGCCCTTGCATTATTAGTCAATAGGAGACACCAGATAAGGTAAGGAGGCCAAGAGGGAAGTCACCCCTCCATCCAAGAGATGATCCATTTCTCTAACTGGAAACGCTGGGGTAGACGTCATCTGGGTTCACCCTGTTTCCACCATATGGAGAAAAAGTGAGTCTCATTATTTCTGGCAACAAAGGAAACCTTCAGGGTGGGAGAGGACCCAGGAAGGGCCAGGAGAAGCCACTGGCCATAGGCTGCTTTGACAGGAACAGGTGGAGCACGCTGTGGCTCAGCTACTCTCAGCCCTGACTTCTCTTTCGCCACCAGGGAGCAGTTTGTTAGGTCCACCATATGTTGGACGGAGACAATCTACCTTCCCATTAGTGTTTTTAAAAATTAAAGGAAAAACACAGTGGATAAAATGAGGATTTCTCGGTTTTTGTCTCTCATTTTTCAGTTTTTAAGTCATCAGTGATGGCTTCTTTAGAATGAGAGTGACAAAGATTCAGTGCTTCTCAAGGTACCTCTCTGTCCATCACCTGTCTCCTGTGGCAGAGCACCCCCAAGGACATACCTCACGTCCAGGAAGCCAGTAGACGGATGGCTAAAGTAAAAATAGGCAGGATCCAAAGTACATGTATGTGGCCAAGTGAATCCGTGTTCCCAACTTGAAGAAAGCCAACCGGCTGAAGAGAGCAACAAGCTAACAGTTAGGTAAGGAAAATACATTTGTTCCTCCTCTTTCCTCCTCCCCTCCCCTTCTCTCTCTTCCACTTCTTCCCTCCCTCTTCTCTCTCCTTTGCTTATTCTCTCCACTGAGGAATCATGAACCTGATCTTTGAAGATTAACATATTTAGAATCCCTGGAAGAAAACTGCATCTCGGGAATGTGTTTTTGCTTCCCAGATGGGACATTCTGACCCTCTGATCCCTGTGAACTGGGTTTGTTGTTGTTGTTGTTGTTGTTTTGCTTTCCTACACCTTGTGATGCTGCTGATATGCTCCACTGTGCCTCTGGTCCTGGCTACAAGTGTTTTCCATAACCTCCCCACCCCCAAAGCTTCCTTGCAACATGAGGGTAAAGAAGAAGAGCAGTGAATGAACACTGAAGGAACTTCACATTTTCCTCTCCATACAGCAATGCTTGCTTTGGTTTGGGAAATGACTGCAGGTGAAGGAAGGAGCCTTCATTATATCTTCTAGATTCAGTCATTGAAATTGTCTCACTTAGAAGCATGGACCTAAAGCCCTATTCTCATTGTTCGTGTAGTAAATTTAAGACAAGAAGAGAGTAAATAACAAGCAAGGTAGGGAGGCAGGCTCTTAGCATGTTCTTGCTTCCAATATGGGGATGGGGGAAGGAGTTAAGCAATAATGAAAACAACGGTCAAGAAAATCTTTTAACAAGATCTCTTAGTGTTAATTTTTTCCTTTTTTTT
This sequence comes from Marmota marmota marmota, assembly GCF_001458135.2. Classification (NCBI taxonomy): domain Eukaryota; kingdom Metazoa; phylum Chordata; class Mammalia; order Rodentia; family Sciuridae; genus Marmota; species Marmota marmota. The sequence continues at coordinate 4,192,622 of NW_025999961.1, forward strand.
AGAACTGTGTTGAGACTGGCACAGGCCAGACAAGCCTTAGGAAGCCTGTGTTTCATGCTGAAATGCAGAAATCAAAACAAGCTAAGCTCTGATGCCCAGAATGTGGGTAAGCTGGCAAGTTGATGCTTTGCTGAAGCCGTTTTGTACCAGGCCAGTATCCACCACTTGCAGAACTCCAGATCTTCACAGGTTGGCCACCTGGCTTTTCAGATGTATACAGAAGATTTGTATTCCTTTTGCTCAGAGAGAGGCCTGGCTGGAGGCCTCAGTCTCATAAACCAAATTGCTGATGTCTGACAGCTGTTAGCCTTGCAGAGGAGCCCATGATGTCATGAGCCTGCCTAGCTTAGCCTAGTTTTGTTCCCTGGGGACAGCCTGGGCCTTGATCTTCTAGATTCTAAAATGGATAAATAAATTGATCAGTGATTATCAAGTATCACAACCTGGAGTGAAAAATACATTTTACTTCAGGATCCAGCATAGATATAATTTACGTATTTTAATTTTACTTAAAAATGACAACAGGTATATTAAAAAACTGAAGTGAAATATTTTTAAAACACTATTTACCCTTACCATCTGTAATACAATACACACTGATACCTTTTCTTCTTCTCTCTCTTTAATGCTGATGAGAAGCCGTGAAATTAATTTCAGGACCTGTTATGTAGGTGACAGGCCACAGCTGAAATTCTGTGATCTGGAGCACTAGTTCAGTTAATAATTTAGTAAGGGCTGGGGATGTGGCTCAAGTGGTAGAGCACTCTCCTGGCATGCGTGCGGCCCGGGTTCGATCCTCAGCACCACATACCAACAAAGATGTTGTGTCCGCCGAGAACTAAAAAATAAATATAGGAAAAAAAACATAAAAAAAAAAATAATAATTTAGTAAACATCAACTTGTGCCAGGTTGTCATGGATTCTTCTAAGTTCAGTGGTAAATTGAACAACAAGTACACGTGCCCTCATGAAGCTTACAAATACGTAAGTAATGAACTAGAGAGTATGTCAGGTGATCATCAGATGTGGATGCCCCACCCATGTTCCTCCTCCCCTGGTGTTTCAGAGTCCAGCATCTGCATCTCTTTGCTTTGGGACTTTTTCCAAAGTCACAGAAGCCTTCTCTGACCACCTTCAGGAGAAGTGTCAGGAGTTCACATTTTACTCCTAAGCAGCCCCCAACCAAAGATGAATGGAAGTCAACGTGTATTTACCCCAGATCCTTCTCCTCTTAGATGGGATAACTGCACAACATCTCCCCAATAACACAAATACCCAAATTCTTAACACAAGGTCTATATCTGTGTTACTCAAACTGTGAAATAAGGTAAGTAGTGCTTGGTGTTCAATAAATAGGAAGAGAGGATAGAGAAGTCATTTTACATAATGAGGTCAGGAAAGACCTCAAAGATAGAAAACAGTGGTATTTGAGGAAAGATCTCAAGGACTATGACCAAAAACCTAATAAGACGAGGAAAACTTTATTTGGGGACTTGTGTTTCAGAGATCCTAGTCTATAGATAACCAGCTCCATAGCTCTGGGCCCAATTTGAGGCAGAACATCGTGGTGGAAGAGTACAGCAGAGGACATTATACCAGGACATTACACCAGGAAGCAGAGAGAGAGCTCCAGTCTCTAAGGACAAAATATATAACCCCAAACGACATCTAGTAACACACTTCCTCCAGCCACATGCTACTTGCCCACAGTTACCACCCAGGTAATCCTATCAGGGGATTAATGCTCTGATTAGGTTAAGGTTCTCATGATCCAATCATTTCACTCTGAACTTTCTTGTGTTGTCTCACATATGAGCTTTTCTGGGATACCTCATACCTAAACCATAACAGGAAGAAAGATCTGTGAATACAGGTGGGTGAGGCAGGTGTCCCAGGCCAAGGAAATATTCAGTGCAAAGGCTCAGAGGTGAGAGTAAGCTAATCAATGCTGATAGACTGAGATTTTTTTTTTTGTCCCATCAAATTCATGTATTAAAGTCCTAATCACAAACAGTATGGTATTTGGATGTTAGACCTTTGGGAAGTAATTAAGTGCAAAAGGTGTTATGAAAGTGGAATCTCCATGGTGGCCGGGCGGTGGGGGGGGGGCCGGCGGGGAGGCAGGGGGAGGTGGAATAAAGGAGATTCTACCTCTCTCCTTCATGTGTGAGCCATCCGACCCCACAGAGAGCCCTCACTTAGAGGCTGTCAGGCTGGCACCCTAACCTCAGACTTCCGGCCTCCAGAATTATGAGAGTGTTTGTTGGTAAAGCTGCCCAGTCTGTGGTATTCTGTAATAGCAGCTAAACTGACTAAGGAAACCCACTGATACAAGCAGGGAACACAGTAGTGGGAGGGGAGATCAGAGCTATCATGATCATGTTTAAGTAGACACTTTAAACTCTTAACATTTTATTTTATGACTAGATGATGATTGAGGGTTACAACACCTGGAAACCTGATTCAAAAATACACCTCATCATTTAAAGCCAGGAAATGTGGTAACAGCAGGCAGAAAATGATGGAGGTACAGAATACACTGTATGAGAACATCGCAGTACCTCTCCCAGCATGCCCCTGTGGTTTTGTTAAGCTAAGCTTTCTGGCGTGGTTTTTCCATTATTAACTAATTCTGATTGTCAGGCTTCAGGAGACCCTGGGACCTTTCATGTTTCCAGTCATCAACTGATCTCAGCCTTTTAGCTGGTGCAGTGCAACAGGGTTTGGGCATTAGTTTCTTTGTATAAAAGATGACTCCACCAGCTCTGAACACCACTGACCCATTCTTAGTCATTTGGGAAAAAACACAGCCATTTCCTTTGGTGGAGTATAAAGCAGCAAAAGCATGAAAGGGGATGAAAAGCATCCTTTAGGTTGTCAAGGAGAAAAGAGGAACTACCTTACATTCATTCCTAGGGTCACATTTTAGAGAAGGGAAGTCTTTCTGTGATGCTCTAAACAGAGACCATCTCCACTTGAACTCTTTCACTGATGAAGACTCTTTGCTTTGTCACATGGGAATTTCAATTCTCAAGCTCCATTGATTAGATTACAACCTTTCCATTATGTTTTGTCTCCTTTGATTTCATTCACCAATGTTTTTCAGTTAAGAGCATACATATCGTTCACCTCTTTGTTTAAAATTATTCCACTTACTTGTATGCTATTACCAATAGGATGGTTTCCTTGCATTTTCAGAGTATAAAAACATTTCTAGGGGCTGGGGCTGGGGCTCAGAGGGACCTGCCTGGCATGCTTTAGGCACTGGGTTTGATCCTTAGCACCATACAAAATTAAATAAATAAAATAAAGATATTGTGTTCATCTACAACTAAAAAAAAATTTAAAAATCTACCTAGCAATTCTTAAAAAAAAAAAAACTTCTAATTTTTCTCATTATTTTAAATCAAGTTCCAAAGAACTTTCCAAGAAACCCAGGAGAAAAATCTCTTTCATATGATAATTCTTTATACAACTGAGCAAAATCAACCTACTTTTATCTTTCCTGAGTCCAATCATCATCAGGTCAATAGGATATTATATATTTCTAGCACTTGGACATAACTTAGAGGATTCACTTGTCAATGATTGTACTGACCTTAATGATCACTGCATGCCCAATGTTGTTCCAAGCACATTAATGTCAATAACCTCATTTTAAGGACAACATGAAACAGTTTAATAATTTTCCCAAGACATGTAACTGTTAAGTACTGGAAATTATCACCCAGACTGGCTATTCCGACTCAAGAGCCATTATTATTTAAAACTGCTCCACTCTGTCACCTCTCCACCAACAAACCCATGGCTAGTTACTGGAGTCCAAACAAGACTCAGATCTCTGGATCCCAGTCCAGCGCTCTTTCCTCCACATCCTGAGTGTAGATATAATGACCTTGGGAGGAAAGAGAGGAAGGAAAAAGTAGGATAGAGAATTCCTAAATCTAGACCCAGTAGAATTGTTGAGCTTTTGCTTCTGTTAGCAAAAGTAAATTTGTCTGTTGTAAATTTAGTCCAAAAAAAAAAAAATCAACATTGGCAATGACATAAAGGAAGCCTTGCTCCAGAAAGACTCTGGAACTCTGGCTAATTCCCACACTCTAGGCACCTGTGAAAACAAAGCTCAGCAAAGTCTTCTTGAACCCGGAAGGAAGTGATAGCCTCCAGGCATGGGTCCTCTTCACCTGAGGCTGTTGAGATGGTGAAAATTCACGGGTGAAAGCTTCCTTTGTATAATGTTTTCCTTCTCCCTCAAGGAATTGAGGGGTGGAGTAAGAAGAAAAGGATGGCCTCAGTTCACAGAGCTGATCCTGAAGATTCCATCAAGAATGTGATCTTTCAAGAAGAGCTTAAGAGGCAAAAAATCTCACAGAAAGGAATCAGGATGGAGACAGAGGTGACAGGTGTTAGTAGTGTTGTTCCATAGGAGCAGCCAGACTGATCCGTTCTAAATGCAGGTCTGTTCGTTCATGCCACTCTGCACAGTCCTGCAGGGACTTCCCTCTCTTCTTGTAGGACGCTCCCATTCCAGAAAGATGCTGCACAGCTGTTGTTGTTTAGATCTTGAATTTCCCCCCAAAAGGTCCATGCATTGAAGTGTTGGTCTCCAGTTCACAGTAATATTGGAAAGTGGAATCTTGGGTAACTGGGGACTAACAGAGGAAGTTAGGTCACTGGAGAAATGCCCTTGAAGGGAATATTAGGATCTTAACCCCTTCTTGTTTCTTTCTTTGCGTCCCAGTAACCACTAGGTGAACAAGCCACAGCCACACTCCCACCAGGACATACTGTGCAGCCACAGGCTCATAGGAACAGAGCCAATCATAATCCATGAAATCTCTGTTACCACGGACCAAAATAAATCTCTGTTCCTCAAAGTGGGTTATCTCAGGTATTTTGTCAGAGTGGAAAGTTGACTAACACAATAATTCTGAGTCAGGGTTCTGCACAAGTTATATCATTACAGAGGCCCATCCTGACCCTCTGGACTTAATTTATACTCTCTTATCCCTTTTCTCTGTTTCACTTCTTAGCACATATAACCACCTGGTATATGGATCATTTTTGTTTGTTTGTTAATAATGTGTCTTTCCACCACTGGAATATAATACTTTGGATGACATCTCAGATTGAGTCTCATTTTTTGTCCTGTGGCAACCCAGCTCCAGGGAACCTGACATTTGCTGATGAATGAAAGACTGAAAAATAAATAAATGAACAAAACTGAGAGGAGAAAAAGAAGAGATGGATAAAGAAGATGGCAATTGATATTCTCCAGCTCTATCCATTTATAGGCAAATGCCATAATTTCATTCTTCTATATGGCTGTGTAATGTTCCATTGTGTATATATAGCAAATTTTCTCTATCCATTCATCTGTTAAAGAGCACCTAGTTTGGTTCCATAGTTTAGCTATTGTGAATTGAGCTGTTATAAACACTGATTACATGACCAGTGTAATTCTACATCATGTACAACCAGAAGAATGAGAAGTTATATTCCATTTATGTATAATGTGTCAAAATGCATTCTACTATCATGTATAGCTAAATAGGAGAAATAGAAAAAAAGAAGATGGCAAATGGATGAATGTTCCTAACCAGTAAGAAAACTTGAAATGAAGTACGTAATCTGAATATGAATAGGAAGATGAGGCAAGGTGAGAAGAACTGGTAATTCTTAGGGTTTCAAAAATAGGAACACTAATCTGCAAACTAGTAGGAATGTATTTTAAAAGCCCTTTCGCTGGTCTTCCCAAACAAGGGATTTCAATAGCATCTACTTATTGAGCCAGACATCTGATCTGCATTAGCTTTAGTACTTGTGATGCCCACATAAGTGATGATTTATTATCTTCACTTTGCCAATGAAGACAGTGGGGGTACAATGTTAAGCCACTTGTTCACAATAGCCAAAAGTTGGACATGACCCAAGTGGCCATTAGTGGATAAATGGACAAACAAAGTGTGGCATATTTATACAATAAAATACTCTTCAGTCTTAAAAAGGAGTAATGATATAATATAATGATATAAAAAAGGAGTAATGATATAACATACTGTGTATATAAACCTTGAGAACAATGTGCTTCGTGATAGAAATCAGACAAAGAAAGTCATGTACTGTATGGTTCCATTTATATGAAAAAACAGAATGAGTAAAACTATAGAAATGGAAGGCAAATTAGTGGTTTTCAGAGTCTGGGGAGAAAAAAGGGAAGTCACTTCTTAATTTTTACAAACAGGGATATTTTTCAAACATCCACTTTAGGAATGATGAAAATGTTTGGGAACTATAGAGCAGGGACAGTTGTACAATACTGTTAATATATTAAATGCCTCTGCATTGTATACTTATAAATGGTTAAATGTTATTTGAATTTTACTTCAATTAAATATATTAAATTAAAAAGCTAAAAAATTTGCTCAGGATCATAGAACTAGTAACTATTAGTGAGAATTTCCTGGGTAGCTCATAAATCCTTGCTTTGATTACTCTGCCCCAGTGTTTTTAAACTTAAAACAAATTCTGAAGTTGACATCCAACTAGGCCCATCTACTAAAGTTCCTAGCACAGCCTAACAGCCCAGTAAGTTACGCATTCTGCAATAGACTTATCCACTGATGAGATCAGAGCCCTCATGATCCAGTCATGGCCCATAGGCTCCAACTCTGACTGCTGCTGTCACAGGAACCAAATGTTCAACACAGAAGTTGTTGGGAGACACTTCAGATTCAAACCATGATGACTAGCTACACAAATTCAGCTGCATATTAAAAGATTCATACTCTATCACCAAGTGTGGTTTATCTTTGGGATGCAAGGATGATTGAACATACACAAATGAGACACCACATTAACAGGCTGGAGGATGAAAATCACACAATCAGCTCAACAGTTGCAGAAAAAAAAAAGTATTTGAAAAAATTCCACTCCTTTTCATGATTGGAGGAAAAAAAAAACAGCTCAGTGGGGTACAGCACTTATCCAGCATTTCTGAAACCCTGAGTTCAATTCCCAGCACCAAAAAAAATTCTTTTAATTTTAATTTTAAAAATGACAGTTAACAAATAAATAATACAAGGAAAGTACCTTTCATTCATAGTTGACTGTAGAAATGTGATGCGTCCAACTTTGCCCTTTTTCCTTAGGACTGCTTAGCTAATCTGGGGCTTTTATTACTCCACATGAACATTAGGATAGTAATTTTTTTATTAATACAAAAACTGACTTTGGGGTTCTTGATAGGCATAGCATTAAATTGGTGAGGATATAGACAATCTGGGACCCTGTACACAGTTTATAGGTATGCAAAATGATGCACCCTCTATGGAAAACAATGTGGAGATTCCTCAAAAATATCAAAATTGAAACTACCATATAATCCAGAAATCCCACTAGGAAGTATATATACAAAAGAAATAAAATCAATATCTCAAAGAGATATTGAAATTTCTTTGTTCATCAGTATTATTCATGATAGCTAAGGTACATAAATAATCTGAATTGCCCTTGACAGATGAATAAAGAAAATGTAGCATATACACAAACATTGGAATACTGTTCAGTCCTTAAAAGGAAGAAAATACTATCACAGGAATGACAACATGGTTGAAACTGGAGGACCTTGTGATAAATTAAATATGCCAGAAACAGGAAGACAAATATTTCCATCTACGTGGAGTTTTCTAAAATAGACTCACAAAAGCAGAAAGCATAAGAACGGTGGTTGCCAAAGGCTGAATGGAGAAGGTAATTTGGGGGAATTTTGTCCAGCAAATATAATGTTTTAATTACGCAAGATGAACAAATTGTAGAAATATGCTGTACAACGCTGTGCTGTATTTAACAATACGGTATTGTATACTTAAAATTTTATTAAGAATGTGGATTGTTAGGTGTTCTCTTTTAAATGTTTTTATTTATTTTAATTAGCTAAACATCACAGTACAATGCATTTATGTACTTTGATATATTATGCATAAATGGGGTATAATTTCTCATTTTTCTGATTGTACATGTTATAGAATTACACCAGTCATGCAGTAATATATGTACACAAAGTGATAGTATCTGTTTCATTCTGTTATCCTTCCTATCCTTATATCCCCTCCCCTCCCTTTACTCCCCTCTAAGGTAACCAACTCTATTCTTCCCTAATCACCCCATCCCCCACTGCTTCTCCCTTATCACAGGGACACTCCTGGCACATGACAGAGATGGAGAAAGCAGGTAAGTGTGAGCCAGTTTTCCCCAGGTGCCAATGGGGACTTCAGGAAGAATACTCACTTTATGGTCACCTGGGGTTTACAAACCCTGGCTAAAACAGCACCTCTCAAACTTCTGTGTTCATGTGAATCAACTGGGGATCTTGGCAAAATCCGCTTCTAAGCCAGTAGTTTTGGTGTAGTGTGAGGAGATCTCATTTCTAACATACCCTCAGGCGATGAAGTAGTTTCTGAAACAAATTTTGATTAACAAAAAATGCTCAACCTCTGATCTTGGAACATTGTGTCTGCCAAGGGCTTGGCTAGCTGCTTCAGAGTCTTCTGGGGAAATAGTACATTCAATTCCCCAGGGTCTTCTTCTTTGGTAACACAGATTGAAGGGGCCTGGAGTAGGGCTTGGAATCTGTGTTTTAATGGCTATTCTGTGTGATCCTGATGCATGGTTATGTTTGAGAATCACAGCGTGAAAAAAGAAAATAATATAAATTATTTTTTCCCAAGAAAGAAAGGAATGAAGCTTTACTGATATATAGCATTTGGGATTTACAGTGGTGTCTTCACTCAATTCTTGAATTAGCTCAACACAAGTCCCAAAAGCTACTTGAAGTATCTCCAGAATAGGAGGGAGTCCATCAAACAGATGGTCAATGTCAGGGAGTTCCCACTTGCTGGTTTGCTATTTATGTACCACAGGCCTTCATTGGTGTATTTTATTTTATAAAAGCAAGACTTTTAGAAGATGAAACTTAAAAACATGTTGTAATAAAATAGGGAGTGAGTATGAGAACGTTGGCTACCACACAGAAGTTTCCTGTCTACCTCATGGCAAGTAGTAAAAACAGTTGTTGGATTTAAATGTGTTGTCTGTTTTCTTTTACCAAGACATTTTTTCCAGCAGAGCTTGGTAGCACATACTAGTTATCCCATATACTTGGGAAACTGGGGCAGGGGGATCACAAGGTGAAGTGAAGCCTGGGCAAATTAGTAAGACCCTGTCTCAAATTAAAAAGAAAAAAAAGTTTTTAAAGGGCTGAAGATGCAGCTCAATGGCACAGTACTTGCCTGGCTTATGCAAGGTCATTTGCTTAATTCTCACTACTATAAAAATAAAATTAAATTTTACTTTACATTTTAAAATTGTATCTAATTTTTAAAAATTTTCTACTTTCCTTAATTTGCAATGCCATAGTTACATATACAACTATAAATAAAAAGATATTTGCATATTTGGGAAGAAATACTCAAAAATAATTTTACTGCTGGAACAATGAGCAAAAAAAAACAAAACATGGAGATCACTTTTCTAGAATATAACTTTTCAAACTTGAATGTACACATGAACCACTTCTTGTTAAACTACAAAATCTGAGTCTGATTCTGAATTTCTAACAAGCTTCCCTTTGATGACAATTGTAGTAGGTCCAAGGACTACACTTTGAATAGAGAGACTCACAGTACAATCTTCTAAAGAAACCCATGTAGCTATTATAACAATCATTGCATTTTATTCAGCTTGCACAGTTCTTTCTCCCTGGGTTTAGGAGATAGGAGTCCTTATTAGTCAGCCGCCCAACTCTGTTGGCACCTTCCCATGCACATCCCCAGGAAAAAATTATTCCCATTTCAATGCCAACAAAGGTTGGATGTCCTTAGCCTCATTGCTTATCTACCAGCATGGGCTTCCTTGGGAAGAAGGAAACACTATCTACTAAGAGTAGTGCCATATATTTACACATTTTATAATTTACCGAATTCATTCACACATGTCAACTGACATCAGCCCCATGATAATCCTTGGAGGAAGAACAGAGTGGGTGTATTATAAACCCACTTAGAAATACTATATGGCAGAAGCAAGCTGAGCAGTTTCAGAGTTGGTGTGATCAGGAACAGCTTTAAGAACAAAGCACTATGGAGTCTGGAGATCAAGAATGCACAGTTTCAATAGATAAGGACTGAGGAAAGTATCATTCTAAGAAGGAAAGGTATAGATATTTATTGAGCTATTGCTCAGAAGTCCAATAAAATCATCAGGAGAAAAGATGTTTCAACTTTATTCTGTGGAAAGTAGGTACCATTAAAAATCTTAATTCGGTAACTGAAGTAGATAAATTCGCCTAGAAGCATTTGAGTTTGATGCAGACATATCTGGTGAAAGTGAGTCTATTCAGGAAGATATTTAAGAGGAAAGAATAAAAATGATGAAGGAATGAACTGAGGCAATAAGAAGTAGAAGGGGAAAAAGTATTTACAGGTCTTTTTTCCTGACTGGATGTAGAATATGACACAGAAAATACTGACAGTTGAAGCCAGAAAAAAAAAAAAAGATAAGCTTTTATATCTCAAGGCCTATAAAACTGTGCATGCCCTTTGATCTAACTATGCTTCACCTGCAATTTGATCTAAGCAAATAAATTCTCCAAAGGCAAAGTTCCATTCCACTTTCCAGACCTGTGTTCATTTTCCCATTATGTATAAAAATGTGAAAACCACCTACATGTTCCTAATATGGTATGAGTAAGTAAATTATCTGTGTAATAAGATTATAAAGACATTAAAAGATTAAGGGAAATTTTGAAGAATAAAAAGAACCATGCAGGAAGAACTAATCCCTTAGCAACATCAATTCTTCTAAATTAATAAGTTAAATGTAACATAATGTCAAATAACTATTTTAGTTGGAAAAATTATTTATTAAATTTTATTAAAATAAATACATCACCTTCACCAAGAAAATTTTAAAAGGAAAAAGTGGTTGTGCCAATGTCCTAACCAAAACAGTGCATTTACATAGGCATCTACACTGGCATCTATATAAGCATCTCAAAGAAACAGAGTGGTGGTGTGCACAACACTTAAGAAGATGGAAATGTAAAGCATGATATGTGACACAAAAAATTATAGATTTTTTTTCCAGTGGGGTAACAAGTAATTGATTATGCTCAGAATAAAATTCAACTTCCTACTTTTGTATTTGAAAATAAGTCATAATATAATTAAAGATCTATTATAATAAGAAAAAATACATTGATCAGTATTACATACAAAGAAGCAAGGCAGAAAACCAAGAAGGCTTCATTGAATATAGTGGACAGGTTTGATTAGGAAAAATTAAAACCTTTCCCAGTGAGACAGTCTAACAAAATCAAAGGAAATATGACACACAGAAAAATGCTTGCAATGTACTTAACTCTATCTAATAAATGACCCTAAAATTTTATTTAAACAAACAAATACCCCAGAAGAAAGACAGGCATTGCATTGAATAGCTACAGCATAAGCATGTTTACAGCATGTAAACTTAACCTCAAAAGAAATCTCAGGACTTGGAATTACTATAACAGATGTTGTATTTACTTATCAAACTGGCAAGATAAGATTGATAAAATTCGGTGTTTGTGAACATGGGAGAAAACATGCTTGCTAGGAGTGTATATTAATACACATTTGGGAATAGAAGTAGGAGGTATATATGAAAATTTAAAACATTCCTACCCTATGCCTCAATAATCTCACTTTTAGAACTTTCTCCAAGGGTGTTTTTGGAGTAATTCAGTAGCTATCTATCAAAAATTTAATGGTCACTTCCTTTGATTCAGCAATACCTGTTTAAGCTTCTACCTTAAGGAACATGGAAAGATAATCATAACAGCATTTCTGATGCTAAAATGTCAGAATAATCAAAGATCTAACAAGAGAAGAATGGAAGAATAAATTACTAACAATGAAGCCACTGAAAAGAATGAAGTATATCTCTAGATAGTAAACTAGAATATATATTTGCATTGTTTTAAAAAAACAAGTTTTAAAAGTCATTGCAATTTTAGTTTAAAAATATTTGCACATGCTCATAGAGACATAAGTATATAGACACATGAAAAAGAACAGGTACATACGCTATGTGAATGTTGGTTTCTTCTGGAAATGGGATTGAATTAAAGATGCCTGATTTAGAAGGATTGGTATTTATGACTATAGATGAAGATTTTTTTTTTTCTTAGCAGTGTGAAGATTGTGAGTAATTGTTGGCTCTTTTGGTATTTTTAGCAGTCTTCTATTTTGTTAAAGAAAGAAAAGTCGTCTTCAAAGAAGAAAAATGAAGGACCAAGACAAAACTTTCCCCTTTCAAGCAGGAGGAGAAAGAAGAGAGGATATGGAAAAAACCATCAGAGAAATGCCACAGAGAGACAGAGAGAAACCCAGGGAGTACCGAGGTCTGAAAGCCAAGGAAGGAGAACTTCCTGAGGAAGGAGTGAAGGGGAGCAGAGTGCTAGGGGAAGGGCCCAGGACGACCTACCCCCAAGATGAGTAGCAGTTTCCAAAGACAGGGCATTAAAGGATTCAAGGGAGCTAACTGTGCTCTTTGTAGAGAGAGAAATCAGCACCCGACCCTGAACCTTTCGGATTAGAAACACTGCAACTGATACTCAGACAAGGCATGTTTTGAACACCCTCAGATAGTGCTGGTGTACTGACTGAAAACCATTAATTAAGGCTTCAAGAGGGAAATAAGTAAGAAAAGCCAATGAGTGTGGAATATTCTTTCACTAAGTTTGACAGATGGAGGAAGGGGTGAATTAAATTGTAAAGCCAACCAAAAGGCCAGCAGGGTTAGTGAAGATGTGAGGAAGTTGTAGACTGAGATGAAAAAGCCCATCAGACAAAAAAAGATAAAATATCAAGGCAGGTAGAGGAATAGGGAAGGGGGAAAAAGGAACTTAAAGTTTCTAGACTTTCTGTTATATTATTCACATTTTTATATATGCTGTCACCATTATTATTACTTACTGGATTTTTGAGCCATTTGTTACTATGTTTGACTTACAGTGATTAAGTGAAACTCAGAGAAGACAAATGAATAGCTGAGACTCAAACCAATGCCAATGTTTGGGTTCTTTCCTTGCTTAAGCCATTCAACCAGGCCTTGGAGGCAAGGAGCAGATATGAGATCCAGGGTGAGATTGGAGGAGTCACCTTGGAAACAGGGAGGAACTCAACCACTGAGACAGATGCCGAGATGAGCCAGAAAAGAACACAAGAGGGGGGCAAAGCTTGCCAGTGTGCAGGGAGGGGGGGAATGACAAAACAAGAGTGGGGCCAGAGGAAACAGGATGAGGCTCACAGCTGCCTTCATCTCAGTAACAGGAGACAAGTTAATGCACGCGAGGACAGTGAATGCCATGGCTTAGGAACACTGCCTGTAGGATGCACAACACAGCTGAAAGCCACCCTTGACCTTCTCTCCCAGGGGGATGAGGATTAGTCAACAACTAGCCTGTCACCTGCTGTGAACCACATGTACAGGTACATTGAGTTGACTGCTATGGTGTAGGGACCACAGGGGAAGAACAAGGTCCCTGCCTCTTGATGGCTGACAGTCCAGAGTTGTCTAAAGTGATTTTTTTCACTATCTTTTGAAATACTCTGATTATTAAAAAAAAAAAAAACTTATGGTAGGACTGATGGTCCTGGGCTTTGCAAAGGTCATATTGAATTAAAGACAGTCCCCAAAGTATGATGACTTTTTTGAGCTTTTTACTTTTTAATGATGCAAAAGCATCTCTGTATAAGTATTCTGTTAAAAGAGGCTTTGTGTTAGATAATTTTGCCTACTTTGCTAATGTTCTGTGCATGTCTAAGGTCAGCAATACAAAGTTATAATGTTAGGTAGGTTAGGTGTATTAAATGCATTTTTGATACAAGATATTTTCATTTTAGCAATTTGTGGGATAGATTAGTGGGACATGACCTCATCATTCATCCCTAAGCATCTGTATTCTGCCATTGACAATACTGCCCATTGGTTTTGAAAACATGTAGAAGTCATATATCTTCACAGATACTCATGGAAAAGAAAATATACCTCGATCATCAAAGGAAGCAAGTGCAGGTTGTATAAGAGGAAACCAGATGGATTCTATGGTTTAACTTGTACGAGGACAAGTTATTGAACAGGAAACACTAGATTATTATGCTTACACAGGTGCCTCTGGGCTGCCAATCCAAAAGGATCACCAAAGCATCATGGGATTTTTGGTGCCTTCTGAGCCTTGGCAGGTGGCAACTACTGGATGCAATTTGCCAATTATTACAAATTCTCCTCCTCCTCTTCCTTTTCTTCTTCTTCTGAAACTCTATAACTGTTGTTTAAGATATATCCTTAGTAGCCTTCTAAGTTGTGTAACAATCAAATTTCAATACTAATTAATGGCTTCAGACACTAGCTATTTACTCAGGGAAACCTACTTGATTCAGGCAACTGTTATTGTTTGTTTCAGTACTAAGAGGCAAGAGAAAAGTGGCAATGTTTTGCAAAAGAAAAAGTGCAGGTTGCATGTGGCTTTGTTGGTCCCCAAAATAAAATAAAATTCAAAACATACAACCCTATTAGAAACAGAAATTTCTGGCACACAAAGGTGGATTATTTAGACACCCTGATATTCCTGTATTATTTTGATACAACCGAACATAAACCCAGCACCTTGGAAATTTTGGCTGTGGGTATTAAAAAAAAAAGAAAGAAAGAAAGAAAGAAAGAAAAAGAAAGAAAGAAAGAAAGAAAGAAAGAAAGAAAGAAAGAAAGAAAGAAAGAAAGAAAGAAAGAAAGAAAGAAAGAAAGAAAGAAAAATCTCTTTTAGTCAATGACTTTTTCTTTTGCCCCTTTTCTGGACTCCTTCTTAGGAGAGATGTGATTCAAATCCCTAGAGCCCCAATCAAGCATGGTCAAGCTGCTTCTCTATGTAGCTCAGAAACAAGGAAAGAAATTTGACACCAAGATCTTGGCTGCCAGAGAAACATCATCTTCGAGGTCATTCCACTTATGAAGACATTTATTTTATTGTTTTTTTCTTTTTTCTTTCTTTCTTTCTGTTTTCCGGGACAGTCTCAATGAAAGATGTGTAGCACTGATCATGCAAAACCGATCTGGGGAGAATCCGTGATTTCTTCTCCACATCTTCTCTGCATTCCGGCTGGCTCCCCCAACTACCTCTGTCACCTTGCAAAATTGGCAATCTCTGGACATTTCGCTTGCTGAAGAAAATCACTGTTTTGCCTCCAGCAAGGAAAATAAATGTTGCAACCTTGACTCCTCCTCTAATGAAGAAAGAGTGAACAAGTGCACTGAGGAGTTGAGCTTTTTCTCACAGAGCCACCCGGCTGGGGACGCTGGAGCGGAGGCTGCAATCCCCAGACGCCCAGTCTTCTGGGCTGGGCTTTCCCCGCCTTCCTTTTCTGTCTTACTCGCTCCTCTCCCGCTTTCTGGATTTTACCCACTGTCCGTGAAACAGCTGTACACACAATGGGTCTCCACGTCTTTGTGCAAGAAGTGCTCCCGGCCTGATAGGACAGACTTCGCTCCCGTGTAAAAGTGAGTAACCAGAAAGGGCTAAGCCAATGCAGGCGGGAGGGAGGGCAGGCGCTGTCCCAGGCCACCGGCGCGAGGCCGCGTGCGGGAGGGAGCGAGCGTGGCGGTAGACGCGGCTGCTAGCAGTGTGCCTGCGAGCTGCCAGAGCCCGCAGCCGCCGGGGAATCCCGAGCTGCGACCGCAGCCAGCCTTGATGTCCCTTCTCAGGGGAACTAAAACACCCTGAGGTGGTTTGCCACCCCACCCCAGCTTTCACAACTGCGCTCGGCACCCTTTAATGTTTTGAAAAAGCACCTGCACATACAGCCTTGACAGTGAGTCTCGGCGAGGTTGTGGGCTTCTCCGAATGTAGATTATTTACGTCAAAGTGAAAAGGGGAAAACAATAAAAATAAAAAATGTTAAAAAAAAAAAAAAAAAAAAAAAAACATTAGCTGGAATTAGCAAGGGGCTCAGACCGTGAACTTGAGGAGTCTCCCACCACTGGCCGTAATCGCAGCAGCCTCCTGGGTATCTGGTGGGGAAAGTTTAATGTTAACCAGCGCTGACCCAAAGGTGCGGCTGTCCCGCAAAGCTTAGGGGGTAGTGGCAGGTGAGCAGCCCCCAGGCTGTAACCCGGAGGAAGACAGAGGTGAATGTATCCAAGCAGAGGAATTCAAACTTGAGAGGAAGCTGGAAGGACAACCAGCTGGAGGAGAGGGCAGGGAGGAGGGGAGTCAGGCAAACTCAGGTAACCAAGAGCCAGAGTGTTGTGGAAGGGAAAAACAGGAGCTGGAGTTCTGGCTCTGTGAGTAGGAAAACATCCTTTTAGTGACCTCTACCTGCATCCTGGGGAAGCAACCCATCTTTCCCAAATAACAAGCAATTTGGAATTTCCTATGATTGGACTTGAAAATGCTTACAAAACATTATTGTTAATCTGGAGGGAGCCTTTGGTCTTCATTCATTGAGTTGACTGGCAAATTCCAATTGACCAATGGAGTGTTGCTAGTCCTAGCCCAGCCCTTTGTGCAACCTTGGACAGGGCAGTTACCCTCTGAGTCTGTTTTCTCTGCAAAATCTAGGGAAACTAATCAGTATTTGATTCTATGTATAAATGGGGTAGAAGGGCAGAAGAGTGCAAGAAAGAAGTAGATGAAAATTTTAATTTCAGTGTTTTTTTTTTTTTAAGTGAGGGTCATAGGTCCTATTCTGGGGCTGGGGATAGGGGGCTATTTATTCTATGTGGAATGCATATAGAATTTCACATGCAATTCCTAAGGGTTTGTGGATACCTCTGGACCATGCCGGAAACCCAAGTGAAAAATCCCTTGTCTTTAAGGACCTGCAAAAAGACCACCTGGCTAAGCTCCTGCTGGTAGCTGGGCCCATTTCGGGAGTAACCTGCAGCCTTCTCAGGGGTGTGGAATAGGCCACACTGATGAAAGAGACATCCCTCCTTCCCCATCAGCTTTCTAGACAGTCTGTCAATGACTACTCCAGTTTTTGCTTTTGGGGAACAACTCCTTACAAGTCTTCAAATGACTTTCTTAAGGTGATGGTCCTTATCCCTAGAGCTTTCCTGCCTACAGACAGCACTGGAGAGCCACCTGAAAAGGGTCACTATCCAAGTGTAAGAGCATTCTTCAGGCCACCTGTCTGGATGACCTGGCTGCATGACAGTGTGGCCAAGGCTTTGTTTGGAAACAAAGTGCAATCCGTTTTCCAATGCATAGAATGACTGGGTAATGATGTTTCTTTGGACTTCTGTATTTTGTCTTAAATGGACTGAGGTATCATCCTGTGGGGACCTCATCTTCTACTGGCAGTGCAGCAAGTTATCACAGAAAGCACACAGTGCTTTGGAGCCTCAAGACTTCAAGTGCTTCAAATTGTGGCTCCCACACTTTGGCAAGTCACTAAATTCTGAGTCCACTTTTCCTGTCTGAAAAATGGGGAACAGTACCAGTTTCCTTGTATGTTTATTGGAGAATGGAAATCTATTTGTCAAGCCTGATCCATATTATTATAAACTCCTATTCTTAATATTAACTTGGGGCTATAAGTATGTGTCCACCGGTCCCGTGCTTCTTTAGATCAGCTTACTCTTTCTGCTATGGGGCTGACATTAGCAGAACTTAAAAATGAGTGGAGGGTTCAGACACAGGATCAGCTTTACTGTTTTGACTGTACTGTGTCAAGCAGAGCACTATATATTGCCAGCAAGTAAAATATGCCCAGACTGGCATGGATCCTCAGCCCTTCTCTAAGTTTTGGCCCATGATCTTGAATACATAACTGAGCCTATAGCTACAAATAGCTAGGCATGGAAACAAGAGAAGTCCTGTGGCTGAATCCATCTCTAAACACACCAGAAACCGTCTCTGTAGAGAGAGAAATGTCTTGATTGTTATTTTTTACTGCTTGGCATTGAGTTAGCTTGAAACTCAGCTCATTCCTGCCCCCCCACCCCCCGCTTCTCTCCCCACCTCCCTCC
>NW_025999961.1:4210715-4217603 GCF_001458135.2 Marmota marmota marmota
CCCACCCGCTCTCTCCCCCACCCCTCTCTCCACCCTCCTCCTCCTCTCTCTCTCTCTCTCTCTCTCTCTCCTCTCCTCTCCTCCCTCCCTCCCTCCCTCCCTCTCCCCCCCTCCCTCCCTCCCTCTCTCTCCCCCATCTCCCTCATCCTAATCTTTCAGTAACAAGTGATCAGATGATTAAGAAATGTGGGAAAGGAATATCAGCACCCATAAATTGGCTAAAGCACACAGTGGACAGGCATTTCTGTATGAAAAAAAAAAAGACAATATTGATGCCTACTATTCATTGAGCCTTCAAGGTATACTAAGCACTTCCATACATTACCTCCATTAATTCTCATTAGCAACACTTTAGAGTTTGAGCTATCTTGTAAAGCTTTACAGATAAGGAAACTGAGGATCAGAGACACTTACATAATTTTCCCAGTCTGTGTAGATCGGGATCCAAGCCCAGGTCTGTCTGACTTTAACACCCACTCTTTTTCCACTCCCCAGTGCTGCCAAGCTCCCCTGTATCAAAAAGTTGAATCATACCAGGTAGATTTGGATTCTTTTCAAGGTCAAGAATAACCAAATGTGATTTTAAGTTGTATGATTATGTACCTTGCTTGTAGTACTATTAAACAAGTATCAATGACAAAATAATCTGTGGGAAAATAATTTTCTTGACCTTTTCCAAACCCAGCTGATAGGTTCCAGATAAGCAATACCCAACCTCAGCAGATGATTCTGGTTTTCCTTCCCTGACATTCTGGGCAATTCTGGTAGGTTAAAAAGGAGGAGTTTTCATTCTTCACCACCTTTAGTATTAGGATACTATTTCCATTTACTTCCCTATTGATTTATTTGACAAATACTTGCCAAGTTCTGTTTTGTGCTGGGCATTTGATGGTACAATGAAAAATAAGAAAGACAGGATCCCAGCTCTTATGGAGTTTCTTTGTAAGAGGAAATGTCAAATAACAGGCCACAGAAAGATCATTTTAGATATGGATAGATGTTCTGAAGAAAATGGAAATTGGGTGCTAAAGAGTAAATTGCTTGGGACGACTTTAAATAGGCAGTCTGAGGAGAATTTCATAAGACGTTCACCCTTAAACATGAATTAGAAAAGAAGAAGAGGCTTGCCCTGTGACATTCTTGGGAAAGAGTTGCCTAGCAGAAGAAATCTCAGAAAGACCCTGAAGTGGAGTAAATGAAGCAGTGGAGCCTCAAATCTGAAGATGGGACGTTTAAAAATCAAATTGGGTTTGACACAGAGAGAATTATTGTTTGATCTTTGGCTGTGCTGTACACTTTATGCCTATTTGCTTTAATCTTCCCAACAATCTGGTGAGTTAGCTTATTTTTGTCTTGATTTTATAACCAAAGAAACCAAGACAAATGGAGGTAGATTCACTAGCTCAGGGTTAAAAGGCTGATATTTGAATTGCTTAGTTCATTTTGCTCCAAAGCCCAAAACTTTTTGCCAACACACATGTGGCCTTTAGATAATTCCTTCTGGGAGATAGTGAAAGAGCCAGGAGAAGGAAAATATCAAAATATATTAGGTAGTTAAAGGTTGACAATGATTTCTATCTGACGTTTCAAATTCTTGCCGGTGTATCTAAACCTGCACTCTCCAATACAATAGCCACCTGCCCCATGTGGCTACTGAATCCGTGAGATGTGTCTAATTCAAGTTGAGGTGTGCTGTGAGTATAAAATACACCCTAGATATCAAAGACCTAGCAAGTACCCCTCCCACAAAACAGTAAACTATCTCTTAATTTTTATTTTTATTGTATGTCAAAACAATAATATTTTAGATATGCTGGTTTAGATAAAATTTATTAAATTAACTTCACTCATTTCCTTTTAATCTGCTTTAACATGGTTCATAAAAATTTTGAGTTATATGTATGACTCATAATGTATTTTCATTGAATAGCACTGGTTTAGACCAATAAGTTGACAAAGATGTGATAAGAATTTTCCTCCTTCTTCCAAACATAGCATCTTCCTTTATTCTTGGTAGACTCTTCGAGCCTGTCCCCAAACTCATTATTTGTTATAATAAGAAAGTAGAAGTTCGTTGTCCCCCTTTCCCAATCCTGTCCTGCTGGTGAGCACATGATAATTTGATCCCACTATATCATGTCACAATTAGATTTGATGAAAGACACTCTGGTTTCATTTGTTACTAGCTTTACATTAGAATTACCTGGGAAGCTTTAAATCTGTTCCCTCACTCAAGAAAATATCAAGAGACTTTCATATGTCTTATGACCAAAAGGTCATTGAAAATCTAGATTAAAAGTTCTACTTTTAAATCACTTCCTAATACATTATCTTTGTAGTTTTGGGCACTTTGTGAAATCAGACAAAGGGACAACCAAGGTTTCATGATTTCATGCAAAGCTTGTTAAATAAGTTGTCCTGTGTGATGATGGGTGTTTCTCTCTCTCTGTCTTCTTGATTGAAACAGCTTGTACAAGAATCGGTCCCAATTTCCAGAAAGGCTGCTAAAGGGGCATCACAGAAGGATTCTTTGGTTTCTTTTATTCACTAACTAACGTGGCCCTCAAATTTGACAATGAGGCAAAGATGTAATTTTGCTTCTCCTGAGTCATTTATTCCAAAGGGACAATAAGTAAAATTCTGGTATTGATGGAAGAGGCCTCTGACCTGGGAGGTCAGAGACCTGGATTCTGTTTTCGTCTTGTAATTTGCATATAACCACCCTCCTTCCCCTAAGGATCCTGCAGCACATTTACAGTTGATGGGATAATGCTACATAAAATGCTAATGGAGAAATGTGCTATAAAATTTAGTTAGGGTTGTTATTGATAACATGAACACTGAGCTTCTGTAGATATTTGCCTACAGGGAGGCTTTTCCTCTATGTAGCTAGAGTAAAACACTATGGAAGATGCTCTTTGAGATACACATGGGTATAACATCTGTCCATTTCCACTTCAAATCTAAATCTTTATATCTACATCAACAGCAATGCATATTTTTCAGTGTCCTATAAGCCAAGAAGTCTGTGCCAGACTGCAAGGGGAAATGGAAGAGCAAAGCAAGGTTCTTGCTCTAAATAAAGGGAGCAAGGTGGAAAGTTAGACATAAACATAATATATGTAAGAGAACATTTCTCAGTGTTGTGTGAGTGATACAATTGGAGTTTGGGGAAATGTAGGAAATGAGCTTGTAGTATTTGGTGATGTGCAAAAGAATGTTGGGCTAGTTCAGGGCTTTAGAGCCTAGCTTTACATTAGAATTACCGGGGAAGCTTTAAATCTACTGATGCCTCAGTCTCATCTCTAGAATTAAAACAGTCCAAGCTGTGTTTTGTTTATCAGTTTGTTTGTTTATCAGTTTGTTTTTGGTTGTTGTTTTTGTTTTAATTCCCCAGAATATTTTAATATGAAGCCAGAGTTGAAAATCAATGAGCAAAAACTCAGGTTCTCATATCCTAATCATGGGAAATGAGCTTACAGAAGTATTTCTTTAAAAGGGATTAAAATTGACAACAGTGGAATGTAGTCTTTTTGGAAATTATACCTACACATGTATTTATATGTATCCTTTTAAATTCACAGATAATTGCAGGTAGTGATTCTATCTACTTGGTTAATGTGGCCAAAAGTCCTTTTGTAACCAGTCCATTCTGTCCCCTGGGTCCTTTGGGGTTCCATATAGTGAATACCTGTGAAGTGTAGGGCAATTGCTATTTCCCACTTACTTATAGCTACAAGGCTTTGTGTAATCATTATACAGAGCTTTATTATCATGCCCATTAGTGCCCACAGTAGCTATTTCATTACAATCTGTAAACTTCTCTTACCTCTCTAGTTTTGCAAATTGGGAAATAGAGTTTAATTACTTGCTTCCTGGGGCTAGCTGCTAACAGAGGTGAAACAAGAAATCTGAGTTGCTGAATCCCCCTTAACTTATTAGACTCCCAAATTGAGTCTGCCTTGTCTTTTGTTGGAGTCAGAATACATCATCCTATAAACATTATTTCTTACATGAATGAATTTGTGCTTCAGGTCAGTAGATGAGAACAAGTAGTCTATCTAAACTGCCAGGGCTGTGGTCATATTAGCAGCCCAAAGGCAGCCACAGCAATCCCAGGAGCCCCATCACTGCTACATTGAGGCCTTCACTCAAGACAGGTTTGGTCATGCTGACCTGTGCTTCATCTGCTCTCCTCTGTAGGAAATGAGCACTCTAGCTGGGTACCTGCTGCTCCCTAGTCCCAGGGCTTGACAGCTATCCTGATTTCTCTTGTCTGAAGTTCCTGCTCTCTGAAAGGAGATTGATTTCTTGTTACACACATGAAAAGAGAGAAGAAAACCTAGGATTTTTTAGTAGCTGCATTTTTTAAAGAATTCTTTCTGGGTTCATTGTGAATGGTGAGACCAGGGGAAGGGGAGTCCTTCTGAAGGATGGTAAAAGAAAGCTAAACTAGCTAAAGAGGTGCTGCAGCCTCTGCAGGACAAGAAGGTAGACCAATTTGTGCCATCTTGGTTTTCTTTTCCTCTGTCTCCAAATCCATTACTGATTGAAGAACAACTTCCAAATGCTTTTCTTAGCTATAGCAAAAAGCAAGACTGGTCCTCAACACTGATTGCACATGATAATCCCTTGAGAGCTTTAAAATTCATCCACAGACCCACTGAATAAAGATTCTAGGAAATGGGCCTAAGAATTTGTATTTACCTACAGTCCTCTGGGAGATTATGATATACTGTGAAGGAGAAGAACTGCTGCCCTGTTATGATCCAAATCTTACTTACATCCGTTTCTTCTTTGGCCTTGTTTTAGATCACATGACTCAGAGAAGCATCCACATCATATTTTTTTTAAGTAGTACTTGATCATGCTATTCTAGAGGAAGCATTATTTTGAGATTTTATACACAGGCTCCATCCTCAGAGTTGCCCTTAATAGACTCATGACTAAAAGTTCTTTTGTGCAATTTGGAAATCAAGTTGCCAGAAGCTCAATAAATATGAGATTGAAAGATAAAAGTTAAGCTTGCCTTCCACTCATTTATTAAATTTCCCAATTGCTATGTTGATTTTTTTTAGTTAATCAAGACTTACGTTCTTGTCTCAGACATTGTAAGGTCAATTAAATCTATTCCTATTCACACCCTATTGAAAATATAATGATAGCAGTAGTCTGGAAACTGTCATTGGGTAGACTTATCAATGTGGGTTGGCCAAGAACTAATTAGGTTGTGTAATACCCTCTCACAACCAGATAATCACTTGGGTTGCAGAGGCTGAGCTAAGTGGGTAATATATTTGGGTTTGAAAAGAGCCAATTCCAAGTTACTCTACATATGGAAAAACTTAGGGTGTGGAGAATGATTCTAGAATCAATAACTCAGGGTCCAGTTAAGTTCCATACTCCAACTCAGAAAGTTATATTAATACCAAAATAGAACAAGATTTTCATATTAAATATGACAGGAAAATGAGGAGATGAAGAATAATATGCCATTTTTACTTCTCTGGCTTTCTGGGATTGTAGGATTAAGAGAAAATATAGACATTTTTAAGGAGGTCACAGGGAGACAGATGACAAAGACCTGCTATTGACCAAGCATCATGAGCATCAGGATTTTTTTATTTACTCAGCTACTATTTATAAAGGTCCTACTATGTTCCAGGTAACCATTATAAGAGCTGGAGATTTGATAAAGTTTTTGCTTTTTATGGATTTTATATTTCCATGTGAAAATAAAAACAGATGTGCACATTAAAAAACACAAATAAATTCAATTAATTAAGTTAGTGATGAGAAGAAAAATACAACTAAATAGAACAGAGTCTGATGAGAGCTACTTTAAATAGACTCGAATGAGCTTTCCTGTTAGCTGTAACTCTAACACTAACACACAGAGAAAAAGAAGGCATGAGGCAGAGATTGGAAAAGATTTGGCATGTTGAGGAAACAAAAAGGGAGAGCGGTGTGGCTGGACGGTAGAAGGGACATGTGAGACAGGCAGGATAAGACCACGGAAAGCCTGAGGTCATGAGATGGAGTAAAGATCACTGGGAGATTTGGAACAGGGAAGGAACATGTTTTACACTGCATTTTAGAAATCTCACAGGCTTCTGTGTGAAGAATGGGTTGTACACTGGAAGCAGAGGAAGCAGAAGAGGCTGATCAGAGGGACAGGCAGCAGGAGGGAGGATTATGCTAAGGTGACAGTGGTGGATGGAAGAAGCATTGAATTCAGGATAGAATTAGGAGGTAGGGCCAGCGTGGTTTTCAGATGGACAGGGCTGCAAGAAGCAGTAGCAAGTCCAGTCCTATCTGAGATACATGCTCCCACCCTATCTCTACTTGGACCACTGGTTTTGAACCAAAATGGAACAACATCTACTGCTATTCAGAAACATTAAGAATTTTGGCCTTAACTTTATCTCAGCAGAAGTAAACAAATTCCCATCCAAGGAGAAATTTCTGTTTACTACTTTTTAGTGTAAAAATGTCATCTTATGTCAAGACGGTTCAGATGCGGCTTCTTGTTTTTGATTACTGACTTTCATAAGTGCTAGAACGGTCACATTCATGTTGCTAGTTTCTTTCTTTTCTGAGTATTTTGATACTGACGGATTTACCAAGTTTTTCCTGCTGTCAAACATTTACTGCTTTTTGCAGTCAGTTTTTCCATATAAATCTTAACATCATAATAGCAAGCATTTAATGAGTCCTAACCATATGCAAGAATGTTTTAAGAATTTTATGTTTTAACGTATTCAGTCTTTCCACCACCCTTTATAATAAGTGGGTACTCTTATTATCATTTTATAGATGAGGAAATTAGGGAGGGAGGGAGGGGGAGAGAGAGAGAGAGAGAGAGAGAGAGAGAGAGAGAGAGAGAGA
>NW_025999961.1:4217628-4241396 GCF_001458135.2 Marmota marmota marmota
AGAGAGAGAGAGAGAGAGAGAGAGAGAGAGAGAGAGAGAGAAAGGTTAAGTCATTTGGCCAAGATTACAATGACAAAGCCAGGTTTTGAATTGAATCTGGCTGCAGAGCTCTGGGTTTTTAGCAATAGGTATGCCCCCTCTGATCTAACTCTTTTTTCAACCTTTCCTTTATAACTGTAGTATAACCTTTATAACCTTAAAGTAGACATCTTTCTCCTGCAAAACCCCTCAAAGTGCCACAAGAAGGCATTTCATCTGGGCATACATGAAACTGGTAAGGAAGATAACATAATTCAGAGGTTGAACAGTTATGATTTGGATCTTCAAGGTCCTCTGAAAAGCTCATGTGTTAATGAAGGAAATGTCAGAGGTGAAATGATTAGATTATAAGAACAGTAAATGCATCAGTGGATTAATCCATTTGGTAGATTAACCACGTGAAAGGACTACTGTACTGGGTAGTAACTGTAGGCAGGTGGCGTGTGCTGGAGGAAGTGGGTCACTGGGGACATGGTCTGGATTATATTCCCTTCCTTTCTCTTTCTCTCTTATTCTGCTTCCTGGCTGCTATGAGCCAACAGCTTTCCTCTACCACCCTCTTCAACCATGATGCTCTGCCTCAGCCAATGGAGCCAGTTAACCATGGATTGAGACTTCTGAAACTGGGAACACCCCAAAATACACTTTCCCTCATCTAAGTTGTTTTTGTCACGTATCATAGACAGGAAAATCCCACTAACAATGATCCATCCCTTCTCCAGGAGGGTTTCACATTTGATACACTTGCCAACTTCCAAGATGGGAAGATAAACCCCTACCTGGGGAGCTGAGTGGACACATTTGCCAATGCCAGAGAATCTGATACACAGCCTTTTCTTCTCCTCATGCCCTTTCTGCCCACTACTCATATTTCCTGTGTTGTCAAACCTATCTGCCCCTTCTCATGGGCCTGAAGAAATTGGTTATCATTCAGCATATTCTAACTCACAAGGCGATCTAAAGCTAGCTTCCAGAAAATTAAAAATCAGAAAGTCGTTGATTTATTTGTTACCACATTATTTTCTTTCAAAACATTGAAGATGTCTCTCCAGAGTTTTATTAATAGACTTGAAATAAACCTCGGGGACACAGTGGTTTACTCTGTCTTCTCTGCCTTCCATGGTGTATCTACTTCCAGAAAATTCTTCTGTCAAGTCACTTGGTTTCCCAATCATCAGCATGAAAGTAACAGACCTTCTAGTGATGCTAACAACAATGGATTTAGCAGAATTGAATTTTATACAAAGAAAGACATTAAGATTTTCTTTAACACATTAAGATTTTCTTTAACCTAAATAATGAACTCATCAGTCATGATTGTAAAGGCAGTAATTGTGATGATTCATCTTCTATGCTGTAAGTTTCAGCTTGATAAATATTTTAATTAAATTAGAATACAACATTTTTGTTGCAATAGCTATAGGGTAATTTTCAATTGAGACTGACATGCATTATTGGAAGTGTTGAATTTTATAATCAAATCTTCCATCTGTTCATTCAGCTGTTTGATTTTCAATCAAAGTGTTATTTTAAAATATTATACAATATATGTATATATTTCTTGTGGTTATATTAACTTTCAAATTTGAAACTGCAAAGGAAAAAAATGAACTGTAGATACTGTAGATATAATTGCATTAAACTATTCTTTTAATTAAGTTTTGAAAATTGCAGAGGCAACACCAAATGATTAAAGCTTAAGAGCCATTTCACATCCTTCTTCAAATAGCTTCAGAATTCTACAAAGAGTTTAATTTTCAAAAATTCAACTTCAAACCAATAGTGTAAATTCCTTATTTTCTGTTGATTTTTTAACCAACATAAAAAGTAAAATAAGGGTGAGTATATATCAAAAGTAAGTGTATGCTTAGGTAAAACCAAGTCATTCAAAGATCAGAGCAAGGTGATGGCAGTTATGTGATCATAAGAGGGGACTCTATCACCTTATACAGGGATGACTCAAGTAAGTTTTATTCTTCTTTTAGGAACTTTTCTGATTTTAGTTTTTAAAAGACATCATTTAAATCACAACACTGTTTCTATCTGTGGTTTTAAAATTTTTTGTTTACTTTTTACACATGGCTTAAAATTCAATGGGACAAAAATGAAATCATGAAAGAGGCCTCTCACTTTTACAAAAATACATCATGTATATGAACATGGGTCAGATGTCTTCTCACTAATGGAATGTTAGACTCTGTGAAGACAGAGCCTACTGACCATTGCCAACCACCACACTACTACTAGCATGGACTCTTTTTAAAAAAAATATTCTTTTAAGTTGTAGTTGGACACAATACCTTTATTTTATTTATTTATTTATTTTTATGTGATGCTGAGGATAGAACCCAGCTCGACAGCTCAGTAACCACCTCAGCCCCTAGCATGGACTCTTCATTGATCCCTTTCTTTCTAAACTCCAGTGTGTTATTCAGAGTGACTATTGGAGGATGAGCAGAGATATTTTCAGAGATGGATTTATGTGTCAAGTACAAAGAGGGAGATGAAATTACATGAGATGCCCACATCTGGGTATTAGTGGGGATGTGCTCTCAGTGGTGATACCACAAAAAAATCAGATGCAGTTGTTAAACATCTCATTAAGAATTCTGGGATCTAAGTGCTCAGCCTCAATCTTTTTTCAGGGACTTGGGAAGCTTGGCATTCACTAAGGCATCCCAAACTGGCAATGCATGCCCACTTCTAAGAGGCTAGAGGAGTTGAGTTCCTTTGTGCTTTCAGAGTTTCAGGTCATTGAAGATCTTGGAAGCCTCCCAGCAGAATAGGATGCATTGATTGGATATTCAGAAGGGTGGGTGGAGTTGAAAATCAGTCTAATAGAGCTAGCTATTGTAAGATTTGGAAAGAGAATGAAAGAAGGCAAACCCTGTGACCTGAAGAAGAATTTTAGGATGTACTCATCCCATCCATGGCATTACCCCATCATCTTTATCTATCAACTATGTCATATGCTTCTTGGTCAGCACCACTACAACATTAGCAATCTGGGGCAGGATTGTGACCAATTCTCCTCTGTAAACCAACACCAGAACCTAGAAGTGTCTTTCAAATTTTAATATTCAATAAACGGGTTAAACTT
The DNA here is from genome assembly GCF_001458135.2 of Marmota marmota marmota. Taxonomy (NCBI): domain Eukaryota; kingdom Metazoa; phylum Chordata; class Mammalia; order Rodentia; family Sciuridae; genus Marmota; species Marmota marmota. The sequence continues at coordinate 4,220,768 of NW_025999961.1, forward strand.
AATGAAAATTTCAAGTCATCACAAATTACAGATGGTTAAAAAACAAATCTTTTTCAACCCAATGAAGTTTGAAACCAACCAGCAATTCATGTAACCTAAAGAGATAGGATTGGTAATTACCTGTTTAGTTCTGGACTCAAAGACTGCAAGGCAGGAAGTTGACTTTTTTGTTGATCTATGCCACAGGCTGCCCACGGTCATCACACACAGTGACCATTATATGTATGTCCCCTCCTTTGAACTGAATGTTCCTAAAAATGTGCCCAAAAAACTGATAAACCATTGAGGCCACTCTAGTTCAAGAAATAATCACCTCTAGCATTTTCACAGCTGTGGTTCCACCTAAAGTAGAGCTGATGAAGCTTATTAGCAATTAAGTGGGGGACACATTTTGAGAGCAAGAGAAGACCTCCGGTTACACCTTGCATGAGCTTCGTCTGGTACCTCTGTGTGATACTACAGTTGTGAAAAGCCTTATTGGTATTTAGCTGAGTTAAAAGTAAGTGTTCCAATTATCAAGAATACAAATAATAATAAATACTGATGAGGATGTGGGGGGAAAAATGCTTATGCACTGTCAGCGGGATCGTAAATTTGTACAAGCACTATGGAATAAGCATGGAGGGTACTCAAAAAACTAGGAATGGAACCACCATATGACCCAGCTCTACCACTCTTTGGTATTTATCAAAAGAATTAAAGCCAGTATACCATAGTGATATATGCATACCCGTGTTCATAGTGCCATTATTAACAATAGCCAAGTCATAGAATCAGCTGACCTGTATGTCACCAGATTAATGGACAAAGAAAATGTAGTATATTTACACAGTGATGTTTTACTCAGCCACAAAGAGGAATGAAACTCTGTCATTTGCAGGAAATTGGATGCAACTGGAGAACATCAGGTTAAGTAATATAAACCAAACTCAGAAAGTCAAAGGTCATATATTTTCTTTCTTATGTAGAAACTAGCATGACAAAAGAAGAAAATACAAGAGGGAAATTTATGAAACTAGGAGACCAGTAGATTGAGGAAAGGGAGCAGGGTGAAGGAGGAGGGAATGGAAAGGGGAGGTACTAGGTAAAGAAGCTGACCAAAAACGTTATATGTATCTACAAATATATCATGATGAATCCCACTATTTTGCATGTGCCATTCTTTTAAAAGATAAAATATTAAGCCCTCAATGCAAGAGCCCTTACTAATCTTAAATATTAATGGATCAGTCTCTTCCATGGACCCAGAATTTGCCTTTAGGATGAGATTCTTTTGCATATTCTACAAATGAGAAGATTCACTGGAATCAGGCAGCATAAATCTCAGCTCCTAATTTTTCAGGGTGAAGTTGTGCAGCAAAGTTAGTTTCCTCTACCTGCCTTATTTTCTCATCTCTCCAATGAGATTACTTAACATACATTTTCCAAGGTTGCTGGGTGAATAAGATAAAATACATGGCAAAAAAAAAAGAACTCAACGGGAGTCATTTGTATCACCCTCAGCATAGCCTTCATGACTTGGTGGAAGAGATCAACACATGTACAGTCAACCATGGGAACGGGTCAAGTCTGAGCTCAGCACAAATCAATGAACCTCGAAGTTCCTCAAAAACTCTTGACCTCTCAGTTCTGTTCTCCTTCCTTCTTGCATTTCACCAACAAAGAAACACTGCACTGTTTGGCAGTTCTTACCAAAGAATTTAGTTCACTGAACCCAACAACAATATATTTCTTCTTTCTGTTGAGTTTGTTTCAAGACTGTGCCATTAAACGACTGTAAGCCATGGCAAGTTTTCTGAATTTCTCTTGAAACTTAGGCTCCTTCTTTGTAAAAAAAAAAAAAAAAAAAAAAAAATTGGAGAAGTTAGTGTCTACATACTAGGACTTCTTTGAGGGTTGTCTGGGAAGTTCTTCATCTATTGTTGACCCTCAATGAGATTTTCCTTTCTCTTAGACCACATGGATACATCCAGATGACTTGAACAGAAAGGAAAGACCCTGGAATGATAACAAATAGTTTGTTTATTTGGTGCTATGTCCACTCAGTCCCAAATGGCACACTTTCGAGGTCATTGTTCTTGCCAAAAACTTTTCTGGAAAGCTAGGCTATGAACCTTTGGAATCCAAATCTGATAAGTATTCAGGAAAACTCTTGAAGAGAGATGAGCTAGATTAACCACATATACCTTCATTTGTCCTACGTCGGATGCCAGCAGGCAAAGCAAAGCGGCTTGGGCAATAGTATCCAATTCCCAGAAATGGAGAGTATAGAAGCACCTGCTCTTCCTCTGGTAAAACCAAGGCAAATGGAAAAGCTCAGATATACATCAGCACTATTGGCAAGAGGCACAGTAGGAAGGACTGGGAAAAATTATTGCTGGTGAAAGAATGACAGGGAAGAGAGCCTGTCAGACTGGCCTAGACTGGACAAAGGCCTGAGTGGCAAAGGGCTGGGCTGTACTAGCAGGAACTAAGCTCCAGGCACTGAGGATTGAAAACCAACCTAACAAAGCAGATCTATTCTCATCTGTGACAGATGAAGTGATATGGGTTTTGTGACTCACCAAACCACCTGAAAGGCCCAACAATTACAAAAGAAAGGTGCCTGGCTGCCTTTGGCCACATGGAGGGGCCCTCACACTTGAGTAGCTGTGAGCTAATTGCTTGGAGTGGCTGCATCAGCAGAACAGTAAGGTTTTGATGCTTGCTGCTGTTTTCTATTTAATTTTGGTTATGTCCATCTATTTCTAAACTGTAATTAGTGCTGTTAGAAGGAAGCCTTCATTTGTGAAAAAAGTATGCAGCAAGAATCCAATAAGTAAAAACTTAGGGGCAACTGCAACAGCATTTCACTGTTAAGATGAGGATCAATAATGCATAGGGAATGTTTTGGAATCTAAGGCATAATCTATATATGATAACTAAGAAGGTTGTGCTCTTTTTTAAATAATAATTATATGTGACTTACAGAAGTTATCAACTGAAACATAAACAATGCTATGTATTCTTGCCAAGTTATCATCAAGACTGTAAACCTAAGGCCTTAGCAAATAAATGCATGTTTAAATGTGAAACATCTTCTTCCAACAATAGGATTTCATGGTGACTTCCTTTACAAAGTGGCCATTGACTGTGACCTTTTCATTGATATTCCTTTGGACACAATAAATTTCAGATAGAATAGGATTATTGTATAATGTGATAGTAGCACTGATTATCCAAGCAGCTAGGGTATTATTCAGTTGCAAAGCATTAAGCTTCTTCAAAAATCTTTTCTCTGTGTAAGTAAGTAGGCAGCTGCTCTTGAGACTTCCTTGTTGCAAATGAATTTGTCCATTGAATCGCAACCATTCAATGGGAGCGGAGGAATGACTGTGTTGATAAAAATGAAATGTCTTAATGAATCTCATACTTGGACTTGGCTACAGAGTCAAAGCCCAATACTGGAAGAATTTAATCATGTCATTTCAAAATTTGTCTCATAAGTATTAACTTCTGTGGCCTTCTTTCTTCTTTTTAAAGTGCTGGGGATCAAACCCAAGGCCTTATGCATTCTAGGCAAGCACTCTATCACTGAACTATACCCCCAACTGTGATTTTTCCCCCTCAGTTTTGACAGAAAACTTAAATCTTCTTCTTTTTAGAAAACATGAGTAGATTTCAATAGTGCCAACCCCAAAAGACCAGCTCCCCTCCTAATTGATATCAACCTGCCAAATATTAAGTAGATGCAATTAAGAACTGTCTTCTCCCTTCTCCACCTTTAACAACGGTCTCTAAATTCTGAGCACTACTATTAGAAGAGGATTTCAGGGATCTGTCTATGAGTGAAAGTTTTTATGGTTCATTATGCAAAGCAGGAACATAAAAGCCCAAATGATGGGATAGGTTCCTAACTCATTCTCTAATATAACTTTCCAGGCAATGTAACTCTTGTGCTCCCCAAAGTCATGTTATAGTATGCAGATAAAAATAGATTTTATTCTGGGAGACATCACTGAGAAAGAGAAAGTCCACCATTTCTGAGGACTGTCATTTAGTTTCTTTGTGGGTAAAGTGTTGCTAATATATTTGGGAGGCAGGAAAGTACAACATTTTTTATGTAAACATAAGAACTCCCAATCTTAATTCAAGCTAAACTTATGACTTCACTTTCTATTTCTGAGATTCATTTCCTAACAATTCCATGATTCTTAGTAGTTGGGGACCCCAGAATTGAAAGACATCAAATAAGAGATAAGTATAGTCAGTACCTGCTTAGTAACTTAGTACTTTGACTTTATTTTCAAACCTCCAAAGACATGATGATCAGACAACTGGTAAACTTGTGTATTTTCAAGTTCTTCATATGAGTATCAGAAATTTCTACCTTGGCCAAAATTCTACACCAAGGGGTGATATCTAGAGAATTTATTTTAAGCTTCTTAACATGGACCTCAAACACTAAGGATGTTCCTAATATGTTCTAGACTAGAGCCAGTACATTTTTCTATAGAGTCAGAGAGCAAATGATTGTTAAGTTTTGTGGGACAGTCAGCCTCTATCAGAGTTCCTCATCTCTGCCATTGTCACACAAAAGCAGTTATACACAATGCACAAATGAATGAGTGTGACTCTGTTCTAATAAAATTTTATTATGAAAAACAGCAGACCAGTTGATCCATGGGCTATTCTAGACTCTCTTAATCTGCTGTTATAGCCTAGATTAATTTATTCCACATTCTAAACTATGAATATGCTTTCAATATTATATTAATACCTGAATCTGAATGTGTTATCATATCATATATAAATTTATCTGAACATTTACTTAACCTATTAAAATTTAGCCAGTGTTAATTAATTGTATCATAAATCTGTTATCATATGTGAATTTTTAAAAATTTTTGTTTGCTCTATCTTATTTATAGTCAGTAATGAACACACTTTGAGGTAGCAACTATTTTTAATTATCTATTGGATTATATAACAGATCATCTCCTTTTTCTTAATTTGTTCTGATGCAAGGAATATTATGTAATTATATTGGGAAATAGTTATTTAGCCTACCCTTATCTATCTTGATATTAAGCATATCCTGTGATAGCTCTTATTTCTAATTTCTAATCTTCATGATGTATCTTTAAGCTCCTCTCACTCCCTCACCTCCTTGGTCATTTTATGTCTTCATCACTGAGATCCTTTAGGTTTTTTTGAATCCTTAAATTATAAAGAAACCAGAAAAGAACACACTGTTCCAGGTTGCTAACATCACCTCTTCCTAACGATGCCCAGATGTACCTTTTGATGAAAGTAAGCCATAAGAAAGAAAGTCAAAGTGTGAACGTGGGAGAGAAATTGAGAAAACCCAGACAATTTGCGAGAGAGCAAACTGAACTACATGAAAGGAAAATATTGACTCTTGCAAAATGTTCTGAGCTGGCTACAAAAGTGTTCCATAATTCTGTTAAGCCTTAGTTTTGACCATAATTAAGCTTTCTCAAGTGCTGAAAAGAGTAAAAACAAACCAACATCCTGCTTTGTGTACGCAGGATCTTGTAGTAATCAAGAGTCAAGATCTTTGGTAAGAGTTTGTCCCTGTTGAGTACCAACCATGCCAAGAGTTTATACAAACCATATTCTTTCTGTGGAATTAATAAATTTAATACATAATTTAACATATTGGATACATAACTCTGGACTGTACTCCATTTGCCCAGACAACTGGGAAGATCTACCTTTGCACTGAATGCTCTCTTCTGCCCTCCAAATCCAGTGGGAAAAGTTGCCCTGAATTTCCTAAAACTAGGTATAGAAAGAAGTGTGTTATCATTGAAAGTCCTGTGCAAAAGTTTAAATTAAAATTTATCAAAGTAAGTCCTCATTGGGAATGACCTATAAAATATGTAAAGCAATGTCTGTTAAACCCTTGACAATGTGCTGAGTCCTAAGATAGTGAGCTGACCTATCTGTGCCCACACAGTGCTTATAATAGAGTGGGGTAGCATATGTCAATCAAATTCAAGTACACGTTTAAATATGATGAAATCACAAAGAAGTGATATATTATTCTCTAAGAGAGCAAGCCTAAGAAAGTTATGACTGATCTAAAGTCAAATGGGAAGAAAAGAATTTCTCAGTAACAGGAAAAACACATGCAAAGTCACAGAGGCAGAGAGAGTCTGCCCAATACAGGGGACTAGAAGAAACAGTATGGCTGACCCAAGTTGAATAAAACATGAGAAGAAGCTAGACAGTGAGAGCTCAGGACACCCTGGAACTGGAGGAGCAATGGGAAGCCTTTAGTGAGTTTTAAGTAGAGGGATAGCATGATCTCACTGTTTTTTTTTTTTTTTCTTTTTTATAAGAACCACTCAGGCTACTCTTTGAAGAATACTGTGTAAGGTTATATTACATGCCTATGAAATTACTAAGAGGCTAAGGCAGTTGGTAAGAAAGATGAGTAATGCTTTATAACAAACCTAGTATTATGTTTCCTTATAGACAGGAAGGTGTCCCAAGACCATATACCACTGTATAATTAAGATACTTCCTTTCAGGTGCCTGTGGAAACAAATGGTGTTGGATATCCCTTGACTGAATGCCCTATCAAGTTTTAGTACTCAGGAATCCCGGGCACATACTCCTGAGCTAAGGAAAGAGATTTAATTAAACTCTGTTTAGGAGCTCTGAAGACATGATTTGCCTTAATGTCTACTTGGCATTTTATCTCCATGAGTTATTCCCAGCAATAAGCCAAGGGTAGTTGATTAATCCTCCAGGACTAGTCAATTCTTATCAATGTCTCATTTGGTCTTTTGAGGGCTTGTTTTGTTTTTCAGTTATTGGTTTTGCCTACCTCTCTATTCATTTTGCCCCAAGGAAAGAATCTTTAATTTTTTATTGACCAATGAAGTCTAAGGATGTTTGATTTTATTTGGTACTCTAAGGAGATGGAAGAAAGTAATTTTACAGAATATCATGCCTGATGTCCAGCATATTATGGAGTAGATTCCTAAAGTAAGTGGACAGTTAGGAAAATTAATTTTTATGTATGCTCAATATGATATAACATTTTTATTTCATTATAGAAAGGCATAAAGAAATAATCCCATGAACCAGGAAAAAAATCACTGTTTATGTAGGGCCAAATTTTTTTCTCTCTCCTTTAAAAAAAAATTGGAAACATATTTTTCAAACACTTCCTATTAAACTTAATGTTATTTGATGCCAATACTAAATATATGGATATATTTATATAGCAATAAAAAATTGCTGAAAATTGTTTCTAAAGGTTATGTAACATTCCACCATATAAGTATACTGATTTTGCTTAATTTGATAAGTCTAATATTCATTTTCATTTCTTTGATTTCCAGGCACAATGAATCTTCTTACATATTTACCATCCTTTATATTTCTTCTTTTATGAATTTCTTTTTTTTCATGTTAATTACTACCAAGATTTACATTTGGCTCAAAGAGTAACTTTTTAAAAAAATAAACTATCTTTTCAGGATATCTATTCTCTGTAATTTGTATTATAAATATTTTCTCAATTTGATGTTTTTCTTTCAATTCTGCATAAAGTATTTTGTGACAATTAATACATTTTTGTGGCTTTCAGTCTGTTTTAAACTTTGTGATTACTTTTTAGTTATTGGTTAAACAAATGCTTATTGAGTGTCAGGCCCTAAGCAAGATACTTAGTGTGAAGCACAAGACAGTTGCCCTTGCCTGCTGAGAGCTTACTGTTTAATGAGGGAGGAGTCAACCGAAATCAGACCATCATGGTATTACAAACTGCAAGAGGGTGTTCAGGGTGGTGTGAGAACCTGATCTAGATGCGGCAGGCAAGGGAAGGTCTTTGGAAGGAAGCGTCTTTCTAACTGAGAATGAGGAGACCCTAGCAATGTGAATTACAGGAAAGGAAACGGTGTGTACTAAGGTGGCTTTCTAGTGACCTAAATGTTAAATGTTGCCTGCATATAGAAGAGGGAGTGCGTGTGGAGGGATCCGGGTGGGAAGGGGCTGGAAGAGCAGTGGTCAACAGTGAACAAGAGGCCATTGGAGAGGCGGCGGCAATACAGAAAAGAACAAAGGCTGAAGGGTCTGGAAAAAATGCTAAAAAATGCATCCCTTTTCCATTGGCTAAGCAATGCTTCAGTGAATATTCAGTTCTTATTCATACCATATTGTCTAGTCCATAGTAATCTATTTACAATATTGACATACCAATTCTCAGGCCAACACCTCATCGGTTTTGAGTTTTATGAAACTTTCAAATGGGTAAGGCATATATCCTATCATCATTTTTAATTTTCTGCATTGATTTATCTACTAATGCCAATGGATTCTCACCATTACACTCTAGTATGATTTTGAAAAGTGTGTATATGTGTGTATGAGTGTGTTGAATATATGTGAATACATATATACGTGAGTACATATTTGTATTTGTGTACATAAGTATATACATACACACAAACACAGAGATGTTTGTGTGTGACTTGCTTGGGAACAGGTTAACTCTACTTTAATCTCACATCAGCCCATCAAGAAGTATTAAACATCTCTCCATTTACCTTAACCTTCTTTTATATCTTTTAAAAATGTTAGAGATTTATTCATGTAGGTACTGTATATTATTAGGGCATACTTATATAGTTTAGAGTTTTTCATTATGAATGAATTTTTTTCCATAGCTTCTTTCTGGTATTTCTGGATAAATAGTACTACTTATAAGTAGTAGTGTTTGTATATTTACTTTCTAGATAACTAACTTGTTATAATTAATTATGAAAGTTTGTATTTAACTACAGGAGTTTGAATCATGGTATCTATAAATAATGATAATTCTTCCCATTCTAATAATAGCATTTAATTTTAATTTGATGTCTTCCAGCCTTAATGTTAAATTGTAATATCAAATAGTAATAATAGTGAGCATCCTGTCTTAGTATCAATTTCAAGAAGAATATTTCTCACGCAGCATTTTTGATGTTTTGTGGACACTAAAAAAATAAACTTTGGAAATGCTTCAAATGCAATCTTCTATCTCAGAAGCTGATAATTCATATTAATAGATAAGAATCTGGGATCTGCAATAAAGAAAAAAGTTCAGCTAACCTTAGCCCATCATTTCTGGAAAGTATTTGATTTCAGAAATATTTTTCTCTCATTTAGAAATTTACAACAGTTATGACAGTAAAAACTATTAATTTGATTTCATTTCTTTCCATTTTTTGAAAAAAATGTGTTTTCTTATCTTTTCTTTTTGATGGTCTTTTGCTATATGAACTATGATCTGGTTTTGTTTTAAATTTTCCTAATAATTTAAAAGGTAGTTATTCTCTCTCTCTCTCTCTCTCTCTCTCTCTCTCTCTCTCTCTCTCTTTTATTTCTACAAGTGTTTCAAAGCATTTCTCCCCATAGATTTTGTACTTTTCACAAAGTTTCTCTATACATTTCTCTAATCAACTTTGGAATGAATTGGTATCTTTGAATAACCCCATTAAAAATGAGAAATTTAATTCATTTCTTCTTCCTTCCGATCTTTTTCTCTGTATTCATAGGAATACTTAACTTTTCTTACTCATGTTACTATAAGCATATATTTTATTCTACATGACTTCTCTTTGGAGAACCATTTTGTCTGTTTAGTACTATTCTCATTTTATGACATGTTTCTAGGCAGTTTTATGGTTAGTTTCTGCATTTCTTTTTTACTTCTTAATTTATTCTTCTCTCAGGCAGCTGAAGGATAACTTCAAGAACTATCCTAAGTAGAACAAGGAGGTCATATATGTTTCAAATCCCTCAACATACTTGGAATGAATTTCTGTTGCCTTTACACATAAGAACAATTTGTCTGAATATAAATTTCCTGTTTCACCAACTTTCTTGGCTTTTGCATTGAGTCATACCATAGAAAACTCTGAGGATGCCCATAGCTGTGTTTCTTAGTAACCATTTTATCATAGTAACCTGTTTTTAAGTTTCACATAGACTCCATATTTCAAATATTTTGTCACAACATACGTATCTAGGTGTGAGCTCTTTATACTGATTTTGCTTGGGACTTGCTGAATCATTTATTTCAGTTTGTAGGCTCAGATTTCCCATTACCATGACTGCTGGGACTTTTATTTAAATTTTTAAATAATTCTTCCATTACATTTCCTTTATTTAAAATATGTTTTTAAAATTTGAATGCCTTCTTCATATGGATATAATTTACATCCAATGAAATATAGAGAGTCTAGCTGTGCCATTTGATCAGTTTTGCCAAATGCATATTGTCTGCATAAGCCTCATCCCTACTAGGATACAGAATATTTCCATCACTCCAGAAAAATTTCTTCATGTCCTTTCAGAGGCAATCCCACTACCAGAAGCAACTTTCTATCTGCTTTCTATCACCTTAAATTAGTTTTGTATATTCTGAAAATTGTGTAAGTGATGCATACAATATTATGCATAAGAATTCTTCTACTTCTTTTCACTTCTTTTCCTTTTGTTTTGAGATTTGAACTTGTCATTTCTTGTATTTGTAGTTCATTTCACTTATTGTTGAGTAGTATTCCATTGTATGATTATATTAATAATTTGTTTCTTGAGTCTCCTGTTTGTGACACCTGGAATATTTCCAGTTTGGGGCTATTATGAATAAAACTGTTATGAATATTTTTATCACGTTTATTTTGGATGCATTTTTTCATTTCTATATCCCACCTAGGGGTGGAACTTTGGAGTCCGAGGTTATGTTTAATTGTGAGAAAACTTCCAACAGTTTGTTTACTAATTCCAAATGCCTACCAGCCATTTCTGAGAGTTTTAGTGACTGCATTCTGGAAGCATGTGGTGGCATTGCTCTTTCTTTTCAGCTACCCTAGTAGGGGAGTCATGTTAGCTCGTCATCATCACTGGTCTTTTTTTCAAAATCAAAATTGGCACAAATTTAATTCTTCTCCCCATTTTATATATCTACCATATTTTATTCCACTTATTCCTTTCATGGAGTAGCATCTATATTTTGGTGAGTGCCTGATTCACTTCCCATAGTGTCAGTTATATCTCTCACTGTCTTCCACGAACATATTAAAATGATTATTTTATTTTTGGCTACCCTGTGATTCCTCCTTATTTCATCCAGTACATCATGTTTCCTCCCATCTTTTTATCTCACCAGGCTTACCTGTCCTTTCCCACAGCATTTTCTACATCACCTGAGGATGAGAAACACTTCCTAAAATTGGCTTATGAGATGATGTTTTTAGCTCTCTTGTTCTGTGCATTTTCCACTGTCTGCTAAGTGTTTGTCATGCTTCATCATGCAGGAATGAAAAAATGATCTACTTAGATCCAAAATTTGTGAATACATAGCATGTACAATGTGTTCTTGAACCTAATCCATATGTACAAGGACATAAGTTCTCCAGTTCACAGCTAGAGGACAGAATGACTTGTCCTCATTCAATGTTGGCTTCTAACACAAATGCCCACAGTACAACTTTCTACATTCATATATGATTTTCTCTGCCTCCACTGCCATTTCTCCAGCACACAAAGTAGAGAACTCAAACATTTACTGTCTTTGGGATTCTCTTCTTTGAGGACTCTTCCTTCCTCCCCACCTCTCACCCTTACAGTCTGTACTTTCTAGGTGTGTGCTCCAGGACTCAACCCACCACAGCTCAGTCTTCTAAAATCCAGGCTCATCGTTTCTAAGGATTGAAATTTTTATAAGATATGGAAAGGATTCTCTGGGTTAAAGATGCCTCTGTTACACTGAGGGATAGCTGAACAGTTCAAAACAGGAATGAGCTATCTCCTAACTTCCTTTGAAGAAGCATTTATTTGTGTATTTGTTGCTTGTTTTTTTCAACAGCAAATGAATTGTTCACTAATAGTTCTGATTCTCAGTTCATTGCCATGGCAATGTTAGTTGTGGCATATCTTCAACATTTCTGGCCACAAACTGACCAGTAGGTCTTAGGTTTTGGCATTGTCTGGAGTTTTCCTTCTCTCTCTTCCCACACCCTGTGTCTTCTAAGATAGTAAAAAAAAAAAAAAAAAAAAAAAAAAAGACTTCATTCCAGAAACCTCATAAATGTCTTTTTAGTTCCTTTCCAATTTTAATATTTTTATTATTCAACATATTTTTCTCATGAACGTTGTCTAAATTCGTCATTTAACCAAGTCCACATTTGTATGCACAATTAACCTGTGCTCTACTTTACATACTTAAAGAAATTTGAAAATTTAATGAACACTCTAGCGATGTTTAATATTTTGGTGTGTTATCTTACTTAGGAAACCCTCTTGCATATTATGGGGAAGAAGGGGGCTGGGCATTTAGTAAATCATATTTTTGTTACTTTCATCAAAGGGTGATAACTGTGTGTCTCCAAAAAAATGTGATTCTGTCATCTCTGAGCATCACTTACATTCAAGTCACCTAATCTTTATTGAGGGTCTAGGACATATCAGGCAATGCACTAGAAATTAGAGTGGATAAGGCATGACATTTTGCTAGAATCATTTAAAGTCCTTCTAACTCTACTTTTGTCAGTGAAACTGGTAAGTCCTGTCTTTGGAATTTATTGTTCTAAAAACAGTGCTTTTTTCTTTATTTTTCTTTCTTTCTTTCTTTCTTTTTCTACTTAGTTGTCAGAAGAATGACATTTCAATTCATTGTACACAAATGGAGCACAACATTTCAATTCTCTGGTTGGACACAGTGTAGAGATGCACTATTCATGCAATCATACATGTACCTAGATATGATGTCAATCTCATTCCACCACATTTCCTACCCTTAAAATCCTTCCCCACCCTCCCCTTTGCCCAATCCAAAGTTTCTCCATTCTTTCTATGCCCCTCCCCCATCATAGATCAGCATCCACTAATTAGAGAAAACATTCAGCCATTAGTTTTGGGGGATTGGCTTACTTCTCTTAGAATGATATTTTCCTACTCCACCCATTTACCTGCAATGCCATAATTTTATTCTCTTTTAATGCTGAGTGATATTCCATTGTGTATAAATACCACAGTTTCTTTATCCATTCATCTATTGATGGGCATCTAGGTTGGTTCCACAGTTTAGCTATTATGAACTCAGCTGCTATGTCACTGTAATACGCTGATTCTAAGTCCTCTGGATATAAACTGAGGAGTGGGATAGCTGGGTCAAATGGTGGTTCCATTCCAAGTTTTCTAAGGAATCTCCACACTGCTTTCCAAAGTGGTTGCACCAATTTTGACTCTCATACAAATGTATTTTGGTCTCTATCTCTTAGATGTATGTCCTTTATGACTATTGGGAAAACTGACTCTGAAAGTAGATTGTATTGTTCTATATGGGTAATAAGATTGATTCAGTAAGATCTTTCAATAAACATTCCTTTTAGTGTCATTCCAGATACTAGGGCTAAGTCTTCAGGACAGATCTTAAAACAGTTTATAAGTGCATTCTGTGCTTATGGGAAATCCCAAAGGCTGTTCCCTAAAAGAGAGGACCGCCCCTTTGAGAAGATTAGAAACCTAACTAAATATCTCATCTTCTGACCTGTGTTATAAACTCTTGGTCCAGGATGCTTTACAACCCAGGAGTAAGATGAGAAAGTTAAATTATGATCTTCTTCTAAGCGAAATATTTCACACCATTGTTCTTTGAAATACACATTATCTAAGGACCCTGAAAATATTACCCTATAAAACAAAGATTCTAAAAAATGTCCCTCCCCCTGATAATTTTCCTTAGCACTAATAATAAATATTAGAGCTGTGCCGTTCTCTTTGTTCACAACTATGACCCTCAAAAAAAAAAAAAGTCAATTTAACTCTCTCAACCTTGACTTTCAACACCACGGATACAAAACAAAGATTTGAAGGCAGAAAGCTAAACTACCTGCCCAAAACATTTAATGTAGCAGTACTGTGTGTGTTAGTCAGCTTTTCAGTGTTGTGACCAAAATACCCAATAAGAACAACTTATTGGAAAAGTTTATTTTGGCTCACAGTTTCATAGATTCCTTACATAATCAGTTGGTCCAAGGGTGGAAACATCATTGCAAAAGGTGATGGTAGAAGAAAGCTGCTCATGGTAGCCACAAAGTACAGCAGGGGCACAGGAAAATGTTAAATCCTCCCAGAACACACCCCCAGTTACCCACTTCCTTCAGCAAGATCCCTCCTTCCAGTAACTCATTCAGCTATCAGTGAGGTCAGAGCCCCTGTGATCCCATCATTGCCTAAAAGCCCCCTCTGAATCTTGCTGCATTTGGGACTATGCTTTCAACACAGGAGATTTGGGGGACATTCCAGATACAAACCAAATCCTGTGTTGTGGTAAATCCTTAAAATTCCCATGCTCTTCCACTAGATGAAAAAGTGGAGCTTTGTTATTAGGAAATATACTCACAAAGTTAATTCCACAAACACTTGGCTCAGTTACAGGAATTATTGCTCTATTATTGCTCTCTCTGCTTGTATGTCAGGCGAGTTACCAGTAAAGCTGTGTTAGACTAGCACAGAACCTATATCAATGACTCTAGTCATCCGTCTTCCATTCTGTAGGTTTCTGCTCCCCTGTACCTTAGTCCACAGATGGACAGGATGGTGATGAGTCCAAAATTCTGGCACAACAAGAGGATGTCTCTATAAGACATGATTTCAGACACAGCGTAATGATTCCAACTATCTTTTTCTGACTATGGCAGAGAGCTCAAGAAATCTTGGTTCCCTGTTTCTATTTTTTTTTCTTCTATCTGATAGGTCTTGCTAATTACACACTCAACAAAATGTCCTACTGAGCAAGACACCTGCTGTAGCTGCTATCACCTCTGACATAACAAGATATTGATGGTAACTAAAGAATTTGTTTTAACTGTACTTTGCTAAGATCACAAGTTCTATAACATGAAAATTTGTTCAGTTCTATTTCGCCTCTACAAAAAGATAGCTTGGTCTCCTGAAAGGATCATTCTGAAACAAGGAAGCATCTGAGGCAGTATGTCAGCATGGTGGCCCAATAATTGGTGTTCCTTCCAGAGCTGGCTCAGACCCCCCTCCTTTCCCTGGTGCCTTTTGGAAGTAGTACCTCTTCAGGACGCTGTTGACCATGAGAAGCCATCAAGGATTTATAATGTGTGTAAGAACATGCTCCATTTTATTGTCAGAGACAAATGCCTCATTAACAAACGAATTTATATTGACATTTTCAGGGACACATAAAATAATTGCCACTTGAATTTTTTTCAGGCCTTCAAAGGAGTATAGTGATGTTCTAAGACAGCTTTTGTGATTGCAGTGAGGGTCTCATTGTTAATTTATGCTGTATTATTACTTCATTTTCAGAAGAATGCTCTCGAATGTTTTTCTAAAGTAAAAGGAGACATAATCACCTTTCTTAAGAGGCTTAACAAAGACATATTCATTCAATCTATCAATCATTTGTAAACATCGATTTCCTACCCAATGCATATGGGCACTGAACTGGGCACAAACATGAAAAGGTGGCTGTTCTGTACCCTAAGTACACAGCCCAGAAGAGGAATAGGTGTAATATAGTTAGGGAGACTTGTTTTGAATGAGTAGGAAGAGAACAAAGGGGGGATTCTGTGAGAGGAAATAGCCCACAGAAACTTACAGCAGTTTGCAGGTCCCTGACATTTTGGGCAGTTCACATAGTCCACTAGTCAGAACACATAGAGAAGTATGGAAGTGACGACAAGTTAGCTGAAAATGCAGCTTGGGTTCAGATTGTAATGGTCCTGGAACACTGTGCTAAGTGGTCTCATCTGAGACTGGGGGAGTCACTGGTAGTAGAGGACTTGAACTTAGGTCTCCTGATCCAAAGGCCATGGTTTTCTCTGCTATATTGCACTAATCCCTCCAAATGCAGTGTCTACCACACTGAATTTTACCAAATATCTCTTGGCGGGAATGTTTAAATTACCTGTAATAGCAATCTGTAGGTCCTCTTGTTATCATCTCCATTTTAAGGATGAGGAAACTGAACCATAAAGAAGTTAAGGAACTTGGCCAAGATCACACTACTAGCCACATGATCTTAGGCAGTCTGCCCACAGAGTCTGTAGTCCTACCTACAGCACTTTACCCCATATTGACCTAGAGGACTTCATGCATTTTTGTGTATTCTACTAATGCTAGTATTAGTGAAGAAGGTTGCCTTCCAGAATAGATATGCTAAATGACCCAGTTTGAAAAGATGAATATCTATGATGATACAGATTTACTTGTTCATGGCTATTTGATAGCATACATCTGTAACCAAGCAGCTTCACTCCATTAGAGCAAAATGTCCTAGAAAGATCATCCAAGAATATTGATGGATTTGACAAAAACCTTTGAGATGCTCCAAACACTGCATTTGTAGTTACAAGTCAAGACATTGAAGGCTAAAGGCTATGTATCTAAAAGAATATGTGCCTGTGAAATATTGGTTGGTTGATTTTCTATTATGTAGGAAGTGAAGAAGACATTGGAAGATAGGCTCCAGTCAAAAAAGGACAAACAGGTCTTACAAGTGTTTCTTTATATGTGTTGCTATTAGCAACCTCCAAATAGGCCTTAGGTCTAACTTCTTACTTTCCATTTACCAAAGGAGTAAGGTATAATTTTCCTTGGAAGGAAGGGCAAATGTTAAATATACTCAAATATTGTGAGTTCACAAATGTCCTATTGTGTTTTAATGATCTATAGTGTTCACATCCTTTATTAGGAATCAATATTTATTGAAAAGTTCAGTATCAAAAATTGCTTACTAGCACAGAGGAATTATTTGTATTTAAAAATACAAAGAAAAACTTTGGATTAACTAGTACTTTGATATAGTGCAACTACTGGGCAAAGCACTGATCTCCATTTTCCCCAGAATAGTTGGAGCAGAAATTGAATAAGTACTAGAGGGTAGTGCTAAATATGGAATAAGAGCATGGTGTCTCTGAGACTGAATCAGAGTGGCCCTGAAGATTCTTCTAGCTCTGAAGTATTATGAAATAATATACAAGCACTGGTCTACACAAAGCTCTTAGTGTATCATAGTCTCTCATTTGGGGGGATGTAGCTCAGCAGTACAGCTCTTGCCTAGCATGGGGTCCTGGGTTCAATCCTCAGTACCACAAAAACAAACAAAAAATAAAAACAACAAAAATGTTTGCATGGTCTCTCATAGGGAAAGGAATATTCAACTCACTTTTAGGAAGTAGTTGTTTTCTTCATGCTCATTTGTATGCCTTTGCAATTTTAAAATATGCTGAATATTAAGAAGATGTTGAATCAAACAACTTTTATCATTTTTTATTCATCCTCCTACCATCCTTACAAAGTAGAACAAGTATGCTTATGTTGTAGATAAAAAAACTGGGGCCCAGTGTCTTCCCACATACTTTCTATCGTTGATGCTTTTTGGTAATGGATCTTCTGAGAGTCTTTATTTTATATGTGAATAATTTGTTCCACCTTAATTAGAATGAAATTACCATATGGAAAGAGGCCATGAACCTGCAAGTAACCTTCTAAAGAGTAACTTCATCTCTTGCTACCTCAGAATTCATTTCCTTTTTCCAAGAGCCCCCTTCCACACGCGTAGCTCACATTCAAGAAGCATGTGTTAAAATGAGTAGTCAGTCACATTAGGACTTTCTTGGGTCACAGAAAAATAAGAATGCACACTTTACATCTGATAAAGCAACTACCAGTCAAAGTGTCACAATAACAGAGCAAATTTCAGACAATGTGATTCTACTAGTAGAAACATGATAGAAGTAACCAGATAAATGAGCATGGATGATGAGGCTTACCTTCTCTCCATAAATCATAAATTATCTGGGTCAAATGATAATTTCTCAGAAGCATTTGCAAAACTGGGTCCAGCTCTTATTGACGTACAAAGGCATGTAAAGCAGACATTGCTGCTGGATTGAAAGGAAAATAGATTCATTTTACTTTGCACTGTCAAGAAGCAGTGATAATGGTGTGCCTGGATCCTGCTAGAAAGCCTAAAAGAAGATTCTAAGACCTCTACTTGGAAGTAAATTTAATTGAGAAATCAACGTTTTTTGTGCTTTGGCTTTGTTTATATAAGAAATCTCACTCAAGGGTCAACTACATATTTTTCAGACTTGTGGTTTTGCAAGAGACAGGGACATGTTCTCCCAAGTCAATGATTTCCTTAAGAACTGAGTGTCTTCCTAGGATTGCAAATGTTCCCAAGGCATCTTGGTACACACTAAATCAAGTCAGCCTATTCACTAGGACCTGTCTGTACTCCAAGCAAGCACTGGCTTTACCTCTTCCCATAAAGACCTGTTTGCACGTACTCATCAGTCATTCTTCAGACCATGAACTTAGTTAGGCAAGCTCACATCAGTGCCAGCTACCCTAAGCCCCTTCGCTGTCACTACTGAGATGCACCAACATAGTTGCCCATATTAACTCTTTTTTAGGAATTCCATCTTTGCTCCTTATCCAGAAATTAGCACTTCCTCCCTTTCACATTACTCCCTTGCTGCAAAGCAATGCTTGGTATGCTTATGCTACTTGCATTACAGATTCTCAAGATGGCACCATGAAAATGAGTTTACCTTCTATGGTTGTGCTTTATGCAGCTCCCTGAATCATAAAAGATGAATACAATTTTTGGCCACTCTTGGGAGCTAGAAACTTCTTCAGAAAAATACTTTATTATCAAAGAACAGAAGTAGAACAGATTTCCAGTGGATGGATTTTGCCTGAACCTGTATAGTGCCTTTCCTTTGTGGTATACTTGCAGTAAACTTTTTTTTTTTATTCCACACTTACAGTATCTCCAGAAGATAAATATTATTAGCTTCATTTTGTAGAGATTAAGAGACTACAGTAAAACAGTAAAATGACTTATGTATGGACACATGGTTGAGAAGCAGCCAGATCAGGGTGATCTGACAGATGCTATGACCAATGCCTTTTCTTCTACTCCATAGCAGTCTTCCCCGTTCCATGGGAATTTAAGTCTGGAAGTAATTCAAATTGAAATAACAGCAATAATAATAAAGTTAATAATTTTGTAGTTTTGCTGTGTTCTAGACACCATGCTAATAAAATCATATGCATTATTGGTTTTAATCTGCATAATTTTGAACACTATCATTATTTTCTCCATTTAATAAAGAACACAGAGCTCAGAGAGCTTAAGTAACTTGCCCAAAGTTACACAACTTTGTAGAGACAGAAATCATGTCCATACCTGTGGGTAAAGCTATAAAATCTGCTAGTGCCAAACAGATAAAACTTGGGAGGAAAAGGCAGGACTCTGTGAACAGAATACTGGGCAAGAAAGATGTAAGATCTGAAGATAAAATACTCTGCACGCCAAAGCTTTAAGTTTTAATCTAATTCACTTTCCATTCATCTGTGTGGCCCTAGCCCCTGTCTGTTTGCTTCTTATAAAATTGGTCTGCTTCTTTTTGACCTGATATCCCATAGATGAGGATACAGCCATTCTAGGCATTCCCAGGATCTCTCTAGCGTCAAGATCACTCTAAAAAGGCAAGGTACCATTTTTATTTACCATTTTCAGATTGGAAATACATCCCTAGTGTCTTGACACCTATATCAGTTCCTACATACTCTGGGCTCTTATTTAGGTACCACAATCTTTTCTCAGCTGCCAGGCTAGCATACTTAAGAAAACCTTTATTCTTGGGTAAGATGTGTACACAATTATATTCATTTCCTTGCAGTATAAAACCTCATTATGTGAAATTAGGCTGCCCTTTACAGAGTATATTTTTGAGAACCCATTTACTTATTGCTGGGCAAAGAAATGTCAGTCTTTAAACCAGGTAGATAGAATCTCTGCCCTAAAGGCATTTCTATTCTGAGAAAAACTAGCAATTTACCTCACCCTAGAGCAAACAGAGCTTTCAAAGGGCAGGATCACCTTGTGATCAATATGTAATTGACTTTTTTTTTTTGGTACCAGGGATTGAACTTAGTGTCACTCATCCACTGAGTCACATCCCCAGCCCTATTTTGTTTTTTTTTGTTGTTGTTGTTGTTGTTTTTGTTTTTTGTGTTTTGTGTTTTTTTACAGTTGGATCAAGCTAAATTTATTGATAGGGCTCACTACACAGAGATTCTACATTTAATCTGGGTTGGGGAGTTAGAAAGGGCTTTAACATTTTGATTTATTTAAACTTGTGTCAATAGGTGACCCACAGTGACTGAATTAGAAAGGTCATATCTGCCTTGGTTCAATGTAGAGGAAGGGATTCAAATACTGAGGAATATGAGAGTGTTGGAATTGATTTGCCATTTAAAACTTATTCCCCCACAGTGAGAATGTATAGAAGACATAATTTTCACCAATTCTGTGAGAAATACATTTGTGAGAAGAATTCCATCCTCCTCAAAGGGATCTATCATTGCTCTTCTCTATAGACCAGAACTTTTTTTTTAAACTAATCCGTAAATTTTATTTTTTTTTATTGTTGGTTGTTCAAAACATTACATAGTTCTTGATATATCATCTTTCACACTTTGCTTCAAGTGGGTTATGAACTCCCATTTTTAGCCCATATACAGATTGCAGAATCACATCAATTACACATCCATTGATTTACATATTGCCATACTAGTG
>NW_025999961.1:4245166-4281304 GCF_001458135.2 Marmota marmota marmota
GCTGCGTGGCGGAGATTCACTTGTCTAGCGCAAACTGTCACCTCCAAAAATCCTACCAATTCCCGGCCGGTCTCTCTTTAGTGGAATTTTGCTAGGAGTTTCTCAGCAGGTCGAATATAAGCATATCCATGCGTCTCTCTGACCCCGTTGTTGAGGAGGTACTGAAAGCACTGCCTCCCCACTCGCCGCCATGTTGGATCCGTCCCCAGCCCTATTTTGTATTTTATTTACAGACAAGATTTCACTGAGCTACTTATGCCTCGATTTTGCTGAAGGTGTCTTTGAACTCAAGATCCTCCTGCCTCGGTCTCTGAAGCCACTGGGATTACAGGCGTGTGCCACAGCGCTGGGCCATTGATTTGCTTTTGTGTCCAAGCTCATGACTACCATGAAAGCTACAATTTACTAAGTGCCTCCTTGGTACTTGATGCATGGTACAGCTGTCTTAAATACATGATTTCTAAACCTTGTCGTAGGCTGTGAGGTATTTCTTATCCCTATTTTACAGTGGAAGAAAGTGAGGCTCTGGGAGACATGGCCTGGACCTCAGAGCTAATAGGTTTCCCACTGGTATTCCTGCCATTCCATCCATCCCTGTTGCCTAAAGAACAAGTCAGTTTCAAACCAATTTCACCCCTAGTCCAGTGACACCACTTTTTCCTGGTCAGTCATTGGAGCTGTCCAAGACTTGAAGGGCCATGCTGGCAGGAAAAACACCTTGTATTTTCTAAAACTTACACCCAAACTTTAGCTGGGGCTGTTGTCAACCCCAGTCCCTACTGTTTTTGACAATTCATCAAAGCCTTTGTTCCTCTTACGTTCATTCAGTCCTGAGTTTCTAGTTGGTTATGATGATAGATATAATATTTGGGGAACGTTTGAAGTCTTAGGGTACAAATTTGGACTCAATGGGCAGATAAGGTAGCAACCAAATATTGTGAAAGTTGAAATATATAAGGCATTTATACACATTTATAATTATTTTATTTGTGACTATCAAGATAAGTTATGTGTTTTTTCTATTATTTATTTTATTTAGAGAACTATAAAGGATAAAAGTAAAGCAAAAGAATATATTTCAGATAAATTGAGGTTTTTAATTTTTCTGGTTTTTAAAGCAAAGTTTTATTTAAAACTTTTTTAAAATTTCCCCTAAATTTCACCCCCTTTAAGGTTAATTTATAGCTATAAAATTGTACCTTGAAAACTTTTCTGTCATAACCACAGGAAATAAAAATTTTTATTCCTAGCCTTACAGTCCACAAATCAGATCACAGCTGTTCCTTTAAGAAAATGACATTCATCTTTCAACCAGGTATATTGTCTATCTCACAATCATAACCACTTTCCTATCTAAGGTTTCTTAAATTGAAAATATCCACAAAATTACACAGCCACACTAAGGGTTTCAGGAGGAAGCAGATTCTGCATCAAGTCCTGTCTGTTGTTCTGTTGGCAGATCTTGCATTTCTTTATGTTTAAAAAAAGGCCATTAATTTAGAACCTGGATGAGCCTCTGTAACCTTTTGCAAAGTTTGGGGGAAGGTCCACGTTTCTATGCGTTCTTCCTTGTATTCCCCTGTTCCAACACAAGAGCTTCCTGTTAATGGCCCCTTCCTTCCCTGTGGCCCACTTGGAAGAGCCTGAAACCTGGGCTGGGAAGAGAACCAAGAGCACAGGCAGAGGGCACTTGTTCAGCTCTTTTGAGCGTGGCTGTTGGTATTCTGCTAGCAGTTGTCAGAAGCAAATGCTTCATGAAGGGCAGATCAGCTAGCTGTGGGGAGATTTTTGGCTTCTCACTGCAAGCAGATCGTCAGAGTTGTTAAACTTACCTAGAGGGTGTCTGAGAATGTGTGTCTGAGACATCATCAGAGGTGCCGTGAGTACAGTTCAAGGGCCCGATTTTATGGCCCAAACCAAGTAGGTGTTCCATACTGTTTATTGACACAGAAGAGACAGGGAGGGGAAGAAAGAGAGAACAAAGACCAACTGGTGAAATCAAGTAATAAAAACAGAGCAGAAAACTAAAATAAATTGTTCTTTCAGCAACCAAGATTTTTTTTGTTTAGAGGACTAATTCCTCCTACTTATCCCCCCCGCCCCCCCGCCACACACTCACACACACACAAAAGTGCAAGAAATAAAATTAGATTAGGTGACCAATTTACTAAATAGCAGGGACAAGGGAATTTGGGTGAGGAATTCATAGTCTTATGTCTGAGGAAAGTACAGAGAAGATGTTGGAGGTGAGACTCCATAAACTTCCTACAGAAGTACACTTTTGTCCCATGCCAGGGAAACCCACTACAGTTTTCAGCTTCACAGTTTCACTTGGAACTGAGAAATGCTCCATCAAGTCAAGGGCACATTATAATAAAATGTTCTGTTTGTTTATTTTGGCAAGCATAAGATGATTTTACTAAGCGATACTCTGATAGGGCCCTGGGCCAACGCCGTTGGAGCTGGAAAAGCAAGTCTTCCCAGTACAAAGCTTCTCCATCTTCCTGCTATCAGCACTGCATTCAGGGGGCCCTGAGTATCTACAGAAGAATAAACTTTGTCAACAGCATTGGCAAATCGCTGACATGGAGCTGGGCTGCCCAGAATGCCACTCTGACATTGGGGGGATGAGAAGGGAAGCCGAAGGACGCTGTAGCAGAGAAGGGCTGGATGGAGAGGTGATCCCATCAGCTTCTGCCATGTACAGCACTCCCTGCTCTATCTTTGGCAGGGCAGGTATCAGAGGCAGGTTTTCCCTCTAAACAGAATGGGTGTGGCCCTTCAGCTTGCTAGTCTCAGTCCTCCCCATGCCACTGCACCCCCTAGGAGTACCCTCAGGGGTGCTGCGGATCCAAGATGGCAAACCCAAGTGGGATGGAAACCCAGAACCTTCCCTTCACAGTACCGTACTCCAGTCTAGCAGATTTACCAGGTGCATCCCCTAACTTCCTAGAGGGAGCCCTAGGAGTTCTCAGCTTCATGCCTCAGTGATTTTAGGGGATGGGATCAGGCTACTGAGTTGGTTAATCTCCAGTTTCCTCATGAAATTTAGGTCTTTGGGTCCTTTTTTCTAGCCTTAACAACTAAACAGGTGGAAAGAGGCAACTGGCGTGAGTGACACAAGTTGAGTTAATGAGCGGTGGCCCCTATGCAAACCTAATGAGAGTGATATTTGGTTGAATCATTTGATCATTCACCTAAACGAGGGGTCACTCCCAGAGCACAGCAATGCAGAAACACTCCCTTGGGGAAGCCCAGCATATGGGCAGGCTATAAGAGCAGACAAAAAAGGATGAGTTAATCTTATGCTTGATGAATGTTCAAAGACAGAAAAAGATCATAGTTTCCAACATTCCCAATGAGTCTGTGAGTTCCCTTTCCCATTGCCAATCCACATGGATTGGGCCAGCCTCACTCTCCCATATATGATTTTGGATTCCTCATCATGCTTGATATACTGAGGAAACAAATTCACCTTAGATTAGAAATAAATGTTGGGGTCAGGATAAAGCGGTGCCCAAGGACCTATACTTCCCACCCCTGAAATGGATTAATGTTGTATCTCCCTGAAATTTGTGTCAAAATCCTAATCTGTGGTATGATAAAGACTTTGGGAGGTGATTAAATCACGTGGACCAGGGCCTCGTAAATGGGATTAGTGTCTTTAAAAAAAGGACCCCTGGAGTTCTCTCATCTCTTTCTGCCATGTGAGGACACAAGAAGAAGTCAACCATCTGCAACTCAGAAGAGTACCCTCTCTAACCCCCTGATTTCAGATGATCAGCCTCCAGAATTGTGAGAAATAAATTTTGGTTGTTTATATATAAAGTCACCTAGTTTACAGTGCTTTATTATAGAAGACTGAACTCACTGAGGCACCCCCAAGACTACTTCCCTCCAAGGTCTTGATTGGCCTTCAACTCACCAGCTGTAAACACATTACCACATCTTACTCATGGCTTTGGGCCACTGCCCAGTCCTCAGGCAGGAGCTGCAGGCTTCCCTGCTACACAGTAATACTCATGTGAGAGCCTAGAAGACGGAGGAAAAGGATTTTAGCAGGAACCATATGCCTGAGGAGGCAGAGTCCCCACAGCTAGGGGTTGCTTCTGCTAGAGACTGGTTTCGTGTTCTGCTCTGGTTATGGAGGCCCTAGCCTGCTCCCTGCCCTACATTCATTTGCCTTCTAGTTCCCTGGTGAATGCTGATGCTTTCTCCCAAGCAAGATTCCATTGCCATTGGGCAATATAGGCCAGGGCAAAACCAGTTTCGTATTTCAGAATAATTTTGAAAGAGCTTCCAACTAGGCCGGCCATGGGCAACTTCCTTAAAGGAACAACAGGATTTCTCCCAACTGCCATTGCAATAGCCTCTTTTGGGGGCCAAATCTATAGGGAACAATTTGGACACTTCTACTCTAAGGAGTGACTTAATCACCTCCCAAAGTCTTTATCATACCACGGATTAGGATTTTGACACAAATTTCAGGGAGATACAAACTGTTGACTTCTATAACTATAGCACACAAAACTATCATGTCTTCTTTGGAAAGCTTGGAGCCCTTCTCTTAGGACTGTGACAGTTTGCCATGCCCTGGGCATGCTCTCATGCTGGGGAGGAGGCCGAAGAGAAAGCTCTGCCTCTCACACTGCCACCTCCACATGCTGCCTTTCTCAGGCAGGATAAACTTCAGGAGGACCAGGGGAGAAGGGACGGGTGACCTCAAAGAAGTGAGCAGCTGGAACAAGTCATTCAAAGATTATCCGCAGGCTGATGTGCAGCCATGCATTTACCCAGCATTTACTGAATACCTAACACGTGCTAGGTTTTACTCTGGGTTCTTGTGATATGGAGGTGAATAATGCTGCTGTACAAAGCCTGGGGTGGTGAAAGTTTAGGGCCAGACCCTCAGCTGGGGAATATTCTCTGCTCAGAGCAGATGCAGCCCACTTAGTCCCCACTGAGTGACAAGGGGAGGGGCTGCTCCCCTTGATGGCTTCTCCTGGTGGGGAGAAGAGTTGAGGCATAAGAAGTGAAGGTGCAGGGAGGTTCTTCTCAAAGCAGCCAGGTTTGATAGAATTCCTTCAGGAGTCCCAATTGGCCTCAAAGACCCCAAGATGTGTTTGTTTTTAGAGAAGTCACCTTCCTCTATGAGTGTCCAGATTCTGAGCAGGCAGATGACACAACCAGGAGAATCTTAAAGATAAAAACGGGACTATTTTTCATTACCTTTGCTTTTTCTCCTATTTCCCCCATTCACTTTCCTTTTATCACCTCCCTGCCTAGAAAACCAAGTGGCTCCTCACTGGCTGCAGGACTGAGCCTACACTTCTCTGCTTGGGTTTTCCAAGAGTGTGGTTCACTGAAGTCCTGTTGAATATGGTATCAGAATGAATCATTCTCTTGGTCTGTATTTTTTAGAGCCTATAATTTATGTTAACGTACTGTTTTTCCTAGAAACTTGAGATTAGTATTTTCCTTCAAATTTAGTTTTCACCTTTTAAATTAGAGCCTGTTAAACACTAAAGTCCTCTCCCACCCTCTCTACCCCTAGCCAAACCCAGTGGGTACATGTGAGCAAGCATTCCCTGCATCCCAACCTCCATCCCCTGGGACCACCTGAAACCAAAATCCTTTGCATTTTTCAGCAAGGGATAGGATTTCCCTATCCCATAAGTGAGTACTAAAAATCCTTCATTCTTCAATATGCAGGTTAATCATTAACAATGGGCTGCACCTTTCACCAGGTCATAAAGGATGACTGGTTAGAGCAGCAACATTTTCATTGTCATTATAGGAAATGCTGGAGAGAATGTTACCTCAGCCCACTTGCCTCCAAGATTCCTAACCAAGATATGGCAGGCTATAGTCAACCATGTAGGTGAGGTGGCAGACAGCAGGAGGACCACAGGTGAGAGAAGTGGGCCACCTTTCCCTTTTCTCTGTCCATTCTGATTCTCTTCTTTTATCTTTTTAATCTGGATACCAACGGATATTTTAATAGCCATTAATTTACCAATGGTAGGCAAATGAGTCCATGGGCTGTTCGGTTTAAACAAGGAATGGGCAGGGGAACAACATGTTAATTTATAAGGCCAATGTGTAGGCTCCTTTAAGACACAGGGAGTTCCAAGGAGAAAGCAAGGGTCAGGCATAGAACCAAAGATCATTGTAATGACGCATTGGTCACATGGCAGATCAGTCCTTCTGGGGAATAAATGATGCTGGGAGACCATGAGGCCACATTGGTATGGAGCTAAGAACATCTCCAAATCTTACTAGGAGAGGCTCCAAAGAGCTGCTGGAATCTATGCCAGAGTGAGGTGTGGGTGATTTGGCCTAAATTTTCAAAACAGTTTTGCAGTCGTCTTGAATTTACAGAACAATTAGGCAAGAAGTACAGAAAGCTCACAAAAACCCCACTCTCCCTCCCCTAGTTTCCTTTATTATTAACATGATGGATTCATGCAGTATACTTATGATAATGAACCAATGCTGACATTATTATTAACTTAAGCCTGTGTTTACTTTGGGGTTTAGTCTTTATGTTGTATGGTTCTATGGGTTTTAACAATGCCTGATGACACATATCCATCATTACAGTCTCACGCTGAATAATTTCATTGTCCTAAAAATCCCATATTTCACCTGTTCCTTCTTGCTTTCCTTCCTCCAAATCCCTAATATCCATGGTCGTTTTACTGTGTATGGTTTTGCGTTTTTATGGAACACCATATAATTGGAATCATACTGAATGTAGCTTTTGCAGATTGACTTCTTTCATTTGGCAATACGCTTTTAAGTTTTCCTCCACATCTTTTTTGTGGCTTGATAGCTTATCCTTTTTAATACTAAGTAATATTTCATTGTATGGATGTACCCTAGTCTGTTTACCCTTTGGGATAGACTTTTCATTTGATTAAGGAGTGTGGCTTGAGAAATGGAAAAACAAAGATGCCTAAACTAGCAGAAGGCAGGGTTCTTGTGGTCAATGCTCAGGGACAGAGTCCAGCCCTTCACCGACTCTTCCAGCCCATCTTTGCCCTTATAGACAGCTTCATATCATAGGTAAGCGTCCTGTAATTTTTGGGCCAATTAATCCTCCAAAACCTTTTCTAAAGAGCCAGTTCTTCTAGACACCAGAAGACCCCTATGCCATCTTGGAAGGGGTAGAGCTGCTTGGTTGGCCCTTCCATGCCATAGAAGCTTCCCTGGGGAATACTCTGTTGCTACCCTCTAGTCCTACAGGTAAGATGCTCTGTGGACAGAACCAAAACACTCATCTCTCAATCTAATCACAAGGGAGTAGAATTAATCCAAACAACTCTATGGAACAGAGAGAGCCAGTAGTATTGTTGGGTGCTAAGTGGAAGCTGTGAGGGGATGATAAGCCAACTGTACCTTCTGGATGTTCACATTTGGAAGGAGAGAATATCTGCACAACAATAGCAGTAACCCACATGCAGTGATGTGCGATCCCAGCCGGAGGGTGCAGCTAAGGATCTGGGTGGAAGGGAAGAGCTCTTCAGGGAAATCAATAAGTCACCTAGAAATTGCAGGGCCAATTGAAATAGAATTTATGGGCTGGGGATATAGCTCAGTTAGGAGAGTGCTTGCCTTGCATGCACAACACCCTGGGTTCACTCCCCAGCACCACCAAAAAAAAGAAAAAAAGAAAGAATGAAAAGAAAAGAAATAGAATTTACTATGTCAGTGACGCTCCTGCCCCCATGCAAAAGAACTTATCACCCAGACCTGAGTCTTTGTTTAAGGTCACTGCTCAAAATCAGGTTCTCTCCCAGGGCGTGGTGCTGGTCCCTTGATAATCAGATCCCTTTCTCTCCATGTGACAAAAGGGTGAGTCCAATACAATGATAGAACAATTTGCTTTATATCTGTTCACATCTTACAAATGTTTGTGCTCACATGACTTACATAGTCAATGCAAGGGTAGAAAGCACTTGAGAATTTCTTACCTAAGAGAAAGAAGTTGGGGACTGCTTTGCCCAAAAGCCTATTTTATAAGATGGGTCTCATCCAGAGACACTTGTCTTATTCTTTGTCCTTATTTCTGTTTATATAACTAGAGGGGTTGAGGGCCACCACAGATGGTTAATTAGACACAAGTGACAGAGATGGGGGCCATGGGTTGGTCAAGGAGTAGCCACCTCCTACCTAGAAGCCTCCTGAATAGAAATCTCTACAGAAGGAGAACACGCCTATGGGAAGGAGGACGTGTGGTGATGGTATGTGCTCCAAATGTGCTGGTCTAGAGTTTTTCAAATCATAAGACAGCAGTCCAAATGGCTTCCATGGCTTCCATGGAACCAGATATGCAAGTAGAAGAGAATCAGAACCAGATTCAAGCATAGCATTAGCCTTGGGGACAGCTGGCCACTTCTTTGGTACCTGGCCGTTCTTTGGGGCATTTCTCATACATACAGGTCACCCAGAGAAGAGAAAAAAAGAAAAGAGATCTTACCATTAAGTTCTTTGTATCTGGGCTGGAATGTAGCTTGGTGGTATAGTCCTTACCTAGCACACAGGAAGTCTTGTGTTTGATCCCCAGCACTGTGTGACTTAGGTGGGGAGAATCTCTGTGTCTAAAAAATGTCTACTAGAAAAATACAGTGTTTGTGTTTCACAGGAATCTGTTTTCAGGAATCATCTGCTATTTGGGTGCTAATCAGGGGATGATTTTTATCTCCTTTTCTTGCTTATTTGTTTGCCTTTCTTCATGGGAGAGACTTGTCATGAAAGTTCACGGCAAAGCCCAACATTCGGTAATAGGAGAAAAAGAGAAGAAGGAGCTCTGGGATGTGTTACTGTGTCCTGGGTTGTGACTCATTCACTATGCAAATTCTCTTTCTCCTCCCCTTCACAATTTTTCCTCCCTGACTTTCAGAACCCTCTCTAGACTTAGCTCCTTTTATCTTATTCTATGCACTTTCTTTCCGCTCCACCCTGTGTTTCTCAGTCATAGACACTGCAGCACATTTAAATATCCACCCATAATGAAAGCAAAACCTGTTAATCGTGTGGGGGTCCTCAGGAAATCAGGAAGTTGGGGAGAAAGAGGGGAATAGCTGAGGATGGCTTTCTGAGACTGACACCACCTCTTTATAAGGAGCTCTGTATCTTTAGGGACATTAAAGGACAAGGATTCATAACAGAGCCCAAAGCTGTGCTCTTACTGTTTAAAATCTTAAACTGTAAGTCATGCATCCATTCATACATTCTCACCATGTGCGTTGATTGAGCACCAATTACATAACAGAGTAGACCTACACAAAGATGATTGAAATGTAGTCCTTCTTCCCAAGAAGCTGGTAGGAGAGACAGGCCATGGGACCATAATAGTGATAACAAGTGTGATGAAGTCTATGATCCTGAGAGACTGTAGGGCCAGGACCTTCAGAGAGGTCCTGGAACCCAACTGTGCAGATCTGGGAAGAATTCCTCAGGACTAAACATGAAGGTGAAGTTGAGAAGAGAAAGCCTCTGGCTTGGGTGGTCCTGGCAAGAGTCCACTGCAAGAACAAAAACATAGTGTTGATTTGGAAAACTGGCTGGAACTTTAAAATTTGGCGTAGGAAGAAATGAGACATAGGGCAGAAAGGCTGAGCCAGCTTGGGATGGTCTTTGAGGCTGGATAAGAAGGCTGAGACTAAGGAAGATTATGGGACAACTAAAGTCAAGAGAAATATATAATCAGAATTGCACTTGCAGAAGGAAAATTCCAGTTGAGATATGGAGAATTGTTTGGAAGGGATGGGACAGAAGACATGGAGATGCTTGGGAAGATGTTACAATAAAATAGGCTGGAAATGATGCTCCTCAGAAGTCTCCTTCTCCATATCTGGCCACCTTCCTGATGGAGGCTTTCTTGAAACAACTTATTTGCTAATTGAGTCATTTCTGTGCCATTGGTGACTATAATGGTTTCGTTTTATAGCTACTACCATGTAAAATCACCATTGTGTAAATATTTCCTCCTGATAAAAGCTAGCTTCTCACAGTATTTGTCCATCAACAGGCTCAGAGACCCAACTGCCTCATATTTCCTCACAGCCTCTGTTAAGAAGAAGTTTGGTTGTAAGTAGATACAAAATTGTTAAGACACTTGTCCCAGCACAAGAAGTTAGAATGTGATAGGCCCGCTAGGGAAAGATCATTGACCATGAAACAGATAAGATGGGGCTCATCCAGAGACACTTGTCTTATTCTTTGTCCCTATTTCTGTTTATATAACTAGAGGGGTGGAGGGCCACCACAGATGGTTAATTAGACACAAGTGACAGAGATGGGGGCCATGGGTTATATATTTATTTTTTTGTTTATTTATTTATTTCAGGATTCTGCTCAAATTAACCTGCATTTCAAAGGAAAAGCATTTGGTTGTTTGGGCCCAAGCAGAATTATTTTTAAATATTTAAGAGGGAAAGATGAGACAGCAAACTTCCCGATATGTTAGCTGTGTGATAGTGGGGAAGTAATTGCCCTGTGACTCAGTTTCCACAATTAAAATGGTATAATTACTTTGCCCATCTGTACTATCTGTGGCTACCATAACAAAGTGGTTTTGTCATAAGAAAACCACTATGAACTGAGTGGTTTAAACATAGAAATGCATTATAGACGTGGAGGCTGCAAAGCTGAAATCCAGGGGTTGGTTCTCTCCTTGGAGCTGTGAGGAAGAATCTGTTCCATGTTTTTCTGGTGGTTGCTGACAATCTTTGGCCTGTTGAAGCATTACCCTTACCTCTACCTTCATTCTCACCTGTTGTTCTTGGTAGTGTGTATCCAAATACAAGTCATAATGGATTAGGATTCACTCTAATGACCTTATCTTGACAATACCTGCAATGACCTTGTTTCTAAATAACCTCTCATTCTGAGATGCTGGCTGTTAAGACTTCAAGTATGAATTTGGGGGCCAGGGGCAAGGAGGCACAATTTAATATAAACACCACCTAATAGACTTCTCAACAAGAATTAAATGAATTAACTCCTATAAATTCCTTAAAATAGTGCCTGGCACTTTAAAAAAATGTTGACTTTTTGTGTGTGGGTTATGATAGATTAGAATGAAAAGCAGCAGCATTGCAATTCAACTGGTGTGTACCAAGGTAGGTTTCAGAGTCATTTAAGACTCATTGGTTTTTGTTTGTTTGTTTGTTTGTTTGTTTTTGGATTGTTCAGAGCTTATGCAATACCAAAACAGTATTTTGAATAATCTCTTTGCTAAAATGTGCAGAGTAAGAATGGGCAGACACATTGAGATCTGAGTTTTCTTCCCTGTTCTCCAAGCTTGTGTACTATACAATGCAACTAGCCCAGGAGTAGTTGGAGTACTGTTATTTGTTTTAGAGGGGAAACCAATACAGGCTCTGTCTTTTTCATGCACCCATAAAAAAATAGCTTCTCAGTTTCTGTGGCTCTCCCATGGGGGCTGGAACAGGGCTACCACACGGAGCTGGAGACACAGCTTTACTAGAGTGCGTTTTCGATGGGCTGACCCCAGGCAACCTGGAGGAGCCACTGACATGTGTCAGTGTTTGCTTACCTCAGATCACCTTAGAGTCAGCTCTTGTAAAAATAAACCAGCAATGTTGACTTTTTGTGTGTGGATGATTAAACAAATCAGGTGACCCCAAATGAATTCTAGATAGAGAGGACTAACTGGAAATTTCAGCAAACTGATGAAATTGGCAAGAACTGAGCCTGAAGAGCATTCCAGGTACAGCAATCTCTTTTCAAGGAGCCCCTGACAGCCTTTGGTGTTTCTGCCAAAGGGCTGCAGTGCAGGAGATGACAAAGACAACGCCTGCTTCTCAAAGGAGGTAGCTGACATAATGGCCAAAGTCAGACCAAGCTGCTCAGGAAAAATGATTGTGGATATAGTTTCAGGTAAGGAATATGTGAGAAAGGGTTACTGTCCACAAAGAGGTTTTGATGGGCCGACTTTACTGCCAACTGACTCCCATCAGAAGTGTGTACTCGCTGACCTCCAAGGCCAGAGCAGTGGAGCGTTCTCCCTCTTCCTTCTGCTGCTGGGATTCCTGTGTCTCCTTTCCCTGGTAAACATGGAGGCTTCTATGTACCTGTAGGAAAACCCTGGGTTGGGAGGCAGGATGTCTGCTACCTCACAGTTGAGGGACCTTGAACTAGTGACTTAAACTTCCTTGTCTGTTTCTTCTATTTCCTCTATTATTCAAGGGGCCTGGCACCATGAAAATCATGGACTTTCCTCCATGAAAGTAGTCTTGGGGATCTAGTTCAATCTACTTTATCAATAAGGAACCTAAGACCCATTCCATTAGTAATAATGACTGCTCAACTCATCTGAAGCAGACATTCTTATACCCATTTTATAGATAAGCAAACTGGCTTGTCCAAGGTCCCCCAGCTGCTGAAATGGAAGATTCAGGACTTCTCTAGTTCAGTACTCTTTCTTCTGCACATTATCTGCCTCCAGTTACTGTCAGATAATTCTGGCCTCATGCCATTATGAGTGTCCTGTTTTAGGCTGGTACTAACCATAGCAGGAGCAAGAATCTTATTCTTAAGGGAAGGAATGTTCCTCATAGGGGTAGGGACCGATGAACAACCCTTATTCCATGCAGCTGCAGAAAGTAACATTCTCCTTCCCAGTGTGAAGTTGGGAATGTGTCAAATGTATCAAAGAGATTTTGAAGCAAGAATATTGTATACATCTGATACTACAAATTAACTGTTTAATCAGGGCCGGAGCAGAATGAGGTTGTGAGGGGTGCCCTTGTGCAGGTTAGGAGGTAACTGCCTCAATATTCCTCAGTGAGGTGTTAGTACTGCTTCCCCCACCCTCTTCCTCTCCATATCATCCTTGACTTAAAAGAACAGGGCATCAGAACACCAATAGAACCAGTACCTCTCAAAGCCTTAGGGAAAAGTTGTTTCTTCTGAGTAAACTGAGGCCTCAATAAGGCATTGATGCCTCCTCTGGGCAAAGAAGAGACACCCTCCAATATCTCTCCATGGTGAGTTCTAGATGGTTTGGCAGCACTGGCCAGTATGAAAGCAAACTTCAAAGAACATTCAGTCCTTAGTATACTGGCAGAGAGCCATGATGTGAGACTACTGGTCCCTGTCACCAGCACCACCAAAGAGAAATGTGAGCCTCAAATCTAACTTTGAATTTTCTAGCCAAAAAACAGTAAAAAAGAAACAGGTGCAATTAATTTTAACGATATATTATATTCATTCCGATACAATCCAAATGTCATTTCAGTGTGTAATAATATAGTTATGGATGAGTTACTCCATGTTTCTTTTTTCACACTGTCTTTGAAATCCAGCATGTATTTCATACTGAAAGCATACCTCAGTGAGGATTGGCCTCATTTCAAATGCTCAGAGCCACATGTGACTCTGGGCTACTGTGAGGGATAGTGCAATGGAATAGATGAGCACACCAAGGCCACATGCATGTTTTAAACTTAGTGGCCTCTGAGGTTCCTTTCAACTTGGCAATTGAAGAGTATGGGAACACTAATGTGGTTGGAAGCTCATTCATCCTGCTCTAGGTCTTCTGAATAGAAACAGATGCAACAAAATATTCCTGACTCTCCTCTCCCCACAAACTTTCAGCAGGCTGGTCTTAAATAGTCCTGGCCAGACTTGAATAATTGTCTACCATCCAGCTGTGCTAGTGCAGTGGTCTAGATTGCCAAGAGACCAAGAAAGACAGATATAAAACTTAGAGACAAGATATAAAACTTACTAATAAATGTTCATGGGAAAGAGACTAAGAAAGGTACTCAGAGATAGGTTATAAGATATAAAACTTATTGATAAATGTTTATGGGAGAGATAGAGTGGCAATGGTCAGACAGATGCTTCACCAGAGGCCCAGTAGTGACAGGATGGAGTGGTGTACCTCTATTTCACAACAGTGCCTCTGCTACCTCACCAGAAACAGCACCTCCTATCCCTCTTCGTACTTTGTCTGGGGGTAGAGGACAGGCTGCTTGGATGAAGAATTCCTTCCCATTGTGCTCTGGTCCACACAAGTCACCAGAGGGAGAGAGATTTCATAAATTAGGTTATAACATTAGTGGCATCATCAACATTAGCTTGCTTTGGTCCTTGAATTACCAGAATTCCAGAGAACTGTGGGTCTGGAGCAGATATGTATCAGCTTTATACAGTTAACACTAACTTTCCCTAATTCCCAGCATTCATGAGAGAAAGTCAGTGTCTTTCAAGATAATATATATCTGGACATCCTGGGCCAAACTTGTTTCCCTAACTTGGCTAGGTTTTGGGAAAGAAGAAGGGGAACTTCTGGGCATAGTATTCTATCCGCCTCCTTTACTTTAAGGATAACACAAGCCACCTCCAGCTCTTAGAAGTGGGTATATAAATTAGAACCTGCCTTCTCCTAGTGCCATGATCTGCCCCTACTCAGAGTTCCAGAGTTAATTATTAACAACGAACAAATTCACTGAGGGATGGAGGTAGGACTTGCCTTAAGGTTCCTGAGTTTCCTAGAAGCACGTGTCTTTGAGGACTTTGTCCCCCCTGGATCCAGGACAGAGTGACACACAAATACTGGGCCTGTAATTTTATTACAAAGGCAAAAGTCTGCAGGAAACCCATCCAGAAGATTTTTCTAGGAAAGTGAACTTTGCTATTGGACATCTCAACCAAACAGATGTTTTGGGAGAATACAATCACGCTGCCTTTGACAAAATTGGAGTAGGCTGACCTGACTTAAAGAGAATTTAATTCATTGTATAAAAATAACTCCAAAGGAGAGTGAAATCTTTGGAGTTATTTACTAGTACCTAGACCTCCAGGAAATTAACCCGCCCTGGCATTGGGAAAGGATGTGGGAATTATTCCTGTCCCTTCTCAGTATATGGATGAGGCATCTGAAATAAGGAAAAGGTCAAGTCTAGCAAGAAAGGCAAATGACCCTAAGAGAGTTGGCTTCCTCGCCAGGGAGAACTGAAAGGGAACAGATGCTTCTCAATGTCCAAGAGTCATTTCTCTAAAGTTCTATTAGTAGATCCTTAAGATTTTATTTATACAAAACATAAATTTCCATTGTTGATATAATGCAGAGATAAACCTTGCTCTAATTCAGGTCAAAATATCATTTTAAACTAATGATACTTGCTAAGTATTTGCTATTTGTATGGCACTGTGATAAACTGAGGTAAATACTCCATTTTCTCAAGTGTAACAGTTAGATGAGGTGCCTCATGTTTTCTTGTATTATTTGGAAGATTAAGTAAAAAACTGTAAAGTGCTTAGGTTTCCATCAGTCCATGTCACCTACAGCCTCAAGGAGTTACTACTTTGGCCAAGTAGAATCATGACCTATGAGGAAGAGAAGGGGTTAACATACAGGGTTGTTCTGACAGGTGGACACAATAGGTGAGGGTCACAGTAGATACCATTGTACCACACCTAATTCAATCCTTATAGGCCACCAAGACTTCTTGTTTGCTTGTGTGTTTGGTTTTTTACCTTGAAAGTTTAAGGGTTCCTTAGTTGATGAAAATATTTCCTGAGGGATAAGTTTTTAATGAGCCAAATATTGCAAAAATTTATTTATCTCTTTACAGTCATTTAAAAAAAGCAAGGTCTTAGAGATAAGGGCACAAGAGAAAGACCAATCTTCTGATGCCTTAGAATTCAGACCATAAAGTAGAGAAGGACATTTTCCATCTAGTCTTGTGCATTTTAGAGTGGGTTTTCTATATAAACTAAAATCAAGTATCTTGGAGTTGCTTTATCTCATTTGGGGAAAATACTGTGAAAACCTTTAGGCTCTGAGTGGGCGACTTGGCAAAAGAAAATGGTGAGGTCCTTCAAGGGCCATGTTCCTGGTATTCTCTCAGAATGATCATCCCATAACCCCAAGTCTTTGACACTCCACTAATTCTTTCTAAACTGAAACCACCAAATGCCCACCACGCATATGTCTACAGCCCACTCAGGTGAGCTAACACAGGGCCAGAATTCCATCTAAGCTCTCTAACCCTTCTCCTGAGTGAAATGAAGGGAAAACACAGAAAACCCTGGGATTCTCCATTTTTTTGTGTCCCAAAGATCCTTGGTTTTGATTAAATGAAATAAAGCATAAGTGTACCCTTCTTGAGAAAGAGACCCAGGCCCTGGGATCAGGACATACTGGCCCCAGGAGTCATGCGTGGATCTATGTGCCAGATTGGAGGATCCAAGTCTTAAGACCAGGACCTATTAAGTGCCCTCTACCCACTTCTGTGATGTACTTTGAACAAGGGACA
Source organism: Marmota marmota marmota (assembly GCF_001458135.2). Classification (NCBI taxonomy): domain Eukaryota; kingdom Metazoa; phylum Chordata; class Mammalia; order Rodentia; family Sciuridae; genus Marmota; species Marmota marmota. The sequence goes on from NW_025999961.1 coordinate 4,261,465, forward strand.
TTGGCAACTCACAGTGTGTCCAGTGGAGGGCAACAAGGAAACAGACTCATGAGACCTGAGATGTTGAGAATGATTTGGGATATTGCTTCCCCAGACTAAAGCACTGGCTGTTTACCCTTTAAAAATTTTATATGGAGGAAAGAGAAGGAGGAGTCTTCTTTGCTTCAGATGTCAAAAGCAGAAGCAGTGAAAGGACATTAGAGGGAGGTCAGTTTTTCTAGCAATTAGAGCTGTCTTTAGGCAACAGGCCCCCTACGGTGTGGTACCTTTCTTGGCAACTGACATGGTCACAGGTGGCTGATAAAAAGGTGCCCAGGGCTTGACAAGGATGGTTTTATGATATTTTTAAAGAGAGTGAACAATAAAGGTGAATTTGAGGTCTCTGTTCCATAAATTCTAATTTTACACATTAACCACTTCATGTACAGAAAACCTGAGAAATGGAAAAGCTATGAGTTTGCAATGCATTGTAAAAATTCTTTCAGAGAAGCTAACAAATGACAAAAGGTAGTCAGTGCCCATGGTGTGCCTGAGAGCACAGGCTGTGGAGGCTTAGCCCAGCGGGGTTCAAAGCCTGCCTCTGACCTTATTAGGCTCTGTGAACTCAGACAGGTTACCTAACTTATCTTGACTTCACTTTTGTGATTGGAGATAGATACAACCCCAGTCTGAAATCACTTAGTGCACCTGAAATGTTTGATCTAACCCTGACACATACTGATGATTGTTATGGCAAGAGAATCAGTATTAATTCTTAATACCATGAGAGAATTTAAACAACTCGACATCAGCTTGCACCAAGACGCACATATTTCTTTTGATTGGTTATCAAATGAAAGGGAACAGTTAAATATGGCTTCTTTTCTTGGTAATAATGGACACTTTTTTAAGGATCAATTCAGAAATGATAAATCCTATCTGTGGAGTAAATGACAGCTATTGACATAAAGTGTAAGATAAATTAAGTTCAGTGGGGTGTTTTTGTTTTGTTTCATTCTTGCATTTTGGTAGTGAAGCTCAAAAACAAGGTCCTTGGGATTTTCAGTATTTACTGTGCTATGTCTTGGCTTCTTCATTCCCCAAGAAAAAAAGCAACAACAACAACAAAAAAAAAATCAAAGAGAGCATTGCTGTCCAATATTGACAACACAGACACATCTGGCTGACAACCTAATTATCCCCTTCCTAAATGTTTTTCTCATCCTAAGTAGCACCTACAGGACAAGGAGAAAAAGATGTAGGAGGACCACATTTCTCATCCTGGGCACTGCCTATTGGCATTGAGGGACTCAGAGCCATTTGTCCCTCCTTTGGTTCTTTGAATTTCCCAGGCTCTGGACTCCAGGCTCTTTAATAAGCTGGCAGCTAATCAAAAGAAGGAGAGAAAGATACCAAATGTCCCTCTTAGGACATATTATGCAGCTCTTGAGATCCTGCCTGCTTCTTTGTACAAATGAAATAGATCACTGGGGAAACAGCAGAGGCCTCCTGCTGTCCTGCAAAATGTTTTCCAGTCCTGGAGTGACACCACTTTGTGTCTATGTGAAATAAGGAAGCTCTGCCCTAACGCTAAATGATCAATTGCATGTGACACAGGAGCTTATTTTTCACACTCTGAGTCAATGCAGTGAGACCACAGACAACCCCAGATGGTCTCTTTGGAAATTGGATGGTGCCAAGAATGAGAAGCTGAATTGATTCCTTTCATTTGGGATTGTCTATAAAAAACAATATTATTTAAAAACACTCAGAACTGTGTTTCATTAGTGTGCTCCAGGGCATGATTCAGCACTTGAGAAATATGTGCTAATCATCCATATACCCATCACATAGAGCTCTCCCAACTGGTGTATGGATTCTGAGCCTCAGATTTTGAATGGGAATGAAATATGAGGTAGAAACTCCAAGCGTGCAATAAAAGTTATTTCTTTTGGTTGCCTTTTTCTGTGTTGCTTCTTTCTCTGTTGTTCTTTTATTATTTCACTGTTTGACACTGGAAGTTAAATCTATTTGCATGGAAATCTATCTGCTATGTAGAAAATTGCATAACTTACTTTACAGAGGAGAAAATGATGCTTAACTTGGCAATAACACTTAGCTTGGAGAGGCATTATTTGGCCAACTAACTATGGGCCTCAGTTTCAGGTCAACAATTGTGAGCTGATCTTTATTTGACCTAGTTCATATAGAGGTAGTGTTTAAACTCAGCAAAATTCTCTTCATAAAAATTACATTTGTCTGGAAGATTTTACATGCTGATCTGTATGAAATTCCACAACAGCCTCTTGGCATGATATCATAGGCCTGCATGTCAGTCTTTCAAGGCTTTAAAATAGCTTTAAGTGCTGTTGAAATAATATCTCCAGAAGAACCTAGATAAACCTGTAAATTCATGTAGACCAAGGAAGGGAGCAACACAGACAACTTCTGCTCAAACCCATAGAGCCTATGTGGTTGCCATAGGTCTCCTTTCTTCCTGAGAGCTTTTCCTGCATAACCAAGATTTAGGCTCTAGTTCTCTTAGAAAAAAAAAAAATATTATATTGAATTATTTTAGCCTCCTCTTCCCTCCTTCTAAAACAAAGAATTGCACTTATCTAGAAATGAGTTCTGATGTTATGAGAACTGGATACCTCAATTTAGTGTAATTAAGTCTATTAGAAGATGAGGGAGGACTCAGAAGAATAACAGTCCAAGTGGCAGTTCTGACTTCATCGGCATCTGCCGAGAAATGTTTCTGAACTCAATGGTTACATTAAAAACCATTCACATAGCACCCAGCACCTCACCCTATAACCTTACTAAAATTAAGAGTGCCAAATCATTCTCTCATTATTCCTTCACCTGATGGAAGATGTGGCTCACCCTTCTATTAGATGAAACTAGAGCCAACCTCTAATACCTAATTAATGTAAAACAATGCTATAATTATTAAGCATGATGTTGATAAGTTTTACCCACTGAGATCATCTTTGTTTAAATAAATGGATTTGTTAGTGGAGTTTCAATACAAAATTTCAATATAAAATTGCCAGCAGATGTTAACTGTTGCTAGATATTTAACTACATATACCAATAATCTATTAGGGCAAGTTTTTACTCCCACAGAGACTCAACAGGCCATTTTGGGACTTAAGGAAATGTGCTATTTATTCGTCTTTATCAAGGACATAGTAATTTTAACAAAATAAAATTTTTAAGTATCTGCTATGTTTAACTTTCATCAAAAACAGTTTTAATATTGAATTGAGGAGGTAGGGATGCATACCTTTATGAAAACAATTATGTAAATTTATCGAATGGTACATAATAACTGGCAAATGCCATATTTGTGAGAAGTATAAAGGAACTGTGGTATGAAATCACTGTGTGACACCTCCTAGCTAATGTGGTATTCCTTAAGTACTTGAAGTAATGGAAAGATGGTACTATATCTAATTTTCATTGTCCCACTATGCTGAATTGGAAGCTTCATGAGGGAAGAACCCATATCTCATCTACTACTATATCTATTTTATTCATTTAGCCTATAACAAGCAATCAATGTTAACTATGCACATTTAATGGAAGGCTGGACAGCTATTATCAAAACAAGAATTAAAATTAACCTGGAAAATGTATCTTTTCATTTGCTCAACAAATTTCTTAGTCCATTTTCTGTTGTCTTAACAAAATACCTGAGGTGGGGTAATGTGTAAAGAAAGATGTTTACTTAACTCACAGTTTTGGTGACTGAAAGTCTAGGTCTGGACAACCCAGTCAGTTCAGCCTCTGGTGAGGGCTTTCTAGCTGCATCACAACATGGTGGACAGCATCATGGTGGGAGCATGTGCAAGAAGGAGAGCTCACATGATCTTACAGGAAGCAAGAGATTTAGGGGCCAACCTCGCTTGTTTTGTAACATCCTGCTCTCTCCAGGAGAGCACTGGTCCCATAGAACTGTAATAAACCCTTCCAGTGAAGGTATCCCAATGACTAATTACTTCCCACTAGGACCATATGTTAAAAGCTCCATTTCCTCCCAATACCAGCACACTGGAAACCCAGCCTCTAGCACTTGAACTTTTAAGAGACACACTCAAATCTTATACAAACCGTAGCAGCAAACATTTGTAGTTACCACACCATGTGCCAGACACTGTAGACAGTAAGGTACAGAGGTGAAGAAAACCAATTTCTCTGGTGGGTTGGTGTTTTCTCTCTTAAAATTAGAGGTTTTGAGGTCAAGCTAGGCAGACTTGGGTTCGGTGGGGAATGGTTGAGAACAGAAATGACTGGGGGTAGTGAGCAGGGAAGGGTAGAGCTCATTATGTGAGGGAAGCCTTGAGACCTGTGTTTTGTGGGCAGTGAAAATCAGCAAAAGAATTCAAGTTAAGCAAGATTAAAAAGTCACAGAAGAGGTTCCAGAAACTTCAATGACGTCATTATTAAGAGATAGTTCATTACTGATAAAAACTTCAGTCAGGTTGCACACATCAAATTGCAAGGATTTTCAGTCTCAAATCCTTAAGAGAGCTGAGACATATAGTTGTCACAAAGACCTGGATTATATTCATATATTCATGTTTAAATTTTTACTTAATAAGTATATTATCAATAGTGTTTTTAAGTTTTCATAAATGTAATGTTTTCCTTTAAATATGGTATTTCTAAAAAAAATTGGCTGCATTGCTAAAATGTGGTTTTGATAAACGCATAGAAAAAAATCTTTCCTAGCAGACTACACTTCCATTTCATAATTTAATGGGATAATGGGATGACTTAGTCATATCAAATTCACCATAGAGCAAACTTTGCCTGTGTTCATCTATTCCATTACATTTTATATAAACTCACACAATGTAATAATTAACACCATTATCTAAACCATCTCTTCCCTCTAATGTTTCCTATGGAACACAGAATGAACTTTTGTATTTCTGTATATGCAGCCAGATTTACTGATGTGTACTCTGGCTACGAGTTAGTTCTTTTATAGGTCATGAACCTTCTTCAGTACCTGTGAACCATGCAAACTACACTTTTCCATCTCTTAATATGAGTTGCTTATGGCACAGAAGAGCCAGGCATATTCAGTCCTAAGGGCAAGTGGGAAGACAAGGTCTCCTGAGTGTCAAAATACCCCCAAATATCATCTTTGCTGAATGCCTAAAGTGCATTTGAATGGTAAAAATTTGATTTCAAAAAGTTAGACTGGTAACAATAAAAAATAACCCAAGTTAGAAATAAGCAAAGGATTTAAATAGACATTTCTCCAAAAAAAAAAATACAGAAATGCTCAATAAGCACAAGAAAATATGCTCCACAACATTATTATTAGGTAAATGCAAATGAAAACCACCGTGAATCATCTCTACACATTCACTAAGATGTTTTTTAATAAAACAGACAAGACATAATAACCATTGGCAAGTACCTGGAGGAATTATTACCTTTTTACCTTTCTGATAGAAATGTAAAATGGAGCAACCATTTAGGAAAACAGTCTGGCAGTTCCTCAAAAAGTTGAACATAAAGACCTAGTAATTTCATTATTAGCTATATGCCTCTCCAAATTGATAATAGATATGTTCACATGAATATTTGTAACAGCACTGTTCACACTATCTAAAATGAAAACAACCCAAGTGTGCATCAATGGATAGAGAAACAAAATGTAGAAAGTTATTAGAAAAGAATGAAATATGGAAATGTACTAAAATATAGATGAACCTCAAAAACACTAGGATAAGTTGCCCCGTCCATAGCCCAGTGTGGTAGTGCAATAGGTTGCCAAAAGACCAAAGAAGCCTCTCAGAGATGGAATGTGCCATATAAGATTTATTCAGAAATGCTTACAAGGAAGATTCAGTGGTTACAGGTAGGACAAGTGCTTCACCAGAAAGTCCAGTGGCAGTCCAGCCGCAATGGGCTGGACAGATGCACTTCCCTTTCACACGGTGTCTGATTCTCACAACCCTTTGTCCAGTTGTAGCGGGCTAGCCAAGTACATCCCTCTCCACAATGCTCTGATCTGTACCATTTCCTGCAAGGGGGGTTTAAAATTGTTAAGTTTGGATTTAATGGTGATTTTTGTGAAACAGATTTGTAAGTAATGAAGTGAGTCACTAGGAAATGTAATTGGGAGAAGATTTATAGGTTAAATTGCAGAAGCAACATCAGCTTGACTTGCTTTGTCCCATCCTATGACCAGCACTTTAAGGAACATGTTTGGCAAGCAAGAAAGCCACTCTCTACAGATAATACGAATTTGCCCTAACTCCTAGCATATATGAGAGAAAGCTAGAGTCCTTCAAGTTAATATTTATTTGGGATTGAGAATGTAGCTCAATTATCAGGGAGTTTGAACCCAGCAATCCCCAGCACTGCAAAAAGAAAAAATAAAATAAAATAAAAGATAATGTTTATCTGGACATTCTGTCCTAGGCTCACATTGTTCCCTTAACTTGGCTAGGCTGTGGGGAGCAGAGGGGGCACCTCAGGGACCTGGCATTTAACCATTCTTATTTTCTCCAAGGAGGACACATACGTAAGTGAAAGGAACCAATCACAAAGACTGCATATTTCATTAGTGCATTTATAGATGTCCAGAAGAGAAACAAACAGAGACAAAGAAGATTAGTGTTTTCCAGGGGCTGAGGGAGAAAGGAATCAAATGGGAGTGATGTTTTCCAGCAAATGAGGGTTTCCTATGGTGGTAGTAACAATGTAACCACATTGATTGTGGTTAATAGATACAGACCTTGTGATACCAAAATGGACTGAATTTTATAACTTTAAAAAGGTAAATTTGGTGGTATATAAATACTCTCTTAATTTAAAAAATAAACAAGGAAAGTTTAAAATGTTTAAGTTTAGATTTAATGGTGATATTTATGAAACAGATTTGTAAGTATTGAAATAAGTCACTGGTTTGGAGAAAAACCAAGGGGGGAAAATGTAATTGGGAGAAGTTATAAGAAAGGAGATGGATGAGTCACAGAAAATTAGAAAGAAATTAGATGATAACAAGAAACAGTGCTGACAGACTGAAGTGAGATTTATTAAAACAGGAAGGTACACTGATGCGTTTATGTATCTGTATAGTAATATCATGTATAATGTTATGCATGAAATATTAGTGTATATAATAAATACATATATTTATCATGTATATAATATATATACATATTCACCTTGGAAAAATTCTTGATGAATACACCAGCAAATATTAACAGTACTTGTCCTCATTTCGTGGAATTTCATATGACTTCATTTCTCAATATTTTCTGTGTGCGATGATTATCTCATAGTTGAACAAAAAAGAAGAAAAACCAGTGTGGAAGACTGAGGTTTAGGGATGTGTACCCGATGGTGGGACTGGGAAAGTAAGGGCAGTTTTTAAAGTCTTCTTAATGAGGAAACTCCTAATTAAGAAAGTCAATCTTCACACCGGGGCAGAGTCACATAGACCAAGGGGAGCATCTTTGGCAAAACAGTTTGTCATGACACCAGCTCTAAAATGCCAAGGCTTAGAAAGACTCGCTCTTAGAACTCTGAAGACAAAGGATACAACTGCTTTACCTTTGCTCAACAGGTTCTCCTGAAGACTGAAGCATCTATATCCACACTACATAATTCTCTAGGCACTGGACCTAGATCTACCTACTTCTTACCTATCTATCATCTATCTATTTATTTTCAATTGGGATATGTCTGCAAGGCAGTTGACTCCTAAAAGTAATGAAAGTTAATTTGCAAAGACACAAAATAACTTTAAAACCACCAAGACAGGTTATGAAAACAAAGGCCTGGTCATAAAACTGGAGTTCAGCCCAGACAGATGGTTTTGGGAATGGAGCAGGGGGCAGAGGTTCACTAAAGAACAAAGTGGAAGACAGGGAGTAATGGTGGATGGTACAAGACAGACATGTGTACATTTATGTCTAATATCAGGCTAGAGGATGGTCACAGTACCATTATTTGAAAAAGAACAATATGGAAACACTTCATTGTTTGTCAACAGATATATACAATTTAATTTTGGTGTTTCACCGGAGAAAAATTGATAAACCAGAGCCCTATGTGACAACATAGAAAGTAATTTTCTTTAAAAACCTTTTAAAGGAATGCAAATTACTATAATTTCTGTCCTTCACATTTATTTCACAACTTGTTTACAGTAACATCAGTTGGAATGTCTTTGAATTGGATATGACATGCTGTTTTGAAGAGCTAGGAGACAGAGAAGGTTTAGTTGCCAAAAGAGAAACTGGAAAGAATTCAACTTCTGATCTGGAAGGCCACTCTTACTAGAGACCTTGGGGGAGAGAAAGCTTCTGCATTTTGTTTCTCATTTTTTCTTTAAATAAACTGAGCTCTGGAACTGACTCCCTCTGGAGAATGAGATCAGGACTGAGGATGGAAGAAAAGCAGGTGATCAGTGGAAGATAGGCTTGTCTTTACCGGACAGGGGCCCTGCAGAAATCAGGACCCTGTGAGAAGAGCTTGAGGGTGAAATTCCTTAGAAGGTGTGAGTGGAGTGGTCAGATTACAGGAGAATTTAGTATCAGGACAACACATACAGGGTCCTCGGACCCCCATGTGCCTGAAGGGGAAGAGGCAGGAACACTGGCAGCAACCCCAGAAGGGAGAGTTCTGTAAAAAGAACCATCACAGGGAAGCAGTGACCTTCTCAGCCTAGGGTGACCTCCAGAAGGCAGTGAGGAGATGAAAACCCCACCTCCCTCCTCCCTCTACTCTCTGGCCAAGGCTCCCCGCAGGTAGAGTTTATCATGGAAACCTGAAAGTAAGAGAGCCCACGCCTGCAGTACACACAGTTCAGAGCAGGAAGCAGGGTAGGGGAATGTGAGGAAGGAGAGTAGATGGAGCACATTTAGCTCAGCAGGTTTCCTAACTCCTCACAGCCCTGTCACAATTACAATCATTGTAGTATAGACTCAGTGTTCACCATGTCTTGCTTTGAGCATTTAAGATTCCTCTGAGATTCAGAGCTCATCTTGAGTCTCAGAGCATGTACGCACTCTGAGACCATATGGCTCATAGCAAACTTCCAGATCGCTAATCAAAGCTGCCAAACATACTCGTGTTAAACAATCTGACTACTGTGGCTGGATAAACCAATCAAAAAAAAAAAAAAAGCAAAATAGCTTGCTTTCAATATTGACATAATTTATTGAATATGTAGTACAGTTTTGGTCTGGTTTGAGAAGCTCTGATACTTCAAAATTCACACTTAAATAAGATCATTTGCATCACAAAAAAAATAATTCCTTACTTGTAAAATAATGAAAGTTCTATAAGAGATAGATCTTTGATCAATTAAAGTCTACTTACAAAAATAAATAGTGGTCCCTTAGATAGGTATTGTAAAGGACTTACAGATCCCAAACCACATCTTTGTCCTACAACCAATCTGACATTGAGCAGGTGTGTGGCACCATGGCCATATCTTAAATTTGTCAAAATATTTCCTGTTCCTGTTGGGAAATATCCATTGTCCTCAAGCTACTAAATTTTCCCCAGTGCTGACTTAGCACCTTCTTCCTAAATTGCCCATCTACCCTGGACCCCATTTTCCAACTATGGGAGGATCACTTTCTTCCCATGTGGAATGGACAGATGTATCTGTCGCGAGTGGTCAGTGCTCAGGTCATAGCAATGGCTCAAGTGTTTGAACATCACCTGCGAAGGATTCACTTAGGCGTGGAGAAACAAAATAGGCTACTTTTCTAGGAGCTATCAGTTCACATCCTGTATTGGGTATCAGGTGTGCTCCCTCTCTAGACTACGCCTCCTGCATTGTTAGTACTCTACATGTTGAGCAACATCTCTCTGCCCAAGATACAATGAACATTTTTGTAAATTTATCTAGAATATTTCTGAATGCTTCTCTGGAAATGAGTACTGGTACTTTCAAGTTATGCCAGTGTTGCTATCATTATCACTTTTTTTTTTTAATTCTTAGATTCGCTCGTGTGATTTTTTTGTTGGTTTGTTTGAGATCTTGGAGTTTTCTGCTGTGGTAAATATGTCAAGATTTCTCCAGAGTGTTTTTAGCATCATTTCAAGAATTATTGTTCATCAACTATTAGTTCCATCACTCAACATGTTCTGAGGATAAAAGTGAGATCCTATTTAAATGCAAAACAAGGAAAAGCAATCAGCAAACAAAAACGATCTTCCCTGCCACTAAATTGTAAACCTTCACTAGAGCAGGGACTTTGTGTATTCAATTCTTTATTATTAATTTCTACAACAGTGCCTGGCACTCAGTATATGTTTAGTTAACGAATTGATTAGATAAGTTAGGCTCAAGCTCTGAACCCATGCTAAATTTGTGCTTACAATAGCTGTTGTAGGGCATGTTAAATTTTGAGGTCATTTTATGTATTTCTGGGTAAAAGGACTTTTATTTCTATTTTTAAGCAAACAAAATGATGCTGCTAAATAAAAATTTCCCAGGAAGAAATGTCCTCTGCTCATGACTGTCCCCATGACCAGATCTGGACCTCACAGCCGCTCTCTTCATTTAAGACATGTGGTTAACCCTTAGTAATGCTGGGAGTTTGGTCTCACCAACACAAACAGTTATTTTTCTCCAATTCAAGTTTTTTGAGTGGCAGGTGCAGTGTAAATCCTGCTGCTTGTGTTGCCGCAGAAAGCACCCATCCTATCATTTCAAATCAGGCGATTTCTTAAATGATGAATTGTGGTATAACAATTATGTCTTCTTGCTAGAACCTCTTTATCAGCCAAAATTTACATTTTTATAAACCTTCATGAAACTACTAATAAGAGTCTATAATGCCATGCCATAGGAAATTAAGTGGCAGCTTTTAAAAGAAATACTACTCCCATCAAAGATACTGAGCCTCATACCAAAATCAGCAAGCAATACACAGGAAACACATGCTGTGGATGAACGTGGAGAGGTGTCTCAGGCTGTTTGCACTTAGGGATGGTAAATGCAGGCTGTGCAAGTAAATCAGCCACTCTGACAGATCATGATATATAGGAGTGGAGGACCTTCCACATCATCTGGCAATTTTGGTTATTCAGTGAATAGTAAGTGGTGTCCAAGAGTCACATAATTTTGAAAGTCTAAGGTAAGAAACAAGGCAGAAGCCAATTCTAGTGGGTGGGATAAATCAATACTAGATTAGATATCTTCCACAATATTTCTTCCTTAAGACCATTACTGAAATTATAGTAACCACACAAATGCCCAAGCCTGCAATAGTCAAAAAAGACACTGTTGGAGTCCCAGGGTCTGTGAAACATGGTGTCTGGGTGTTTAGTTATTCGGTTGGGATCCAGTTCAGACTCTCATAAGCATATGTGTTCAATATTAATCTACATTATTAGGATAACTGGTGTTCTATAAGCATTTTATTGAGATTTTTCTGACCCAATCTCAGAAAACAGAAGGAGGTATATATAAATTTATGATATTTTATATTGATCCAACTACTGCACCAAGATACTTATAACATTGAAATTAGTGTATTTTGCATTATTAATAAAGAATGCCGGAATACCACAAATATCTTTAAAACCAAGGTCCTTCAACAAAGTGCACATGCCTAGATTATAGATAGTAGAGCTAAATTTCAGGTAGAGACTCCAACAAACTATCAATCTGTTTGTTTGCTTGTTTTGGTGATGGGGATTGAACCCAGGGGTACTTAATCAATGAGCCACATCTCTAGCACTTTTTTTACTGTTTTATTTTGAGAAAGAGCCTCACTAAGTTGCTGAGGGTGGCTTTGAATTCACAATTCTCCTGTCTCAGCCTCTTGAGCCACTGGTTTTACAGGCATGAGCCACTGTGCCCTGCTCAATCTATGTTTGACAAACACCAACATCTTGCCTTGAATCATCAATTGCTGTTTGTTCTTGATGTGAAAAAAAATCTACACAAAACTTATCATAAATCACAGTAATATGAAAATAATGAGCTACAATGCTACTAGAGGAAAGCAATCAGTCATCATTTAATTGAAAAGTTCTTGGTTATGCACTTGGGAAAAAGAATTTGCTGTTTCCTTGTAATCATCTAGAACTTCATGAAGATCCTGATTTTCAGGATTTGAACTGTGAGATCCTGATTCACTTCTTGCTCAGTTAGAATCTGAACAGAGGATGAATTTGTATAGGATTTACTTTGAAGTCCTATATCAATATTATCTATCAACTGAATAAAGGAAAAACCACCACTAGAACTTGTAGTATTATTTCATCAATTTTGTGGTATGTGTAATCCATGATACAGCCACACTATAAATAAAACAAGACCTTCAACACTCCAAGGACTACTTATTTCTACCATATTTTTCTTTCATGAAGGACAAGGATTGCTTAGCCTTTTCAAAGGTCACTGCTCCTTGTAGAATAAAATATTTTCATTATCATCCAATTCAAAATGTTTTCTAATTTTTATTTTGGTTTCTTCGTAGACTTGTGGGTTTATTAAAAGAAGATTGCTTAATTTACAAGCATTTGGGGATTTTCTAGTTTATTTTCTGATACTAATTCCTAATTCAATTCCACTGTAGTCAGAAAGCATATTCAGTTTCAACTCTTTGAAATTTGCTGAAACACATTTTGTTATCTACATGTCACTCTATATCCAATAATATTTCTTGCATTGTTTTACTTTTTTCTGATATTAGATATAACTATATCAGCTTTCATTTGGCTAGTGTTTGGATAGTGTTATCCTTTTACATATCTTTATTCTCAACTTTGTGGGATCTTTATCATCTTGCAATTGGATATTTAATGCAGTTATATTTAATGTAATTTAAATCCCTTCTTGCTTTTAAAATTTTTAATAAATGACAATTTTTAATTATTATACTTTCCTTTTATTACCTTGTTATTTAGGCCTTTGCTACAATTCTCACAGTAGTTACTCAAGTATTATAGCATCATCTTTGCCTTATTACTGTCTACTTTAAGTTAATAATTTGATTCCTTCCTGAATAAATCAAGTAGCTGCAATAACTTATTACCATCTCTAATTCCCTGTCATTTATATTATTGCTATGCATTTTAATTCTACATATACAGTTAAAAATCACAAGACATTATAATTACTGTTGTTATTGTTTTAAATTTATCAAGCATTCAACCTTTCTGGTGATCTTTATTCCTTCCCCCATTATCATACTTTTTTTCTGCCTATAGAAGCTCTACTAGTATTTCTTCTAGCTCAGAGCTGCTGGCCATGTATTTTCTCAGTTTTAGTCTAGCACTTCTCTGTGGTTTTCTTATCCCATGGTTATTGCTGTTCCAGACCCAGTCACGTTGGCAGCCCTAGCCCAATATGATTGCCTCAAATCCCAACTGTATTTATTTAATTTCATGTCTGTCACTGCTCCAAAAATTGTCTCAAGGAGAAAAGAGCAGAGGCCAATACAAGAATCACCTTGTTCCATTTCCCTTTTCTGTGGGCTATTAGATCCCTCCAGTTGCCTTTAAAGAATTGAGAGAGAAGAGCAGTCAGTCTTAAGAGCGGTGTTGTGTGAATAGTGTGCAACAAGTGCTCCATCTTGGCTAGAAGTGGGATTTGTATTTGTAAAGAAAAAGATTTTATAGCACTGAATTTATCATCATAAGACAACCTTGAATGTTAGGCCATGTAGACTGCCTAGACTTTCTAATTTGCACAAAAGACAGAAAACCCCATTTTTTATCCTATGGTTTGGATTGGAAATATCTCCTAAAGGCCCTGTACTAAAGGCTTGGTCCCCAGCTGATGGTGATATTGGAAGGTGGGGGTGGGACTTAGTTTGGGAAAGTAGGTCCAAAGGAATATGCTTCTAAAGGATTTATTTTGTACCTTCCACACCCCATTTCTCTCTCTCTCTCTCTCTCTCTCTCTCTCTCTCTCTCTGTGTGTGTGTGTGTGTGTGTGTGTGTGTCTTTCCTTCTCTGGTTTTTTCTCTTTCTCTCTCTGTTTCTTTCTCTCACTTTCTCTGTTTCTTTCTGTCTCTCTCTGTTTCTCTCTCTCTGTTTCTCTCTCTGTTTTTCCTGTTTCTTTCTCTCTCATCCTTTTTTCTTTCACTGTCTCTGTTTCTCTCTTTCTCTCTAGCTATTTCTCTCTCTCTCTCTCTCTCTCTCTCTCTCTACATCCCCCTTGCCCCCATCCCTGTTCCTTTCCCTCCCCCTGTCCCTCTCGCTCTCTCCCTTCTGGCTACCACAAGGTGAGCAGCTTAGGTTCACCATGTCCTTCTGCCATGATGCTAATTCACCCCAGGCCCAGAAACAATGGAGCCAACAACCATGAACTGAAACCTCTTAAACTGTGAACCAAAATAAATCTTTCCTCCTTCAAGTTGATTTTCTCAGGCATTTTGTCATAACTGGTCTTAACATATATTTAACAGTATATATTAGGAGCCAAGTTTAGCCACAAACCTCCAGGTAATGCTTAGATTCCTATGACTCTTATTTAAAAACAATGTAATCCACAGATGGAAACAACATAGACAATTGATAATGAAGTTTTGTTCCAACTGTGAGGATAGTACGAGTTCTACCATACAGCTGTTAACTTTGTGCTTCGCAACTGGTATTCATTACAGGCCTCTTTTAAGAGTCTCTAATTATAAGTCTATCCCCATTTATTATGCCTGCTCATATGAAATATCAAGGCTTTGTCTCATATTTCTCTTCAAGATTAAAAGGAGAATATTGAATGCTAATATTACAAATATCTGCAATCACCATCCAAATGCTCCTACTATGAACATCTGCATTTTCAGGGTTTTGGCAAAATCAAACCAAAGTTTCACCCATTCAATCTGGATAAATCACCTAATTAATTCTTTGGGCCCCAAAATCTAAATGGATGTAACAAAGGAAGAAAGTTAAGATAAATCAAGATTATGTAATTGAGAAAAAAATCAAAGTATTCCCAGGTAAATGTCATGAATTATTTTCCCCAAGAGTATCATTACAGGATCCATTTGTCATATTATACAGGCCATCTTAGCAAAAGTAGAACTGATCATGGCTGAGCATTTATCCCAATATCACAGAAACTCAAGACAACTATAACACATGCAGACAATGTAGATTTAGCACAGTGAAGCCTGACTATGACGCCTTGGACGATAATGCACATTTATTTTGAAGAACTATTCTAAGGCACAAAGGAACCATTGTGGAGGGTTCCATCTTAGTGTCTCAAAAAATCATTTATCCTACCTCAAACCTAGCCTTAGCAATAAGAGCTCTAGATAATTATTAATAATACATGAGAGCTAAAAGATAGCTTTCTAACTATAGATCTATTTGCCTTTAGGGAATATGTGGATATAAGCCCTAAAAACAAGCAAATGGTCATGTTGGATGTATTTAAAATATTTATCTGGTAGAACTTGTTCAAGAAGCCTGGCCATTAATACATTCCAGGTTTCTCCTCTCCCAGAATATAATTCCATCTTCATCAGTAGGATGCAGTTCTGCCAAAAGAGTCATGGAGCAGCACTGGCTTAGCCTTCTCCCACCATATTCATAAAGGTTTATAAGGCAAGAAGATGACATTCTACATCACATTCTTCAGCATTTACTCTTACATATTTTGCCATAAGAATTAGCCTCTTCAACAAACCCTGGAGCTATACCAAGGTGAGATAACTGAGCCTGACTCATACTAGTTCCAAGGGTCAATGGCTTAACTAGGCATTACATGTTTATGACCTAAGAATATGATCCCATAAGAACAAAGTGCCCAGAATAAGCCCATCAGAAACCCCATCAACAAATACCCAAATTGAAATATGTGCTTCCAGTTTCTAAGAACTAGGAAGAATCTCAACGTAAAATTATTTCCAGAATCATTATTTCCAGAAAAGAGAAACTGCTTGAATGGAGTAACTTGGTTTCTCCTTGACTATACAATGGAAATACAAACCTATTAAAAGGTGGGCATTTGGTAAAGGAAACTGTTAATTAATCAGAGAGAATCCATATTACACAGCTGTGTGGGATACAGGTATTTTTATACTTTTCGAGCTCTCAAGATTTTAGATCCTCTGATGGGGTGCTGAAGTGGTTTGGGCGGGGCAAGCTGATGATTGAAGGAAGAAAGAATGCACGGGAAAGTTATTCAGAGCGGTTTTTGTCCCATTAAAAGACTGTGGTGGAATTCTGCATGAATCGCTTAAGTTTTCACTCTATAAAATTGACTAAGTAGAAAAAAAAATTCAGGAAATGTGGAATTTATAAAAGTTGTATATCCATCCCTTAACTGACATGTGAACATAAGTAAACAAAGGAAACCCCTTAATTTTCTTTTCTAGTAAGTAGTCCACGCACAATCCAGAGACCTACACCAGAAATGTCATCCTTAATTATTCATTTTCTTACTCCTTATATTCATTCCATTAGCAAATACTATTGTTTTTATCCCTAAAATAAATCCCAAATCCCAGCTCTTATGACCAGCTGTGCTGTCACTAATCAAGCCATCATCTCTGAACTGGGATCAGACCTTCAACAGCCTTCTCTGGCAGCTGGATCCCCTGCTTTCACCCTTTTTTCCATCCTCTCTCTCTAATACACCTTACATACAGTTGCAAAAATGATCTTCAAAAAAAAAAAAAAAGACGTATCACTAATTAAAACCTGAGAACTTCTCAATGTACTTTGAGTAAAATCCAAACTTAAGCACCTGACGTCTTCAACCCCTGCCTGATTCCCCAGTCTCATCCCAGCTTCTTTGCTCGTAAACTCTAGCAGTGCTCACCTCTGGGGCACCTCAGCAATCCACGTGCTTTTTTGGTTCAGTATCTTTTGCACTTGCTATTTACTCTTCCTGGAAAGTTTTTCTCCCAGAATCCCAAACAGCTGATTCCTGTCCAGTTATTAGGTATCAGCTTAGGTAGTTAATATTCACAGACTCTTTCCCCATTAAACTGTCCTTGGCTTCACTGGGTATGACAATACCACATTTACTTCCTCTACAGAACTTACCACCATCTATTATGGTCATCTGCAGATGTACTTGTTTCTTGTCTTTGACCCCCACTAGAAAGCATGCTTCACATATCCACAAACTGGTTGTGTAAGTTTTCACTTTGTAATTTATATATTCTTTGAGGAGTAATAGCATACTTGGTACATGAACTTAGGTAGCCAAGAAGGCTTACACAGTTATTCATATCCATCTTGAAAAATTATTCCAAGGCAAAAATGCCCTGAATGACAGCTTACATAGTTCAAAATGTATCTAGACCCATCTCTAATCTAAGCTTTAATAAGCAGACTTTCAGCCAGATATTTGAAGCATATAGATTGTCAGAGCCTCCTGCCAAGTGGTCATGGAATGTGCCTCAATTTACAAGAGCTGCATTTTAAAATGACCAAATCTGTCTATTCATCACAGTATCTCTAGCAGAATTCCTCTACCTAGTAAGCAACCAATAAGTAATCAGTGCATGCATGAATAAATGAATGAATTTCTCAGGAATATTAAGGCCAGAGAAACTTGAAATGTAAAAAGTTAGAAAACCTTACCACTTGAGAAGCATTAGGAAATTAAGATAAGCTGACATTGATATTTTTATGAAAACCTATGACTCAATTTACATATATCATTTCAGGAATACATATGCTTCATTTAGTCAATTACACATTCAGGTGGCATTTAACATCTTTCTGACCTTTTTGCCTTACAAATTTCACTCCAGTAATGCCAACATTGGACAGAACTTGATGAAGGCACAACCCTTGCTCCTTTCTCTCATGTCCTCATACAAGTCCTTCTTTTAAGTAGCCTAGACACATAGTTCATTTCATTGTTATCTCTCATCCCCATCACTCCTCAGTTACTAGTGTTCATCTGGATATGCTGAGTTCTACTGTTCAGAAAAAGCAAATTCCGCAACATTCTGGCAGACTTTCCAGAAGGCATTGCTGCCTGGGTAGTGCAAATAACACCAAGCGAGCTCTAATAACAAAGGAAAATCTGGTCCAGTGAGGCCACTAATAGAAAATGTAGGAATGCAAGCTTATTCCAGGTGTCCAGAATATATCAGTCACTGACCTAGTACTCACATGGCAATGACTAAGTTTGATCAAATTATATTATGAGTATGTATGAATATGGCATAATGAATCCCACTATTATATAGAATTGTAATTCACTAATAAAAGATTTTAAATATAGTTAACCATTTCAATTACAAAGTGTCATAGTGGAGCTGTGGCAGAGAAAACACTCAGTACACTTGACACAGGGACACGTAGTCCTACGGCCAGCAGGCTTCTCACTTAGGCAGGTCACTCCCCTGCTGGACCTCCCATTTTTCAGCTGGGGTATGAAATGAACAGGAAAGGCTCATCTCAGATTTCTGCCAAAGCTGACCCTCTTTGGTTTGAAAACTATTGAATTCTGAGATGGCATTGCCAAGCAGACCTCTCACAAGAATTTGGGGTTTTACTAAGAATACTTAGTATTCTCACAAAGTTCCATAAGATGGGAATCAAGTGAATTTCATTTTTACGCTGCTTTTGTATTTCTGCTCATTTTGAAAGGGAAAATTCTTATATAAGCTTCCTCCAAATATGGATGAAAAGTATAAAAATGTATCCTAAAGTCCAGCAAGCTGCTTTGATTAGAAGTGAGGTTGAGTCCTATTAATTTGAGCTACTCAAACTTTGTGAATTGTGGAGCAAATCTTGATTTAAGATAGTTTGTGGTCTAGCAAAAAGATGAAATGAGGTGGAAGCTTACAAAATAGTGAGGCTAAGATAGGTCATATTTTATTCTGTGTCACAGTTAATATTGGAACCAGACTTTCTTTCATGATAATTGTTGAAAAACCTTTTGTTACTGGGGAAGATTAAAGGTTGGCAAGACTTGTGACAAATGTTAGAATTAAATGCCCAGGGTTTTTCTTATGTGCAAGACTCACAGAGTAAGTCACTTATATTGGATGACTCAGTGGGTCATTTATTTTGACTGTGCCTCCCATCCACAAAAGAATGGGATTAGGTGATAAATTCAAGCAGCTCAATTTTTTTGTTAATGCCTTGGAAATGAGTTTAAAAAGAATCGCCTGGCAATTGTCACGTTTTTTCTTCCTCACAAGACTTTTGGAACAGGATTGGGGTCAACAGTGTTTTCAGTCTCACAAGGAAAAGAATCTATCTCTTGCAAAATTTTCTTCTGTGCAAGTTGGATTTTCCAACATGGATCTGAATTGCCAAGCATGCTGGCCATAGCCAGACTTCATTAGCCAAGTCAGATGTTTATTAGATAATCCATGCCAGTGCTATCCCCTCCAAAAATGGAAAGGAAGTTTGTCTAAGGAAGCATAGAGCCTCCCTGACTAGATCAGATTAAAGCATCCCCTGAGACTGATTCCACAATCAGGTATTCTCAAGAGAAAATACTTGGCAAGCTGGATGCCATTCAGCCAGTTCCTCTGATTTCTTACTTCACTTCGCTTCCCTGGTTATGACCACAGTTTTGGAAAACAAAGACATGTGGTTGGTTTGAGGGATCAGAATGTTTCTTGAGAAGATAACACTGTATTTTTTATACAGAATGATGACCCTTCCCTAGCATTAACCAGTGGTCACGGTGAAAGGGCAACCAACCACTGGCCCATTTGTAAGCATACCTTTTTTTTTTAACTTTTTATTGTTGGTTGTTCAAAACATTACATAGTTCTTGATATATAATATTTCACACTTTGATTCAAGTGGGTTATGAGCTCCCATTTTTACCCCATATACAGATTGCAGAATCACATCAGTTACACATCCATTGATTTACATATTGCCATACTAGTGTCTGTTGTGTTCTGCTGCCTTTCCTATC
>NW_025999961.1:4283597-4380441 GCF_001458135.2 Marmota marmota marmota
GTCGCAGGTCCGCCTACCTTGCAGGCACGGGGGGGGGACGGCTCTACCCTTCCTCAGGCCACTGGGCCTGTTCTGTCTGTCGGTTGCAGGTCTGGCCTGTTGTGTTGGTGGTCACAGTTCCGTCTACCTTGGAGGCGCGGGGGGAGGGGGCGGCTCTGCCTCTCAGAAGGCCGCTGCGCTTGTTCTGCCGGTGGGTCGCAGGCCCGCCTACCTTGCAGGAGTGATTGGAAGCTCTGCCCCTCTGCGGGCCACTGGGCCTTTTCTGTCGGTGGTCACAGTTCCGCCTACCTGGCAGGCGCGGGGGGTGGGGGGCGGCTCTGCCCCTCAGCAGGCCGCTGGGCCTGTTCTGTGGGTGGTCACAGTTCCGTCTACCTTGCCGGCGCCTGTAAGCATACCTTTGCTGGAACAAATGATTTCAGAGTTGGGATAAAATTACCAATTCCATAATACAAATAAGGGGAGGAATGTAAGGCCCTGGTGGAGTAACATTGCTCTCTAGGTCACACAGATAGCTAGGCATGAAGCCGAGTAAGAACTAAGGCTGCTCCTTCAGCATATCAACACAATTCTCTGATATCTGGCAAGGAATAGCAATATAATCTATATACAAAAAAACTGGTGCACAAGTTAGTAAATACTTTTAGGTTTGCAAGCTACATGATCTGTCTTATAGCCACCCAGCTCTGTCATTGTAACATAGAAAGCAGCTATAGAAAATATATAAAGAAACAGGCATGGCTATGTCCCAGTAAAATTGAACAATAAAATGTAAATTTCATACAATTTTAATTTCTCACAAAATATTATTCCATTTGGATTCTTTCCAGCTATTTTCAAAACTATGAAAACCATTCTTAGCTCCTGGTAGATGGGACTTGTCCCAGGGCAATAGTTTACCTGCCCCTGGTAGAGAGTGACATGGTTCAGCCATAGAGAACTGATTGTGTGCCCTGGGTAATGCCCAGTCTCTCTGGCCTCATGGAAGCCCCTGCAACCTCACATCTCTCTTTTCCTCTGCCAGGGGGGCTGTCACCTTAGACTGTGAAATTGGTCATGTTGTATTTCATGTCTAAAGTGAGTCATTTAATAAAAGTCACACTAAATATGAATAAAATCCCAAAACTCACTTAGAAAAGTGCTGAGGGAAGATTCCTTCTAACAAACGCAGAACCTACTATAAATGCCAGTGGTTTAGTTCGTGAGCATCAATGGCTTGGATTGCACCTAAAAACAGACAGCAAAAGACACTGGAAATGTTGCTTGAGAGCATGGCTTTATTGGAACACAGAAAATGCCCAAACTCCTTGTTAATATTCCTGACTGCTTGGATTTGCCTATCAACAAAGGTCTCAAGGAATTTGCCACATTCCTGGAGTCAGTGGGAGCTCTGGCTGTCCATTCCTTGCACAGATCTGGTTTCTTTGCTTATGTCACATAGCAGCCAAGATTCCCTTGAAATTCAAGGGCCTTGTCTCCTGCTGCCACTGTTTATTTGTCAGGAGGATGGAGGTCCCTCTTTTGATGCTAGTTTTTTCCTGAGTCAAGAATAAGCAGATACAGGTCTGTGATTTTTCTGACTTGGATAGGGACAATAGGCCTCAACCAAGGGAAAAAGGATTGTGTTTTTGTTCTGCTATGGTTTGAATGTCCCCTCTACAACTCAAGTTAAAATTTGATTGCGACTGTGATGGTACTGGTGAATGGGACCTTTAAGAGGTGACTAGGTCCTAAGGACTCCACCCACATGAATGGATTGAGGCACTTTTGGTGGGAGTAGCTTAGTTATAAAAGCAAACTCTCTCACAAGCCTCTTTTCTTGCCCCTACACTTTGTGGTTCACACATGTCTCTTGCTCTCCCGCCATGTATGAAACAGTGCCTGAGGCCAGCAGCATGCATTTGAACTTCTCACCCCCCACAATTGTTAGTCCAATAAACTTCTTTTCTTCATAAATTCCCCAACCTGTGGTATTCTATTATAGCTGAGAAAATGGACAAAGACATTCTCTTTTTTTTTTTTAATTTTTTCACTGTAAAGACAGCCATGGAGTTTCTTAGGAAGCCAGGAGAAGGTAGAAGGATATCAAAGCCATTAGTTGCTATAATGGTGACTTTTGGCTAGAGTCACTGTAGAATGAAGAGCTACAAATGGGTCAGAGAACTATAATTCAGATCCTTTCCATGAGGTAAAAAGTCCCTGAGTGTCACTAGCTCATATTTCTCTTGCCATGCTCTGGAATATGACTCCTCCTAATTACAATGTCACAGTGTCCCCTATTACAATAGTTAGACTTATCAAGACGTTTTGGTTGCAAGTGACAGCAGCACAACTCAACCTGACCTATGAAGAAATAAACACCTAAGTAAATTCGAACCATTAACCGAAAAGTCTGACGTCTCCAAGAAGTATTACCTCTCTTCCCTTTCCTCTTTCTTATCTCTGCTTTTCTCTGAGTTGACTTCATGCTCTGATAAACCTTGTCCATGCAGAAGGACAGACAGGTTCCAGCCTACCCAGGTTCATAGAGTCCTTGCAGCTCAAAACCTCAAAAAGGAAGAGATTCTTCCTCAGCATCTATCTCAGTAAAAAGAACATAGCTGTCCCTGCCTCAGTCATATGCTCACTCTTGGACTTCTCAGAGAGGCCAGAGGGACAGGATACCCTGACTGACCAGCATGGGTCACATATTATCCCCTTGGAGGTGAGGTAAGTCCTTAGATTGACATTCTCACTAGATCATGTGGAGTGAGCAAGAGGAAGAATGTGGAACAGAGACACACTAAGAGCTATGCACTATACAAGTAAGTTATCTTTTGTGTTTAATAAGAACGTGGCTTTCACAAACAGCAAAACAAATCAGAAGCCACCCTGTGAATCATCAGTTACCTCCAGACACTCCTTTATTCCTTCTTTCTTCCTTTCACTGGGGTATGAGCTGAAGTGATACAAATGAAATAGATCCTATTCTGCTTTTGATACACTCATGATCCAGTTCAGGATGATAATGCAACATGAATAGAATAAATTGCAGTAGCAGTCACTATGGTCTGGAGGGCCCCCTAAAGTTCATGTGTTAGAAATCCAGTCCCCAATAGCACATTGTTGAGAGGTAAGACCTTTAAGAGATTATTAGAGTTCTCATAAATGGGTAAATGCTGATTTCATGAGAGTGGGCTTGTTATAAAACCAAGGTCACCCTCCTCTTACTCTCTTGCGTTTCTGCCTTTGTCTTCACCATAAAGTGACACAGCAAGGAGGCCTTTGCCAGAAGTGGGTCCCTTGGCCTTGTGGTTTCCAGCCTCCAGAACCATAAGAAATAAAGCTCTGTTCTTTATAAATTACCCCGTCTCAGACAGTCTGTTACAGCAGCACAAAACCAAGACAAGTGTGATATGAGCTCAGAATGCTGGCGATTCATTCTTCCATTGATTAGTGAGGACAGACATAAGAGAATTCATCCTCCTATGCCCTGGTGATAATTTACAGAGTGCAAAGACTTTAATGCCAGCACTGACTTCACAGTCTCACAAAAGGATGCCATAGCTCAGACAAAAGAACCATCATCTTCAGCACAGTCACTGGTTCTCTGAATGCAGGAACCTTGTAAATAGTTGGCTTGTACAGGTTTTTCATACAATGATGAAAACAGAGCAAGAAAGGAATGAATTTTTAATTAGTGTGTTAATGGAAAATTAATCAATATCTTCTTCATCTGGAAGAAAGTATTAGATAGAACATATTAAAAAGTATGGGTTTTTTTTCTTTTT
The DNA here is from genome assembly GCF_001458135.2 of Marmota marmota marmota. NCBI lineage: Eukaryota > Metazoa > Chordata > Mammalia > Rodentia > Sciuridae > Marmota > Marmota marmota. Next base: position 4,287,365 of record NW_025999961.1, read on the forward strand.
TCATATTTTTATCAGCGTATTATAATTATACATAACAGTGGGATTTGATGTTGTCTGTTTATAAAAACACCCACAATATAGTTTGGTCAATATCATTCCCCAATATCTCCCCTTCCCCTTCCCTCCTCCCTTCCCCTGGTCCCTCACCTCTATTCTACTGGTCTCCCTTCTATTTTTATGAGATTCCCCCCATTAAGGTGCCTGTTAAAAACTACCAAAAATGACCCAAAGCAGTATTGAAATATGAACAGAGGTCTTTTTGAAAAAGCAAACTAATTCTTAAGAAAATAGGGAATAAAATCATCAAGATTTCTCCCCTGGGTTCTTCCTTCAATGTTTCCAGGTTTTTCTGTGGTTTTAAAAGGGAGAAAATACTGTGCGTATTGAGAGTCCAGGCCTGGGGGTCTTGGAACTTCAGGTTTCCATGAGTAAAATGAAGTATTGGATAAGTCCTGTCCAGTGAGAACTTGCTGTGATCCTGTGTCTACCTTGCTGACCCATACTTTGGGCTTACAATGGATGTGGCCTGTGGAAGCCCTAAAAGCTCTAGAGCTCTACTCTGTTAAGGAAAGAGAGCAATAAGTCCACCCTGAGAGCTGTCGCATCAACCAAGAAATAGTTGTCCAGGCTGGATGTGGTGGCCTCTGCACCTCAATTCCCATAGAGTGTCCCGAGGTCCCCACAAGCGCATAGAAGGATGAAAGAAATAATGTGTTTGACATAATGAGAAAGGCTGAGCCTAAGACATCTCCGTTATTACTTCTTTTACAACAAAAACTTCAAGCAATGTATCATTGTCACTGGATAAGAGTTGCGTTGTTTTTGCAAATTGAGTATGTCTGTCAACACTGTGAATATGGAGACTACATTTTAGTTTAGATTTTTCTCTCCAGCCAGAGCACATAGCAGTTTCTCAATACGTACATATAGAATGGGTGAATGAATGAATGCTATCCCCAGAACACAGACAGGAAAATAAAGATTTAGAAAATGGCAAGGAATGTTGATTTTGCTATCTCACATAATAATCAAATCTGAGATGGAAGGACTGGTTCACCTATGAAATAAACTAATGCCCCTTCCAGAGAAGATTTGTGATTTTAAACAAGTTAAAGTTTAGTGCAAAAGAATGTGATTAAAAAGGAAAATTTTGAAGGAAATTTACAGATTGGTGTTGATATATTCAGGGACAGAACCAGCAGGCAGGGTGTTTATTGAACTAGTTCTTGGAACCTAAGATTGACTTTGAATTAGGACCCAGTGAAGGGCAATGAAACATCCTGAAAGAAAGAGGATCATCAGCCTACTTGAGGATGATTTGATGAGAAATAGTTCTGCATAGGCTAGGATATTTGAAGAAAGAGTATTGTAAATAGCAAGAATAGCAAGTACAAAAGCCCTGTGGTAGAGATATGTCTAATATATTCCAGAAGCATCCAGGAGAACAGCCACTGGAGTGGCAAAAGTGTGTGTAGCAGGGGTCAGGTGATTTTGCAGATTCTGGCAGGTAGAATCAAGAGTCTTATAGTTCATTATAATAACTTTTTTAAAAAAGCTTAGTTGTAAATAGACACAATGAAATCTATTTATTTATTTATTTATTTATGTGGTGCTGAGGATTGAACTCAGGGCCTCACACATGTTAGGCAAGCATTCTACCACTGAGCCACAACCCCAGCCCTTCATTTGAATAACTTTGACTTTTACTTTGAATGAAATGAGAAGTCATTGGCAAATCTTTTTTTTTTGTTTTTTTTGAGTTTTCAAATTTATTTTTAGTTGACCCAAAAAATACCATGTATTTATTGTATATATGAATTGCAAAATAACTAACTAGTAAACATACATATTACCTCACGTTTATCAGTTTTACTGTGAGAATACTTTAAATCTATTTTTTTACCATCTTTCAAGAATAAAGTATATTTACTATAGTTACCATGTTGTATTAAAGATTGCTTAAAAGTGTTCCACCTACATAAATGAAACCTTGTAACCTTTGATAAACATCTGCCCAACCACCACAGCCCCTGGTACCCACTACTCTATTCTGTACTTTTATAAGATGAAATTTTTAAATTCCACATAAGAATGATATTATGGAAGAATTTGTCTCTTTGTACTTGTTCATTTCCCATAACATAACAGAATACCCTCCAGATTCATTCATGTTATCACATATGACAGGATTTCCTTATTTTATGGCTGAATAATATTCTATTGTGTGTGTGTGTATGTGTGTGTGTGTATATATATATTTTTTTCCTTTCATCCATGGATGGACACTTAGGTTGATTCTGCTTTTTGGCTATTATAAATAATGTTGCAATAAACACAGGAGTTCCATTATCCATCTCCTATAATAATTTGAGATCCTTTGGATATATATTTCGTAGTTGAATTGCTGGATCATATGGTAGTTCTAGTTTTAAAAATTTTTAAATGTGTTTAGTTGTAGATGGACACAATACCTTTATTTTATTTATCTGTTTTTATGTGGTGCTGAGGATTGAATTCAGTGTCTCACACATGCTAGGCAAGTGCTCTACCACTGAGCTACAACCCCAGCTCCTATTTTTAATTTTTTTAAGGACCCCCTACACTGTTTTCCATTATGGCTCTACTAACTTATATTTTCACCAGTGATGTGCAGATGTCCCCTTTCCCCATATTCTTGGCAACACTTGTTAATCTTTTCTCTTTTTAGTAATAACTTTTCTAATGTGTAAGGCAACCTCTGGTTGTGGTTTAAATTTGAATTTCCAAGATAATAGTGATGTTGAGCATATTTTCATATGCCTGTTAGCCATTTGTATGTCTTCTTTTAAGAAATGTATATTCAGATCATTTGTCCATTTTTCAGTTGAGTTACTTCCTTTGTTTCTGCTCCTTATATATTTTGGATATTAATACCTTTTCAGATGTTTGGTTTGCATATATTTTCTCCCATTCTTTAGGTTGATTCTTCAATCTATTGGTTGTTTCCTTTGCATGTAGAAATTTAATTTGATATAATCCTATTTCTCTAATTCTGCTTTTGTTCACTGTCAGGTTTTGAACAGAAATGTGATATGCTCTAACTTGTGTTTTAAATGAATCATACTGACTATTACCTTGGAAATACTTAGACAGCACCTGGCAAAAGAGAGACAGGGAAAACAAGAAGCTAATGCAGTCATCCAGATAATGATAATCACTTAGACCAGTTAAGGAAGCAGGAGAAAGTTGCATTTTTTATCTCATTTAAAGTTAACAGGATTTACTAGTGGGTTAGACATGGAATGGGGAGGCAGGTCAAGGATGATTACAAGGCATTTTGTCCTGGGCTACCAGAGAGATGAGGCAACATTTTTATTTTACTTTGATCTTCAATAACTTAGAAGTGAACCTAATTATAAACTGCATTATAAGCTACAGTCAAAATGAGCACCTGAATGATAGCAAAAGAAGATGTTACTAAATGAGAAACACAAACTTTGATTTTTCTGCCCATATAAGCATACATGCAAAGATGTATGTATGCTTATATTATTCAGTATCATGATATTTGCAACTGGAAAGAACTATTTGCAAAATCATGAATTTGTTCATTTGAATTTCATTTTACTAATGAATTCAAAGGATATTTGCAAGCCATGTCTTTGTTCAAAAGATCAGCACCTAAAATTTTTGAGGTACAGTAGATAATCCCTGGTCCTGGATTCAAGTCCTGGGAATGGCCCTTCCTACTTTCAGAATCTCCAGCAACTCTTAGGTTTTTTTGAGCCATTCTTCCTCCATCTTAAAATGAGGACAATGGTGACTCATTTCATCAATTCTGAGAGCATCTAAATCCCAGGTACAAGAACCAGTGGCCTTCATTTGAAATGGGAGTTTAGTTTAAAAATTGTTTGGTCTTACCTGCATTATAATTCATACCTTGTTCATGTTCTTCCTGACTATGAATAGGTGATTTTATATTTTTAGCTGTGGCTTATGTGAGTGAAAGGTGAAACCAGTTAACTCAACTGGTTGTTTTCTGAAATTAATGAGGTGGGTGCTCTTGTTATGTGCATGCACAAATTAGTTTTGCTCTGTTTCCTGGCCACATGCTCACCTCAGTGTCACAAATGAGTGAAACTGGTTACAACATGAATCAGGCAAGAGGATGCAAATCTATTACTGTGCCTGAGAAAACAGCATCCCTGCTGGCATCCAGTAATAATTTTAATATATAAAGGACATGACTTCAGATCATTTATGATTAAGGCAAAGAATAAGTAAGTAAAAAATAAGAAAGGCTGGGAGACTAAACAACTACAGGTAATGAAATAGTTGAGAGATCTTTTTTATAGCCTCTAAGAGTTTCTATACCTTACATTATTTGAGCTTCCAGTGCAAAGTCTCAGAGTCTTTGCTTCCTCAAATGTAAATATTTGGTGGAAGAAGTCTTTCAGTTTCAGAGTTCTATAATTCTATGAGTCTTTTACCTGGGAACTGTTCCTTCCATTTAGTGTAGGAAATATATCCACATATATTTTATTTAATCCTAAATTTTGGAATTCAACTTTGGTGGTTTGTTAATATTTAAAGATGCCAACATATTCTCTGGGATATGAGAAAATTGTTACCAAACCAATTATAGGAATCATCTAGTCTGTGTGATTGATTATGAAATTTGTCAGGTGAGCACTTTGGAAGTGAGGAACCTCAGTATCAACAGGATTTTCCACACATAAAGCAAGCTAGGATGACAGGTGGGATTTGGATACTGCTTCAGTTTGAGAATCATCCTTGTCCTAGAGGACGGCCCTGGGACAAGACAACTGACTTTCTATAGTTTTGCAAAAACAATGTGTGTGAGTGTATGTGTGTTACACATTCACACATGTGCATTCACATGCTCCCCACATTTGGGGAGCAGCTGGCAGAGATGGACAAGAAAGGGGAAAGCCAATCACAAAACAGCAAACATATCTGAGCAAATCAATGAATTTTTTTGAATGCAACACTATCTCAGTGTGTGAATAATTGGCTTGAAAATCACCTCTTTCATTTTCTTGTTATATAATAGCAATCATTTCAGTGTCAAGACCAAAAGTCCAGAAGGAAATTCTTTCTCATTGGCCAATTTTGAATATGTCTTCTTGTGTGGAATAAATCTTTAAAGATGAGGGGAAAAACCTCTGGCCCACAGGCCTGTACTGGCAGATTTGAGACTAAAAATTACGTACCTTTGGGAAAAGGCTTCCAGACTCACGGGCAAGATGAAAGGGCAAGCAAAAGGACATTTTAAAGACGTTATCTAAAATACAAATCATAGTTCTCTCAGCACATTATCAAGAAGGGAATTGAATTCCAGAATTTATAATCCAAGGGTTACTTAACCTGTGAAGCTTTGTGATGGGTATTATTATCCCCATATTAAAGTGAAGGAAACTGCGACATGGAGGTGCTAACAGAGTAGTTGCAATTTAATTCCAGGTCTTACCAATATTAAGTCCTGTGCCTTCTCCAGTATTCTAGCTTGCCTCTGTTAGCAAATGTGCACATCGGCCTCTTGGGGGCGCTCTGACCCATTTCTCAACCTTGTTATCTTCTTTCATGAGATAGGAATAGCATTGTCTTCAGAGTAGGGTTGGTCCCTTGCTCTGGATGGGTTCTCTCCTTTGTTGAAGTATGTATTTTGGCCTTTCTGCATACTAACAGTATGCATGCTATACTTTCTCTCAGGCACATATCGCCTAACACATTATGAAGAATGAAAACTGGTCTACAAAGTCTAATTAAGAAGCTGTGAACCAGACTTCTCAAACAATACTTGTACTAATGTTAATTCATGGTGTCCGTTTGTGCCAGAAGAACCTTAAAATTAAGCTAATTAACTATTATTGGCACAGGCAACATTGACAGTTTCTTCTGTGCTTCTATTCCTAGTATCCTTGCTTCTAAATGAGCTGTACTATGAACTGGTGGCTTTGTTAAAAAATTTTGTACAAATACTTTTGGCTGGGAGCAGCACTTACTAAGAAGTCTCCATCGAACACAGATATGATGGCTAGGAACAATCAATCATCTCACAATATGAGTCTCCCTGTTTTCTTCATTATATTTTATCATATATAATAATTTTAGTCTACTGAATGTTTTCTTGAGGCACAGCACTATATTTATTTGAAGAATAAATCTTGTCTGTATGACATAATAAAAATTGCTGTGCCCCAGTAAATTCAGTTTATAAAAGCTTGCATGAAGAATGAGATGCTGGGATTGTTGTTTATATTTAAGAAGAATGAATCACTCAGATTAAACCTGTAAGACCTTCCCACCATGGTGGTATCAAATAGGGTATTGACACCAAGAAACTAAAAATATTATTTTTCATCTTTCTGTTAAGACAAGCTAAATTGAGATGTGGCAGCAAAGCAGTTCCACCAGTGTCTTCCAGCTACCAGCTGCTTTACATCAAACCACCCCAAATATTGAGGCAATGATGGTTTTGTCATGCCCACAGATTGTGTGGATCAGGGAATGAGACACAGTACTGTGATGATGTATCTGTTGTGCAATATCTGGGGTCTCAGCTGTGAACACTCAAAAGTCATGGGGGCTGAAATCAACTACAGGCTTCTTCACACATTTTGGTGCCTGAATTGACTCAGATCAGCCTGAACTCTTGACAAGAGCTGCTACATGTGGACTCTCTAAAGTGCTTGGGCTCCATGGTGGCTGTATTCTGAGAGGAAATACAAAGACAGCAAAAGTTACAAAACAGTAGACTCTTCAGGAGAAGTGTCCTGGCTTTTTCTTTTTTCTTTTTTTTTGGGGGGGGNACAGCAACTTTTATTTCTTTTTTTTCTTTTCTTTTTTTTTAGAGTGCCAGGGATTAAACTCAGGGGCACTTGACCACAGAGCCACATCCCCAGCCCTATTTTGTATTTTATTTAGAAATTCGGTCTCACTGAGTTGCTTAACACCTCACTTTTGGTGAGGCTGGCTTTGAACTCGCCGTCCTCCTATCTCAGCCTCCCAAGCCACTGGAATTATAGGTATGTGTCACAGCTCCTGACTGTTCTGGCCTTCTCTGATCTGGTCTTGGCATTCATGAACTATCACTTTCACCACCTGGATGGGGCAGGGACTTCACTCCTCCTCTGGATGGGACAGCAGCAAATTCATACAGAAGAAGAGCATGTTGGACGGGAGAGATTGTTGGCCATGTAGACCATGTTTGGAACATACCATCTGCCATGCACTGACTTACAACAACAAGGGCTTATTTCTTTTTCAAACAAAATCTGCTGTGTATCCAGGCAATTCTCAGAGCAACTGTTCTCCTCTCAGCTTAGTAGTTGAAGCTGCTTCTCCCTTGTTGTGGCTTTTCTGTGTCGATTCATAATTCCTCAACTGCTGCTGTGGAGAAAGACAGAGTAGAACATCACACATGAACTCTTAGATCATACCACCTGGAGCAGACTTACACTATTTCTGTATGCATTTTTTGGCTCACATAGCTGTGCCTAAATTCAGAAAAGCAAGCAATTGTGGCCCTCCTTTGTGCCCAGAAAGAAAGGAAAGGGATGAGTGCTGGTAAATGTCGATAATGTTGACCATGGCCTAGGAATATTGCCTGGGTGGTGAAACCTTGTAATTGCCTTAAGTGCTGATTTTTATACTTTATCAAATCAGCTCATTTATTCCTTCATCCATCCAACAAATATACTTTAATATGCTTTCTGTACACAACACGTCAGTAACTGGTTTCTAGAGGGAATGCAGCTGCTCCCAAAAGAAATAAAACTTATCCCAGAAAATCAACTGAAATGTCAGTTGCTTTGTAATTGATGAATGCAGGGGGACATTTCTCTCTTATCCCCTTCAAAGCATATGAAACAAGACTTCTTTTGATCCTTACATCCTATGGTCATTGATTGCAAAGTTTTCATATACTACTGTTAGTCCAAACTCTCCATTTGATATTCATATTTTTCCCCTTGGGGGCCTTAGTTTTATAATCCACTGTGAAGGATGCAGGATGCAGTTATAGTTCCAGAAACTACAGGTGGTTACACTGTCATGGCAATTAACTTTATTATAAATCAAATCATTTTGATCCATCTTAGAGGTACCATGTATTATTAATCTAACAGCATGATTTCATTTGTTGTTTTTTTTTTTTAAAAAGTAGATATCAAGGCTGCAAACAGTAGATAGCCAGAAGTCTTTTTTTCCAAAATGAAAGCCTATAGCTACATTTCAACAACAAAAAGCAAAGATCAACAGAAGTTCTGTTTTAGGCCAGTTCATGTTTCAGTCTCCAATTTGAAAATTGCATTTCTGGTAGAAAGCCACAGAACAATCTTCATTCCCTGGTGATAGCGAATGAAGAAGAACGGGCATCTATGATAGATGAAAGCAATGATACCACGCACTTGGCTGGGTGGCTTTCTTTATGGATGACTTCAGCTAGATAGAAAATCACTTCTACACTTGGTAAATCCATGCCCTAAATTGGGTTGTGAATATCTTACTGAAAAGTTCTACATTACTAATAATCTGGGACAAGTTCTTATTTAAAGACAACTAATATGAAATACAAACAAGGGAATTCAATGGAAGCACACACTAGAAATACAATAGTATCTTCAAGATGTGCCTAAATAAACCTGTATATGGTTAAAACTGTAAATTGAGATCAGTATGTCTTTTTTGGCAGAGACCCCCTACCTTAAGAAGCACACCCAAAATGGCAAGAACACTTATTGAAATTGTATAACTTTAGTTCTCTGGAAATCTATTTCAGGATTACATGTGTAAGCTGATTGAAAACTGAATATTTATAAGATTATCATCAAAAGTTTTAGTTTGCTCAAACTATACAACTTCCTCTGGTCTTCCAAACTAGGTCAAACAGCCCTTAGATCTGGAGTAATGTATGTAACTTAGCCAGAAGAAATAAACAGGAGATACTATCAAAAACCACAAGCAAAACTGCTAATAGGTATTCAGATGATAGCTTCACTTACCACAATAATGAAATTTTAGATCTTTTAAAGTCAGTCAGATGTAAACTAAAGTAGATGCTGATTATACCAAAAGAGAAAGTTGCTAGGCAACTAACATTTTGACTTCCAAGAATTTTGGTAACATCATGGTAGATAACGTTTACTCACTTCAATTATTTGGTGCCTTGGAGTCCAAAGTACTGTTTTACAGCCTAAAGCTTTAATTTTCAAGACCATATGTCTTCTTGTATTCTTCAAGAACTTTGAGGGCTAATCCATTCTCAAAAATGAAGGAAACTCTGTATGTGTGTATAATGTGATATATATATATATATATATATATATATATATATATATATATATGGGGGTATATATATATTCATAAATCAGAAATGAATAAAGTTTCAACCACTAACATAAAAATGAGACAAAGCTCAAATTCAGTATATATATATGTGTGTGTGTGTGTGTGTGTGTGTGTGTGTATATATATATATATATATATATATAGTGTGTGTATATTTTGAGTACTAAAACTCTCCATGTACAGCCTTTAAACATTAATGTATGGTCTTTTTTTAGAGCTTTAGAATATATTTGCCAAGCATAAACCAAGACTTCTTTTCTGAAAGTCTGTGGTACTTGACATTTCTTCTATATTCTAATTCTTTGAAATTGTTTTAAGTTTAACTCTCCTGATTTTGGATTACCTTTTTTTTTTAATCACTGAACTACATCTCCAGCCCTTTTTATTTATTTAATTTTTTTTTAAATTTTGAGACAAGTCTCACTAAGTTGTTGAGGGCCTTGTTAAGTTGGTAAGACTGGTCCCAACCTGCTATCCTCCTGCCTCAGTCTTCCCAGTCACAGGGCTTACAGGCATGCACCACTGTGCCTGCCCAATAAATTATCTTTATTTGGGGGCCCTGATTTTCACAAAATATTTTTCTCAACTAATCCTGAGTACATCAAACAATCACAGCTTTAAGTTATCATTATCGTCCGACCTCCAGTCTATCACTGCCTCTTGAGATGTAAATTGTCTGATTGTGAATATCAACTTGAATGAAAAATGGTTGGACTTTCTCTGCAGTTCACTGCAACATAGGCAAGAAATCCTCTTTTGCAAACTATAGTTTTATGATTCTTGAAATGAGAAGGACCGCATACTCCCATGAACCTGTGAAGGCATTACATGCTTCTAGAAATGAGAAATCTGCAATAGGTCACCCAGGCACATGAGGGAAGTGCTCTAAATCTCACTGAGAGTTGAGTCGAGTCATCAAGGAACTGGCCTCAGAAAAGTGGGAGCAGACAGTTGCAAACCTGACCAATCATTTTCCCGGCTATACACTACTGCATTTAATCGTCACTGCCCTTTCTAACTGGATTGATGTAAGAAATTGTGAAATGGAAACTTCTATGGATCATTATCCCATGGTGAGACAAACGAGGCTGACTTGAATGCCTGGCAGATGGACAATGTTGGCAAGCAAAGATGGGACGTCCTTCAGCATCCTGCTGTTCTCCCCTGTGACCTTCCCATTCTGGGCACCAAGCTTTAGGGATAGCAGTAGGGGTTTTGTGGGTATAATGAGGGTTGGAGTGGGAGGTTCTTTTCTGCCCCCAGGCCAGTTTTATATCTCTACTCCCCTCTCTCATTCCTCTTCTCCAGCTTCTTTCCAAAGGAGCAAAGTCTTGCTTCAGGGAGACTAAATGAAAGCGTAAGTTTTCTGCAAGCCGATTGCCCTGGTTAACTACACACTTGCTCTTAAGAAGCACTAGTCTCCAGTCAGCCCTGGTACTGCCTTTGAACCCTCAGCCTACACATCATAAGGCCTCTGCACAGAGAGGAATTAAACATCCACATTTCTAACTTGTCAGCAGCCTGCATGCCCCACTGTGTTCCTGACTTCACACTTTCAGGAGTTATAATGATGACACACATGGTAAAGACATGGAGGTGTTCCCCAACCTCAATTATGAAATGAGGTTGCACCTGCATACTAAAATTGTGCTTAAGAAAGGACTCTATTAAAATGTGTATCTTCTTAGGAACATAAAGGCCTTTATAGGAATAACATAATTTCTAATGTAATAAAACAACGTTATGTGTGACACAGAAAATAACTTGGGCTGGCCGGAGTGGTGCAAGCCTCTAATCCCAGCAGCTCTAAGGCTGAGACAGGAGGATCTAAAGTTCAAAGCTAGCGTTAGCAAAGGCGACATGCTAAGCAGCTCATTGAGCCCCTGGGGACTGGGGATGTGACTCAGTGGCTGAGTGCCCCAGAGTTCAATCCCCAGTACTCCCCCCGCAAATAAAAAAGAAAAGAACTTGGCTCAAAAATCGACTTCAAAACCTGTATTGCAATTGATTTGTTGCATACCTATTTCCCACTATACTGTGAGGCTCTTTAAGGACAAGCACCACATTTATTTCATCTATACATGTTCCTATTGTATCCTTCACTGTGGTAGCTAACATAGTCCCTTCTGAGTACTCAGTACTGCATGGTTCAGATTTCATGCATATTTTCACTAATTAGTCGCCTGCTAGAACCACATTGGTGGTGATTTTACAGCTTTGTAAGACTTCTATCATCCTAGATCCAAAGATTATGGTACTAAGATTTATGGAAGATCTTTGTCAATCAGCACAGCACCAACGGCTTAAGGAAATTTTATGTGGTCTCTTGTGAACAGTTGTACTTAAAGCAATTAGAAAAGACCTAATTAACATGGGGGAAAACTCTCTTTCTACTCAATGCATTCACATATCAACTACATTAGTCATATTTTGAAACTATTTCCATGGAACTCGACCCTTCTAACTCCCTCTGAGCATACTGGGTTTTTCATGACTCTTCTTCCTTCTTTAAGCTTCTTGTTCTGATTTTTATTATCTTAAGGTGCTTATTCAATATGTGTGGTATTTAGGACTAACTATAACTGGGAAAGTACACAATCGTGTTAACAAGCCCGGGACAGTGACCATTTCCATCTCCATTTTAAATGCTTTGATAAATTTCCTAGTCACTCAGGGTCAGCTGACTCCAAAGTGGTTTAGAACTCACCTGTAGCTTTAGCTTCTAAACTGTCCCTCAGAGTGGTAACTGAGGTCCCTGAGCCCTCCAGCTCCCTCAATGATGGTCAGTCTACATGAGGCACTGAGTATGACCAAAACTGCTTGCAGATTGAAATGTCTTTAAAGCTGGGAAACTACAAACTGTATGCTTGCTAATGCTTTTTCTCTTAAGTTCATGAATCAGAAATGAATAAAGCTTCAACCACTAACATAAAAATGAGAGAAAGCTCAAATTCAGTATGTCACTGGCCCAGGAAGAGCAGCAAGCTGCAAGCAACCTAATCTTACCAGGCTTTCATTGAATGTACACTTTCAGGACATGGTTTTACTTTTGGCACATAAAAGTCCACATAGTCAGCAAGTATGCTACAATGAAGGTGCAACTATTTATCTCTTTATCTCAACTCCAATTGTCTTAGTTATAGATAAATAGATGATACATAGATAGATAGATAGGCCATTTCTCCTTTCTCATTTTTATACAGTATTGTAAAGAAGTTTCTAACCAAAGAAAAACAGATCACTTTCTAAAGTATTAAGCTTTTACTTATTTTTTCACTCAATCTGCAAACATTTGTTGAGGGCCAGGCAAAATTTTGAAGATACAAAATGAAAACCACTAGTGATGGTGCATGCCCATAATCCCAGCCACTCGGGAGGCTGAGGGAGGCGAATCACAAGTTCAAGGTCAACCTCAGCAATTTAGCAGGATTCTCATCTCAGAAAACAAAGCAAGAACAAAGATCCAGGAATGTAACTTGTGGTAACACACCCCTGGGTTTAATTCCCAGAACCATGAACACCAAAACAAGACCCCTGTCCTCATGATGCTTATTACAGGCAAAACATGCACATTTTTCTAAGTTGCAGAAATGCAACAACTGTGTTGTATACAAAGAAGAATGGAGGCCTAGAGAGAGCAATGGAAATGCTCAAGAAGTGTTCTAGTGTGTGAAATTCCACAAAAAGGATCTTAAACTATACATTTGGTAGGAGTAGGCAACCTCCTATCTTACCCTTCTAAGATCTTTGCAGAGTGGGAGCTATTCCCTGAACAGGGAAGGAAGCTGTTGCTCCATGTGCAGTTGACATAAATTGGTGCTATCCATCTGCTTCTCACCGTGAGTCTATCAGAAGAGCAGAGGCTAAAGAGAAACATTCCTCTTTTTGTCTTTATTTTATTCTTCTTTCATTAAATCACCCTCAGGACAACTGGATGCTCCAGTAATAGGTGTCAGCAAAAAGCAACAGATAGATATTTCTGTGCACTCAGAAACCACTGTGCTCTGTCACCAGCATGAAGCATTTATGAAGTCAATTTTTTATACCTGCCAGATCTGGCCGATGTGAGAACCAGCTTTCCACAGCTCATCCTCATCATTCCTGGGTTTGACAGGACGGATCCTTTATCAGAAATACAAAGGGAATAAGCACTAGTCTCCTAATATATTCATGACTTGCCTCTGAGCCTGTAAACAATATGCATATGGTAATTTCAGAGACACAGTGTTCCCACTGCTCTTTTTTCTTTTTTTTTTTTTTTTAATTCTTGAACTTTGGCTGTCTTTTGCAAATGTTGCAAAAATCAAGGGCAAAATTACCTCAAAATATGATTTTATTTTCCTCCTATTCTCGCTTTTTTGTACCCATACAAAATATATTTCATATTGTCTGTTTCAACCTATTTTTAGACAGCAAGACCCCTTCTGCTTGCACTCTTATTGTAGAATTTTCTTGAAAGACGCAGTGGAGTCTTATATTTGTTCATGAAACATGGAAGAAACATGGAAGTATCCAACTCTGGATGACTGTGTCTTTCAAACTTTTCAGAGACTCAGGGACTGTGTCTTTCAAACTTTTCCAACATCTGTGGCATCAGAGTAAGACAAAAGAGACCATAAAATGGTCTCAAATAGAAACAGATTAATAATGAATGAGGAGCTGAGAGAATGTGAACAATCTGTAGAGCACATGATTTCAATTAACAGAGTAGACTCATGACAATGAGGCCTGTGGATTTCAAAAAGAGTGCTTTTATGAAGATTTACACCTGACTTTGTAAGAGTGTTTTGGGAACCAGCCATGCTTGGTTTTTTTACATAGTGTAGTGACTCTTTTCATACTATGATGATGAGTTTTATAGTTTCAACAAACACCCTATGAGCAGCAAATCTGATAATATTTACCATCTGAGTCTTTCTAGAAAGTTTGCTGACCCTGGATCTAAATCAGCCATGTGCATAATCATTTATTTGTTATCTTTTTTTTTTTCCTTAAGAAGTGGTGTCTTGCTCTGTCATATGTTTGGAGGCCCCAAACTCCTATCTCAGCCATCTGACTAGCTGGGACAGATGGATGCCACCACACCCAGCTGTTTTCATTTTCTTCTGTTGTTTTCAGCTCTCTAAGTTTACACCAACAGTTCATAGAAACTCTATTAAAAGTACCCTGTGATGATGCTGACAAAATTTATTGAGTCTAATAATGTCCCAGGCATTTTTAAGTACTTTCCATAAATGGCATTTCATTTAATGATCAGAACAGTCCTATGTGCTGTTAACACTCTAGTTTATAGATGAAGAAACACAGAGGACACAGAGAAATTAAGTAGCTTACTTGATGTCACACAGCAAGTAAGTGGTGAGTCAAGATTTAAAACCAAACACTCTGGATGTAAGCAGGTTCTAAACTGTCTTTGTGATTTAATATTCTGCAGTCCCTCCACTATAATAGATCCAGCTCTTTGAAATTACCTATCTATTCTAAATTTCCCATGAATAAACAATTATCTTGTGCCAAAGAATTTATAACTTGTTTCAGAGCCAAAGTTTACTGTTTATTCTTTGCTTAGCATTCAGAACGTAAAGATTTCCAATTTCCTCTCAAACTTCATTGAGAAGCATTCAGTATGTAATTGGGGCTTTTAAGAATGTCCCTGTCCATTCTGCAAATTTGACTTTCTTTAATTATCCAGAAGTGCTCACTGTTCCATTTACTGCCATTCTGCAGTTCCCTCCCTCATTGTGGCTCTAAGATGTGCCATTAGAGGAAATGCTGCCTTTCCCATTCCCCTCCTTCCCTAAGGGTCCAAGATAACCTCAGCACCCCACCCAGGTTGTCCAGGCAGTTTTCACCAAAATCCAAGATAGATTTGGTACAAACATGAGCAGAGTGACGCCAAAGCCCCAATTCTGGATGTTCAGTTCAACCCAAGCACCACCACGTAAGTTCTATCACTGACACAGTATGTCCTCATCTCCATGAGAGATGTCTGTTTAGCTAGATTTTTTTTTCCCCAGACTGTTTGCTTTTCTAGAGATTTGCAATAGGCTTCCGGAAAGCTTCCACATAAGCTTCCAAAAATCAGTGTACTTAAATGTTCACGAACACAAGGACATGACTAGACACTTTGCAGTGGCCATTTTTCTTCCCAAGATTGAGTGTGGGCTGATCATACCCAATTACACAGGTAGACATGATCCTCACCCTCCTAGAAGGAAGGGGCAGGGATCTCAAGTGACCCAAAAGCCCCAGTTCTGGATGTTCAGTTCAACCCAAAATGGCCACACACTCTGCAGTTTTGCAGATTCAATGACATTTTAAGATGCTAAGAGCTTCACTTTACCAGTAACCAGCTCTGCACTATGGGAGAAATAACTTTGAATATTAAGATAGTATTTCTATTAGATTTATATCATGCCATGCATCACGCCAAACCTGACTAACCAGGGACAAGCAAAATAGGGAAAAGTAGAAACTTTTCTCAGGTATTAAAGAGTACAGAGGAAGGTGATCCTTAGATGATGAAGTAGTCAAGAAGTCTATCAGGGACCCACCCTCCCTTCATCTTTCTTCTTAACCATCCTGGATCCCCAAATACTTTCTCCATCTCCAGCTTCTAGTCTCTGTTCCAGGCAACGAAAGAGAGAGAAAAAAGGGCTAAATCAAGGTAACTTGACTCAGCTTTCATTGAAAAGAACCTTCCCAGAAGTTCATAGCAGCATTTGCTTAAATATTATTGTTCAGAACTGTGCCACATGACCATCTCTAAGTGTAGAAGAGACCTGGAGATGCTCTTTTATCCAGTTAGGCACCTTGATCCACCAAAATAATAATAATAATAATAATAATAATAATAATAATAATAATAAATAAGGTTCTTATTGGTAAGAAAGCAAAAGAGAAGGGATATTAGAGAGATAATTAGCATCATTATTCAGATGTAATATTCAAAATATTTAAATCCAGGTCTAGCACAGGTACTGATCAATCAGAACAGGTGCCAGCCAGCACAGCATAGCAGTAGATAGCAGCTGGAGGGTAGCCCTGTGGTTTTTCTGCTTTGCATTGCAGTCATCATGTATAGTTCCTCCCTCTTCCCCCTCTAGAATAAAGCCAAAATCCATCAAGGACAAGATCCTGTTTTGCATGAATCCTTTCCAATTCTGAAGAAAGAGGCATGCGTTGAGAGTGTTTGATTTTGCTAAAGGGAATGAATCATTGAGGTTTTCATTTATAATCTATGGATAAGGCAACCAGGCAAAGAAGCGCTCACAGTATTATATATTCTATTTCCTCTGGAATGAATGACTCCTCTGAATGGCAGCTGTATCAGCCAAAATGCCACACAATGATTGATTATAAAGCTAGCAGATGGATACAAACTTTGAAGGTTGTTTGAAACTCTTACAGCTGCTCAATAGAATTATTATAGACTTGAAAAGAAAGAGGAAAGAGAGTTGCCTGAAGTGAAAGGCTTCCAGAATTACCGAGGGTCAGAAGCCGCTTCCCTTCATTTAGTAAGCTGAATAGAACTAATAAGAAGCCATCCGTCTCTGCAAAGAATCAAAGTCGGTTGCTTAATGAATTGCATCTGGTTCTTCCAGGCTGCAATGAATCCAGTAGTGTTCATTTCTTTTTGCTCAAGTCTTGAATAACCATAATGCTGAGGTTAGAATGCAGTATTTTAGTTAATTACTTTTATAAACTCGAGGTTAACTCCAAAATTCATGGGTCAATACTTACTCTCTCTCTCAAAAAAAAAAAAATATAGAGGAGGGGGTATTTTTTATTTTTTTTTTTGGGGGGAAAGGAGTTTTTCTTTTTTAATGTATTTGGAGTTTAGAGTGAACAAGCCATAGTTAGTTGACAGCTCCAGAATTGTGAGGTTCATTCTGTTTGTTGGATCCACCAATTTCAACTATGCATTTCTGTCTCCAGGGCCACAGTGGCTCTTACACCCTAGTCATCACTTCTGATTCTAACCAGGAAGAAGAAGGTAAGGGTGAAATATGGGTCTCACACTCCTTTTCTAGAGATCTCTGAAAATTGCACGTTTCCTGCTAAATCTTATTTGCCAGAATTTACTTTGTGTGTCCACACTTATCAACAGAGGAGGTTGGCTAATGTTACATTTATTTTTAGCAAACAAGTGCTTTATTGAGTATCAGGAAAATTAATATTAGAAAGAAAAATAGGAGCAAATAATAGGAATTGATTAGTTTCTGTCACATTTGGAACTCTGTTATTCCCATTGTTTGGAAACTCATCACCTGTGTTCTCTCTATTGTGGACTCATTTACTTTTTAGAAATGCTGAGCTGTATTACACATTGGTGGGTAAAGTACATCAGAATCAAATGCTTCCATGCAGACAGCTTATGAATATCAGCTCTGAAGTTCAAACCAAAATGATACTAAAGACTTTGAAAAGGGAGAAATGGAGAATGAAGACAACAATCCATATGATCAGGAAAGGTCAAGACTTCCTTAGGCGCAAGAATGGCTTCCAACACAGGAAGGCCGCTCTTGCTCACCCAGAATCTGTGCTCCTCCGATTCTTTACCTTAGGCAAGTTACTTAACCTCTCTAAAAGGTTTTATTTTTAATGTTCATGGCTTAATTTTCAACAGTTTCATTATTAGTATCTCCATGTATTTCTTGAAATGCAGTACTAGCATTTCTTGAAATACTGAACTTTTTAGAGAATTGATAATGGGCTACCAAGAAAAAAACTATGCAAAATCCAATATTCAAATAGTTTGTTTTGGTAAGACCTGTCTTTGAGCCATCATTTCCATTAAAATGCCTCTTAACTTCAAATTGTTCTATGCTGTCAAAAGGTTAGAATACTTTGTTCCCTGACCTAATTTTTAACCTTTCACTTTGCCTACGTTTTATATTTGAGGCATATATTTACATCTGTGGCCATCATTTGTAGGGTCTTCCCTGACTAGCTTTGTTCATATAATGGAATAGATTGCCTTCTTTCTACCATGAACTGTTTTTTTTTCCCCTTTTTTGTGATTGCAAAATGGAATCCATTTTATTAGTAGCACTTGTTGAAAATTGCAGGGCTACTGAGCTTATCCAACCTTCTTAGAACTCAACTCCCTTCAAAATCTTTTAACTGCATGAAAAATATCCTCCACATCAAAAATTAAATTCATCAGAACTGTATTTGTGTATTTTCTTTTCTGTGTGTGTGTGTGTGTTTATGTGTGTGTATGTGTACCCTTTGTGTGTGTGTATGTATATGTGTACCCTTTTTCCCATGGTAAGAATTTTTTTAATAGATTTTATTATCTTAAAATTTTTGGCATGCCATAGTTTATTTGGAAGATTTCATTGGTACTAAATAATGGTAACAAAACAACTAATAGCTCCATATGCACTGAAATGAAGTCATCTCCAACAGTGACAGTATACTTTTACAAAGTTCTGATTGACCCAAGAAGCTTCTCTGAACCATAGAATTGCTTCTGACTGGTACCCTGTTATATTATAACCAAAATTTAGTTTAAGTATTTCAAAATAGGAAATAAGACAGGACTCATGCATTGATAACTCTTTCTTTTGATTCTGTATAAAGAATGTTTTCTCAACCACAATTTTTTAATCTCTGACTTGTGCCTTTTGTATAACTAATCAAAATATATATCCATTTTAAAGCCTGACCTACTTTCTATATTTTCCCAGTTCTCTTTCCATTTATCCTAAAACATAAAACAATCAACAAACGAGGAATTCCATGTCTGACCATCTACTAATATGTATGGTTTTACCATGTTGTCTACTTTACCATGTCTACTAGTATGTGTGGCTTTACCATGTTGTCTTTTGTTTATTGTGGTAATACACATGTAATACAGAACTTACTTAACCATTTATAATGGTACAATTCAATAATTTCAAATACATTTGCTCAGCTGTGCATCCAATCTCCAATCTTTTTTTTTTTAATTTTTTATTGTGGGTTGTTCAAAACATTACAAATTTCTTGACATATCATATTCGACACTTTGATTCAAGTGGGTTATGAACTCCCACCTTCACCCCATACACAGATTGCAGAATCACATCAGTTACACATCCATTAATCTTTTAATCTTGCAAAACTAAAACTACCATGACATCTTTGAAAAGGCAATTGTTAAACTGAAGAGACATAGATTTCTTGCATGGAATTGAAGTAGCTCATCCCCACTACATATCATCTACACTAGTTTTGTCAGAACATTTTCAAATAATTCAAGTTCAAGCATGAGGTTAGACTAGCCCAGCCTAGACAACACCATTAAACTTTTGAACTATTTTCCAAACTATACAGTCTTTAAATCTGTGCATATAAGTATAAATGTCTATTTTTACTCTATAAATTAATCATTTCAATGTTTTATCATTTTAATATCTCAATATGTTTCCCATTGTTCGGCTCCCACTAGAATGTAAGTGTCTTTCCCTAAAGGAGCTAACAAATTATAGCCATTATTTCCATGTCTCTTGTCTTGTCTTGTTAACCGAACGATGCTTCTTTGAAGTCAAAGAACAGCCCTTCATGATATGCACTCCAATGCATGAATGAGTTGTGTAACTCTATCCTTACAGAAGGAGATCCTGTGAAATGTAGGGACCAGTAGAAAAACAGAATTGTATAAGACACCAGCTTTCTTGATGGATGTTTCGCCTCCAGAGTGACAGAAACAGGGCAGCCCTTGTGGATGAGGCTGGATCATGCCCTTCTGTATCCCCTTGGCCCTCCTCTTATCTCTTACATTTTGGGATCCAACATAGAGTTTTCATAAAGAAATGAAAGATATGCTTCATTTGAAAAGAAGCTCCTGGGGACTCTTAAACAGATCTAGGTTCAAATTACAGCCCAGACACTGAAATCCTGTGTGGTCCTTAGACCAATCACAAACCTTTGCCAAACCTCTTTTGGATGTTTGGCCCTAGAGGGTCCAATAAATTGCCAAAAGTGCTTGCAAAATACTGTCTTTGGATATGTATAGATATAGACATAGACATAGACAGATGGAGATATATTGTGAAGGTGAGCAGGGTTTAGAAAGGGAGCTGTGTGTGGCTTTCAACAAACTCTCAAAGGCTGTATTGTATGTTAATTCCATGTGTGGTTTCTCCACCTCATAGTTTCTGCTCATTCACCACTTTGATCTGGTAGTGGTTTCAGCCCACTCTAGAATGATGGCCACTGCTGCTTATTTCTTTCTCAACTTCTAACTACCTCTTACTGCAATTTTCGTTTTGTTTTTCTGTCATATGTCCAAATTCCCAGTATAAGGAATCACCCCTATTGGGGCGAAGTCTTCAAGCCAGACAGATTCACAGGCCCCTCCATGACCATCCTTTGCAGGAGCTGCCCTGGGTCCTGGTCACACCCAGCACAGGAAGGGAATCACATCACCTGGTACAAAGCACAGCTGCCCCAAGTGGGCTGCCTCAGAAGGGCACTGGCTGGGGAAAGCACCGGGATCAGAGAATCCTGGGGTTGAGTGAGTTCTGTCTAGAAAAGCCCAAGGAAGTCTACAAAAGCAGGAAGGGAATGGAGTGCATCTGAAACAGGGTGAGGTACGGAGACCAGATTGTGCAGGGTCCAGTGGAAAAAATAATGCAGAAACAAGGAAAGAGGGTCAAGGCTCCAGCAGGAAATAAAATCATGACAAAACAGACACAAAAGCAGAAGCAGGAAAGGATCAATACAGTCCAACTGCTCACAAAGGCGAGGTGGTATGATCTCTCTGGTAGCTTTTATTCTTCTCCCTTCTCTTTGGAAGCCAACACACACAACAGCTGGGTCAGGAGGCTTGGAGGACAAGACAGTGAAGTGCTGCGTGTGCTGGGGAAGGCACGCACAGGGCTGGAAGCAGCTGAGACAGCCCACTTGCCTTTGGGCTGCCCGTTCTCCATGTGTCTTCCCCTCTCACTGGCCCTCTCCGCATCTCCTCTTTGCACTGTCCCTTTGCTGAATTCACTAGGACGGAATTATTTTATTTTCCTGACTGAATGGTAAAGGAATATTCATTTCCTAAGGCTTTGTTTTAAAAGCAACAGAATAGAACTCTCTAAAAAAAAAAAAACACACACACACACAAAAATGTCAATCACATTAAATTACATTTTTATTTATGTAGCCTGAGATGGCTTGTTTTTCTTTGGGCCAGGAGATTTAAAGGCAAAAAAAAAAAAAAACTTTCCTCAACTCAGTGGGGTGTAGGTAACTATTCAGCATCATTCAACCCCAGGAAATATCTTAGAGCAGCAGTTCCCAAATTACTACACACCAGCACTCAGCAGCACCCTCCACCATACAATCGGGAAGTCTGGGTGGGAGCCAAACATCAACACTTTTAAAATTTCTCAAATGGTTCCAGTATGCAACAAATTTTGGGAACCAGCATCTTTAAAAGTTTGTTAATAAATTCTGTTACTGCCTTGCTGTCTTGACACTTTAGTTTCTGCCAACAAATGGAAAGTGACAACAACAAAGAAAAAACAAAATCACATTTTTTTTCAATTAATTGAATGAATTCCCAGTTGTTGACATTGTGCTCTCATATCTTACCAGAATGGGACTAGGCAAGTACTTGCTTACTTCAGCCAAAATAGCAGTCAAGCCAGCATTTGGCATGCTGTCCCCAAAACAGTGAGTAGAGGTGAGTAGTTGAATCTTCAGCTTTAGAGCTCATAGTTTTGATTTATCCAGATGTAGCTTTAGCCCTAGAGTGAGTAGAGAACAATGTGGTCTCCACAGTCCCAGACTCTTGTGGATAATCGGAGGAGAAAGTACATCAAACCCCTCAAGCAACATTTTGCCAGCTCAGTAAATATATCAAAACTCACCCAATTTCAACTCTGGGCTTCCTGGATTCTTTCCCTCTTCATGTGTGAAGGGTTTTGTTGTTTTTTAATAAACATAGTTGAAAAAGCCAAACTACAGTAGCTCAATGGGGCCTATTTCTGAGTATTATCTACTTTGCCAGCATGTTCTTACAAATACTTGGCATAAATAAGAGCATGACTTTTCTTTGCCCCCAGCAACTGTGTTATTTCGGTAGCCCATAGATAAGTCATTTGTCCACAGTCCTGAAGGAGAGAAAAAATCCCATGAGGAAGGGATTGTATTAAAGGATTCCCAATCTGGTAGGAAAAGCCTAACGTACAACTTGATGATCTCTGAAAGCACAAGAAATTAGTAGAAAGAAAATACGGGCTATTTTTGGTCTCTATTTCCACAGAGGAAATCATCACAGAGTGCAGTTAACTGGCAGTAGAGGAAGCCAGGGATAATAACTGCAGAATTACATAATAGATTTGGCCACTAAGAAAGCCTGTGGCATCCTAAACAGGCTGCTTGGGATTGGAACTCAAAGAAATGGGTGGGTTACAGTTCCACACAGGTCAAATGACCTTTCACACCTATGTTAGTCGGGGTACTCCCGAGAAGCAGAACCAACAGGATGTACTGTATACACAATGAGATACATTATAGGAGTTGGCTCAGGTGATTATGGAGACCAACAAGTTCTATGATCTGTTACCTGCAAGCTTGGAGTCCCAGGAAAGCCACTGGTATAATACATTGCAGCTCCACAGGCCTGAGAACCAAGGGAAATGATATGACTCATTACTCCAAGACCAAAAACCCAAGGATCAGAGACTGAGACCCAGAGTCTTAAAACCTGAGAAACAGGAGCTCTGATGTCCAAGGGCAAATGAATGCCCCAGTTGAAGGAGAAAAAGAGAATTTTAGCCTTCTCCAATGGTTTTGTTCTATTCTAGCCAAAAATGAATTGAATGATGTTCAGCACATTAATGGGGCAGACCTTTTTCATTCTCTCTTCTGATTCAAATGTTTATCTATTCTGGTGTGTCACCCTCCAAGACACACCAGAAATAACATTTTATCAGCCATCAGGCATACCTTGACTTAGTCATGTTGACAGAACTTCAGTGTCCCCACCTGTCAGGAGAGAAGTTGACCTCTGGGTGATCTCCAAGGTCCTCCACACTAATGCTCTACAATATTTAAAAATAAGACATGTCTCCTTCTGCCTGGAGCAGTTTAGGTACTAACAGAAGTTGTTTATATGAGATCCCTTCAATCTCAACAACTTACATAGTAACCAACTTGTTTCCTATTTTAAATGGCAAAAATATACCATATTAGATGATACCAAAGGATTATTATTAATTCTGTTAGATATGAAAATAATGTTATCATTATATAAGAATATGGTCGGGGCTGGGGATGTGGCTCAAGCGGTAGCGCGCTCGCCTGGCATGCGCAGAGCTCTGGGTTCGATCCTCAGCACCACATAAAAATAAAATAAAGATGTTGTGTTCACTGAAAACTAAATAATAAATATTAAAAAATTCTCTCTCTCTCTCTCTCAAAAAAAAAGAATAATGTCATAGTTGCTAGAGAGGTATACTGAAATAAGTAGGGATAAAATAGTGTCTGGGAGTTGCTTTTTAAAAATAATAAAATAATATATATCTGGATTCCATAAGTTACCTTTGGGTTGGTAACTTTTCCAAATATAGATTTTGTGTTCTGGAAAGAGGATTCAGAGGCCTAGAGGGGGCAGATGGAGAACCAGAATCTGGAATGTAGAGCTTGAATTTATCTTTCCTTCTTCCATGTTATAGAGATATGTTGGTAAGCTAAAGTTAATTTCTTATAAAGAAAATGGAAGCCCTGCAAGATTTAAGTGATTTTGCTGGGGATGCATACTAAAAACATCAAAGCCAGAAAGAGGATTGACAGGTGAGGCACTGTGACTACCTCCTTTACACTCCTGATAGGAAAGTACCCAAAGTTTGGGTATCTTTTGGCACTATTTGTCCTGTGGGATGTGTCTGTCCACTATCTTGTTAACCATTCCTAAAGTTTCTTCTAGTAGTTAGAGGTCATCCTTAAATAAAAATTAGCAAGGGCTGGGGATGTGGCTCAAGCGGTAGTGCGCTCGACTGGCATGCGTGCAGCCCGGGGTTCGATCCTCAGCACCACATACAAACAAAGATGTTGTGTCCGCCGAAAACTAAAAAATAAATATTAAAATTCTCTCTCTCTCTCTCTCTCTCTCTCTCTCTCTCTCTCTCTCTCAAATAAATAAATAAATAAATATTAGCAAGACATCATTGCAGTGAACTCAGAATACTACCACTGACTTCTTACAGGAAATTAGCAACTTTCCCCGCTGGAGTAAGCATACATGTGACCCTCAAAGAGGATATGTGTTATGTTCAAAGTGTTCAGGTCTACCTTGCAACTATTCATTTTTAATTGGTTCGTATAAGACATATGCATTGGCTACAGAAAGGGGATTTGTAACCATACCCACCCCACACAGACACAAATCATATGTGCATTAGTTCTTAAGGTTCCCGAAGCCAGGTACCACAACCAGGGGGCTTACAACAACAGAAACTTACTTTCTCACAGTTATTCTGGAGGCTAACTGGAATCCTAGTTTCAGCAGTGCCATGTTCCTTCTGAAACGCTAAGTAGAATCTTCCCAGGTCTCTTCCCAGCTTCTGCTGAGGCCTAACAATTCTTGGCATTCCTTGTCTTGCAGACATATCACTCCAATTTCTGTTATCACATGGTGGCCTCCCTGTGTGTCTCTTCTCTACTTCTTAGAAGGACAACAACCATGTTGGATGAAGAGCTCACCCTATTCTAGTACAACTTCATCTTAACTACAACTCCAATGACGCTACTTCCAAATAAGGTCATATCATGAGGTACTAGAAAACTTCAATATTCTCTGGAGGAAGCAATTCGACTTACACCACCATCCAAACAAATGACTTTGTGTGAAGGTTTCCATTTGCCTCCTCTACAGTGGCTAGGCCCTTACCTTACAGAATTTTAGGTTTAAAAATTCCCTTTCTGCCTGGAAAGTGATTTTTGACAAGAAGGATTGAGGGGACAGCCAAAGCTCCACGGCCAACAGCAGTCTCTCATAAACACACGTTCCATGCTGTGTTCCATGCTCATAACCCAAGTGAGCAGATTTTGCCAGTACAGTGAAGACCGAGTAGACTTGAGCTTCCAGTGAAGAGCTTCATGACTCACCCCCTGGAGCTTCCCCTCGATCCTCTCACCCCCAACTCTCCCAACTCTTCACCCTCTGTCTGGCTCATTTGTCTACTTTGCTGAAACCATAGCTACTTTGAATCTAGCCATTTTGATTCTGTTGCAGGTGTGCTGTGAACCAAATCAAGCCAAACCAAACAAATCCAACCCCGTCATAAGCAAGTTATCCAATTTTTTTTTCAATGAGGGAGGGACAGTAAGGGCCTTGTATATCCCAAGGCAAATATTAATCTGCCTAAAGAGTCAGCACACCAATGGGTAATCAGCAAACAGGTTGGTGCTCATTAGAGCTGTGCAGGCTGGTCATTGAGGATGTTCAGAGCCAAGAAGAAATCCTAGCAAACAGGCACCTTGAGTAAATCTGGAAAATTCTGTGATTTTACCTTCTGCTTTGTGAAGCGAGCATCCAGATTTTGACTGGCTTATGACTTGTCCAGGGTAAGTCACTGACCTTTTTGAATTCTGGCTCATTTTCTTGTGCCACAAACCCTATTCCTTCTCTCTTCCTAGCTTCTTCTGGTGGCCAGCAATTCTTGGCACTATGTGGCTTGTAGCTGCATCTCTCCAGATGGTTAAGGGTAAAGATTTAAGTCCTAGGTCACCATTCCCACCCCTGCTTGGCTCTGTGAATGCCCTCTGTAGGTCAAAAAAAGGGGGAGTCAAATTACTCTATCATTGGCAGAGGATCTATTATAAAGAGAAGAAGAAAATAGAAGAAAGGACAAATCAAAATAGAATGACAAAAAAGCCACAGGACACAGAAATTACAAAATTATCATTATAGGATATCTTAATGCCTTTGAATAACAGAGGAGGTGGATTTGGTCAAGCTTCTAGAATCTTTTCAAATTTCAGGACCTCCTCCTGTCTTGAAATCAACTGAGTCCCAGCTGCACACTTGCAAGGTTAATCCCTTAACCTTTGTGTGAAACTTCCCTAACCTTGTTCGGCCAGAGATATGGAATATAAGGTGAGAGTTCTGCCAGGGTTGTACAATTCCAGGGTGATTCTTCTCCTGGCAGCTAATTTGTTAATGTAGAAGAGTTGAGCATAGAACACTCTCAATAGTTAGAAACAGGATTTATGTCCTAGTCCGTTTTCTGTTGCTATCACAGAATACCATAGACTGGGAAACTTAGAAAGACAATCCCTTTATTTCTTACAATTCTGGAGGCTTGTAAGTACAGAGTCCGGGGGCAGCATCTGGTGAGAGTCTGTTTGCTAGTGGGTACTGCAGAATCCCAAGGCAGCATAGGGCATGGCAGAACCAACTTGATAATTTGGATCTCTCTTCCTCTTCTTATAAAGCCACTAATGCAATCAAAAGGACCCTATTCCTATGACCTTATCTGATCCTAATTGCCTCTCAAAGACCCCATCTCTAAATACCATTAACACATGACTTGGGAATTAAGTTTGAACATGAATTTTAAGGCAATAAACACGCAGAACATAACAACTGGCCTCTCCGTCCAAAGGATACAATTTACCACTATCTTGATTGTTTGTATAGTAAGTTGAGCAAGTCAAAAATACTAATAAGAGAACATTTTTTTTTCTGCTGCCTAAATTACCACCAACAGCAGAAAGGAAAAATATGAGACTATTTTTGTTTTATCACCAGTTTTGACTTTCTATTCATTAACAAATGGCTCTAGTTCCCTTTGCCATAAGAAGTCACACAGGTAGAAGCATACCTGCCCTCTGGTTTGGAATACTGGATCCTTACCATCTAAGATGTAGAAGGAAATGAAAGACAATAAAGGGAAGGGTCAGAAATGGAGACACACTTGAAGGTCGGGCCTGAGAGTTGTGCTTAGTAAATAGAGAGCCAATTATCTCTAGGATTCCAACTTCTCACCTGTCAATGAACAATCTAAAAAGTAAGACAGGAATGACAAGATTAATTACCAAGGCTTTGGGAGGAGGTAGATAAAATACCTCCATTTTCATCACCCTTCATTCAGAAAGGGCTGCTGAGCACACCACAAATGTGTGTCTGTGTGTTTGTGTGTGTGTGTGTGTGTATATATATATATATATATATATATATATATATATATATATATACACACACACACATATACATATGCATATATATGTGTTTTATCATTTTTACAAGTAGGAGAAATAACAAACCAGTGTATTTAAAATATCTTTATTGTGATATAATTTATATCTCATAAACTCAACTGTTTGCAGTATACAATTTGGTAAATTCCAGTCAATTTGCAATTAGGCAACCCTCACCACACCATAATCTTATTTTAGAACATATTACCAATGGGTTGGTACATTAGAAGTCAAACTGATCATTCTCTGCTCCCTCCCCACACCCCCTTTTCCACCACTCCTAGTCCCTGACAATTGTTAATCTACTTTTTATCTCTGTAAATGTGCCTTTCTGAACATTCCACATAAATTGAATCATACTATATATAATCTTTTGTGTCTGACTTCTATCACTTAGGATAATGTTGTTAAGATTTCTTCATGTTGAAGCATGTATGAGTTCTTCAATCTTTTTTTGCCAAATGATATTCCATCATAGAGATATATGACACTTTGTCTTTCCATTATCAGTTAATGGACAATACAGTGTATTTTAATTAAATGTCCAAATTCCTATGATCTGTATATCTGAATTGTACACCTTTAGATTTTGCTATGCATGTGACTTAGTACAATAGTTCCTGACTTTGATATTTTACATTTAAGGGTATCAGTATTGATAGCAAAATGTTTTCTCTTTCAGATTGTCCTGAGTGGATGTTTGTGGGTGACCTAATAATACTAGCATAATAAGGTCATAATATTTATATTTTGTGTTTTTAAATCTTACTAGAGTGGTCTGTATTGAAGGCTTTTTACACTTCCCCTCTAATAAAATAATTTTAGGATATCTGAAGTTCTTTTTAATGTCATGCATAGGGATATAGCACCTGTCTCTGTATGCTCAGTTGACAAGTTCCCAACTTATTTTGAGGCCAGGTTCCATAGCTGATCTGTCAGGGATCTACTGGTCACAATGCTCCTATCTGTGTGTCAGTTTCACCTTCTCATTGCTTCTTGCTCTTTATGATTGGGGGAGGCATGGAAAAGAGGAGGTATAGGGAGCAAAGAGCATTCTATGGGTCTTAGAATTTGCCCTGGGATAGAAATGCAGGGAGTTCTTATTCAAGGTGGCAAAACCCTCCATACCCACCATTGGTACATAGAAAGTAGTGGCAAGCTACTGAAGGCTCTGGAATTCTGGCATGGCCACTTCATATCACTGGGCCTTTAAACAAGTACTTAACCCCTCGCCCATGTCCTGCGCAGGCGATGGAAATAGGGTTCTCCTCAGTGGTATGGGCTGGCTGCAAAATAAAAGCTAAGAAAAATAGAACAACAAAAAAAGAAAAACACAGGACACAGAAAATATTTTCATAAAGCAGGGAAGGTATGGGCTAACCAATCACATGAATCAAGCTTCTACACTAAAAAGGCAAAATGGAGGTCCCACTTGCTTTGTTTATATTGGGGAACATCAAAGTCCTACCAAAGAATGTTCTTCACCAAAAAAGGCTATAGGTGGGCTGTCCGGTTCCCAGTGGGTTACACCCATCTCCCTGAGCTACTATGAGGGATCTTCCTAGAACAACCAAGATAAAGGTATGTGCCTTGGGCAATCTATTGCCTGGGAGAGCCACAGATAGTTCCCAAGGTTAAACCTAAAATCTCCCTGAATGCCATACTGAGAGAAGACCTTCAAATAATTCGTGGGTGGCTTCCTGCACTTAACCTGTCTCTTTTTTGTTCTCATCAGCAAATGAAAATAAGTACTTAACCTCTCATCCATGATTCTAATACCCTAGAGGTGCCTTAAGGATCCCCATAATTGCTAACACATAACAAAGATGCAATCATTATTAGCTATAATATCAATGGCATGTATTGGTTACTTGCTATTTCCTAGGTACTGTGCATCAAAGCTCACAACAGTACTGTGAGGTATCTATATGTATTCCTACTTTACAGATGAGGAAACTGAGACTCGAGGAACTTTATATCTTACTCAGTATCTTGTGGCCAGATAGTGGTACAAATTATATCACTTTCAGTCTGATTCAAAGTCCTATAGAGGTCCACTAGACTATGCAACCTATATGTAATAAACCAGACCAGTCAACATTTTGTACACTAGGATAACAGGTACAATAACATGTACAAAGAAAGAATAAAACTTCTAATTTTTGTCTTAGTAAAAAATGATTGTTTGGTGCAATTGGACCACTTTGAGAAATGATATCACCAATACCCATAAGATGGAAACAGACATGAGAACCTGAGAACAAATTTGGGGCTCAAAAAATTCCTTGGAGTTATGCAAACTATCTGGTCCAATGCTTCATCTTCCCAGTTCTATGGAGACAGACCCCTGGTTTACAGGAACTAAAAGAAACTGCATATGGCACTCACAGGCTAAAACCGTACAGTACCTTAATTCATTTCCATTAGCTGAGGAATAGTCTGTGGTGTTCATGTTGATATTTCAATTCTCAACTTAATGGTTTTAGATGTTCCCATTACCACTACCATTCACCTACCAACAGTACTTTTAAATAAGCCTTGAAAACAAAAGAGTAAACAGTAGCACAATTGATCATACTGCCAAGTTCAACTACCACTTATAAAAGCAACATCAAATAGTGAAACAACCAGGCTGAAACACAGAAGTCAGCATTGACCACATGCTACTAATTTGCTACTCCTTGAAGGTCATTAGCTCTGTTGCCCCAAGAGGGAGGAAATGATGCAATGGCCTGAGACAAATAGCATTTAGATGGTCCCCAATGGGGCCTAAATAACAGGGAAATGAAAACAGATCTTCTTACTAACATTCCCCTCTAACACAATCTCCCTGATTAGACAGTGTAAGGTATGAACTCTTTGGGCTACCAATTCTAATTAATTCTGAATCTTGGATGTTAAGACCAGGAAATATTTATTCTCTTATACTTCTAGGTAAAAAGATGTTCTCAATTCAGCTCACCACAAACATAACAATCTTCTATTTTAATTAAAAGAGAGTGTTCTTTCCCCCACTTACAGTATTAGTGGCTTCCAATGCTTAAAAAACTTGTAATAAATCCCCTCATGGGGACTTAGAGATCAGGACAAAGTTAACATGTTAATAATGTTCTTATTATTGCAATCAACTGGGGATTATTTTTTTCAAAATCAGATTTTTTTTTTCTGATCCTGGGGATTGAACCCAAGGCCTTACACATGCTAAGCATGTGCTCTACCACTGAACTACACCCTGAGCCTCTGGAGATTATATTTTTAAACCAATTCCTTGATCTTTCTAAACAATGTCTTTTCACCATTTGGAGGTTGGTTGGTTGGTTTATTTTTTTGTCAGTTCCCATCTACTTTAAATTAGCAGTGTAGGGGGAGGAGGATGTAGCTCAGTGGTAGAGTGCTTGTCTAAAATGCACAAGGTCCTGAGTTTAATACTCAGCACTAAAGAAAAGTAAATAAATAAATTAAATCTATTATAGTATAACTCTAGCTTGTAAATGCCCCTCAGAGTCTCTGGGAAGATCAAGTTTCACTCTGAGCTATAGTAAGCAGAAAGCCTTTTGTTCAGGTCCACTGCTGGTAGCCACCTCATCTTATCCCCAAGCCATGCTCATCCTGGTCAAGATTACCATTGTCCAATTTCTGCAGAACTGCATTCATTCCACATTCACTGAACTGGAACGACCACCCTGCTTTATAAGTGATCCTGATTTGGGGCTCTGGTGCTTGTAGAATCCAGCTCCAAACTCTTAACATTTCCTGATGGACAATCAAGGAATCTGGACTTTAGCTTTTTTAAATTATCAGAAGTACTCCTCATTTACTTTGTACTCATTCCCAAAAGGATTTGAAGTAACCCTATTCAGATAGGACTCTGCGAATAACCAATATCATGACCTTGGGCAAGCTATAACAATAGTAAAACTTCTAACTTTTCAGTTTTTCGCTGTTAGAATACATTTTCCTACACCTTCTCTAGTTAAAGTTGTGACCCTCAGAGAATACCAGTTGGCCAATATGCTTCTGATAAAGCTAGCGGATGGAAAACATTTGGGGAGATGAGGAGATTGAATAAATGCAAATGCAATGCTGCTGATCCATTGGCTCCTAGCACTTGAGTTTCATTGCGATCGTCCAACTTTGATTTCAACTGACTTCCCGAAAAGTTCCCATCCTGGATGTTTGTCAGGAATGGGATTTCAGAAAAGCCCAAAGCGGGAGGTCAGGGTAGGTACTCTGTAAAGCATCCATACAAAGAACCTCTTGGAAAGAAATGGATTGAGGAATTTGGCCTGGATGTCAGTAGCTACAAAAGGGCCTTGAATTTTCCCCAGCAGATTACTGTAGGAATATCTAAATTCTGGAGCAGATGTTATAAACTACAGATCAAATTGCAAACCTCCAGCCTCCTAGAATCATAGCATTTCAGAATTGAAATCCCCATACTTGTTTTGAAACCCAAATCAAGTTGATAACCCCTATAGGACTTTATATGACCTCTGCTTAGGCATCCACCATGGCAAGGAACATATTTTCTATCAGAGTGGTCGTTCCTCCTTAGCCATAGTAATTAAGAAGTGATTCTGCCTTATAACATGGCCCCTTTTGTTCTAGCTCTGCCAGCTAATGAGAATTGGAATGTCCAATGTGATATTCCATTACCATTTTATTGAACCCAAATCTGCCTCTATGTAATTTCCACCATTTAAAGTATACTATGGTTTGAATGAGTCCCTTTGAAAGTGCATGTACTGGAAATATTTATTCCCAAAGCAACACTGTTGGGAGTGGAGATGGACCTAATAAGAGGTCTTGAGGGATCTTCCCTCCTGAACCTAGTAATGCCATGATCACCAGAGTGGTTGAGTTTGTTATAAAACCCCCTTTCTCTCTTTATCTCTATCATAGCTCATGCCCTCTCTTGACTTTTCTCATCCTCTTTTGCACTTTTACCTTTCACAAAGGAATGACAGGTGTGGGCTACTTTACCTTGGACTTTCAAGCCTCCAAGACAGTAAGAAATATATTAATTTTTAAATAATTATGCAGGTTATGATATTATATTACAGCAACACAAAACAAACAGGTGAGCTCTCTTCTTGCGCCTTTGGATATATTTTCATTGTGGTAAGGACAGCACTCGAAGCTTCTGAAAGGCAAACCCTGTCCTTCACACTCTACCTCTCCTTGCCTTCCATGTCATCTGCTGATCCAGATAGTTCTTCTAGAAGAAGCAATAGAATTCAGTGAAAAGAAATGGAATTTGGTTCAAGCCCTGACAAGTTTCTACCTCTAATGCTTCATAAATATGATCATTTACCTGATGCGGTGGGCATAATTGCAGGTGAACATTTGCCATAAAATGCAATGTACTATATAAAGCTACTGAATTAACATTCAGTTTTAAAAGACCTCAAGCAGCCAGGCATGGAGGTGCACACCCATAGTCCCAGTGGCTCAGGAGGTTGAGGCAGGAGGATCACAAGTTCCAGACCAGACCAGCCTTAGCAACTTAAGCAAACCTCTAAGCAACTTAGTGAGACCTTGTCTCAAAATAAAATAAAATGAAATAAAAGGGCTGGAGATGTAGCTCAGTGGGAAGTGCCTCTGGGTTCAATCCAAACTAAACACATAGATAGATAGATAGATAGATAGCCTCAAGTTCCTTGTTTGACCTTAGAAGATAGAATAAAAGAGAATAAAAAATAAAAGAATTGTTCAAGGAACACAGGACCAATTAGAGACAGAGCTAGAAACAGAATCCAGATTTTTCCAATCCCTTCCTCCTTCTACTGCCCCTGTTAGACAATGAAGTCAATACAATCATGTATGCAAAGCCCCTAGCATAGTGCCAAACATGCACTAGGTGCTCAATAACTGTTGGCTGAATAAATATGTGAGTGAACAGATGAATGAGTGAAGGACTAGGATTCATTTTTGATGATGACTTTTTACAGGTTTCCTCCAAATGTCACTTATGTTTTTAATCATTTTTTAATTAGCTCTTTATTAAGAAGCTTAGTTCTTAAAGTGTACTTAAGAAGATTAGATGAACTCATGTGCTAAAGTACTTAGAAACAGTTTCTGGAAGTCAATAAATGTTAACTAATTATTTTCTTTCTGTTTTCTAGTCATTATTTTAAATAAGATTGTGCTGATTCTGTCAGAACTCACTAATCTAGAAATCACTTTATAATCCACTAATGAAAGGAATAGGAATTCTGGAATTGCATAAGTATTACCACTAATTGCCATCTCCTATCCTGTGCCTATCCTGGGTCACCCACACCCAACCCTTGTAGTTGGTAACCAGCAAGACACAAACAGAATCCTGGGTTCTCTTTGTTTCTTCTTTGGGCTTGAGTTTACTCAGCCCCTGATGTTTGGGCCCTGCCTCCCACTCCCAGCCCACATTTACCTGTTGGACCTGACAACTGAGTTGACTTTATTCATTTGACCCTTAAGGCTCTTGCTCTCTTTTTTCCAAAACCAACCTCAATCAAGAGTTTGAAAGTTCCATTTTGTTCTTTCCATTCCCAGCCACCCTGGAAGCTCCACTGTTAACCAAGGTCCATTCCCTTGACTAAGATCAGTGCGGTTGCATCTGCCTTTTAAGGGTCAGACACTCATTATAACCTTAGTAGTCATTACAAACATTGAGCTTTGATACTCTAGACAGGGAGATAGAACTGTATTCCAGGAAAAGGAATAATGGAATTTCACTAGAAATTATTCTTTTTTTCTACTTGAGTTGTTGTGTTAACTGAACTGGCTTTCCACACTCCTCCTTCCCATCTGTCGCCTATGGTCTCCCCAGTCTGATGCTGCTCAGATTCAGCCTGCCCACCAAGAATGTCTCCCAAATGCCTTGTTGGATGCACTTGTTTTTTTGTTTTGTTTTGTTTTGTTTTTCTTTAAGGGCTTCACATGCATGTTGACAAATTGCCATATGTGATCTAGATTAGTCACCAGAATACTTAAAGGTTTTTTCTGATTTTCTGCATATATCTGAAGATTTGTCAAGCCCAAAGATGATGCCTGAGCAAATGTCAGTAAACAAGAAAGAGCTTTGATAAATTCATCAATTATAGTTATACTGACAGTTCTAGTGTGAACACAAAATACTTATTATTTTTTTAATCTCTTTGTCTTGTGGTAGATTTCCATTTATTATCTTTTCATCTGTTAATTTTATAGCAAAACTCCACTTTATCCCACCCAGAATATGAGTTTCTTTAGAGCATGGACTTAGTCTGTTAATATTCCCAGCTCTATCCTCAACACACAAAACAGCACATAGTAAATAACAGGCACCCATTAGTGTTTGTTGGGTACTGAATGAATGAATGAATGAATGATAGCAGATGGAGTTGTCCCATCAAAGAGATATTAGTTCAAGTTTGGGTGCCACTTCCCAGCTATGAGAATGCTCTGAATTCCAGCTTCTTAGCTAGGAAAATGGCAATAATAACAGTGCCTACCTCATAGGTTTTGAGGAAAGAGTTAGAGAATAATACATATAAGGTTCTTAGAACCATAGAACATAAGGACCTTAGCACAGTATCTAGCATCTCTTCAGAACATAGTAAATGTTGACTGGGGTCCAGGGATATAGTTGGACCCATGGAAGAGGAGTTGCCCAACTAGAGATGTGGTAGGAGAGACCCAACCACTGGTAGACTCAAGCCATAAGGAAACAGGCAGAGAGTGAAAGAGATATGTGACATGCTTGTCTCCCACCCTCAGACTACTGAGTAGAGCCCCATCTGAAGCTGAAGGGAAGGGAGCCATAGCTGCAGACCTACAGGACACACAGCAGGTATGGGGCACGTGTGGAAGCCTGGGCAGAGAACAACCAGAGCTAAAATAGTGTGCCAGGCATTTCATACAAATGAATGAATAATAGATGAGTAAATGATGTGAGCGCAAGGTCTAGCACTCAAACTGCAGAAACCATGATCTCTTTGGCTTCCTGCCCCAAAGCCCTCATTACTGCTGTTCAGTGTTCCAGATTTTCCACCCCTATATACTCCCACTCTCTCTTTGTCCTTCCCTAACCTCTGCTAACCTCAGGGTTTCCATCAAAAATT
Source organism: Marmota marmota marmota (assembly GCF_001458135.2). NCBI lineage: Eukaryota > Metazoa > Chordata > Mammalia > Rodentia > Sciuridae > Marmota > Marmota marmota. Next base: position 4,322,992 of record NW_025999961.1, read on the forward strand.
TAAATTTTTTTTTTAAAAAAAGCATGGATTTTATTTAGGAAGTAACACAAAGGAACAGGAGTTGTTCTGAACAGAGCCAAGACACTATCAAAAAGAAAGCTGTAATAGTTCCCAGAATCTAAAATGCACACTAGAATATTCAGAGTTTTAAAAATGAAAATTTCAGTGTCACTGTGCCCTATGAAGAAAAATGGATAGTTTCTGAGAAGCCTGCTCCAGACATCTGTGTCACAGGCTCTGGATTCACAAACACCTCATTACCAAATGCCTTGGGACTGGATGTCCTATGCTCAAATGACTCTTGTCACATCCTAGGTTTGGGTTCAAAATATGTATCTGGGGGATCCTGATTCATGATGCCGATGGCAGCAGCAATGTTGAGAAAGTGGTGAGTGTGTGAGAGAGATGCTCAAGGGTATGAAGCCACTTGTAGCCATCCACAGCTTCCTGCCAGTCTCTTCCTCCTTTGCCAATAGAGTTGCTGACTTCCTCCAGGGGTAATGCTTAAGATCCTGGATTTTAAGGACTTAGAAATGATTTGAAAGCCTTGTTTGGTCTGCTACTCTAGTTAGATTGTTTGCTTTTTCATGGAATGTACAAGACAAAAATGGGCACTAAATTAGGCATTGCTGACCACATATGAAAGCTAATTTTAAAAAGTAGCTGCAGACATATATGGGCCTATTTTGTATTCAAGTTCTGAAATTATTTTTTCCTAACTCAGATATACATCGCTAGCAGTCCTCCTGTCATGCCCCATAGACCAAGCCAGCCAGTCCCCAGAGTTTAAGCATTCATTCATACACAAAAACCAGAGTCAGAAATGCTAGCAGAAATAGGACGGGAACCGCAGTTCCTGGTGAGTACAGCCCAACCCATATAAGCCTGAACCCCACAGCCCAGTGCACAACCCTTTTCTCACCAAAAGTTACTAAAGATTCAAAAAGCCTTCCCCTAACAACGCACATTATAAGCCAAACTAGAGCTTCAGGTTATACTGGCCACAGTCCCAATTTAGCTGTGGCTGTGTCGGGATTTATCAACAAATTCCATTCAAGATCTCCAAGGTCAAATTTCAGAAAATCTAATCTCAATTGGGTTGACTGGCAAAATCTGAATAAGAGGTATAGATTGGACAATAATATTGGATCACTGTTAATTTTTTTATTCTAATCATTGTGCTTTGTTTATGTAAAAGACTGTCCTATTCTTAGGAAAACAAACTGAAATATTTAGGGACAAAAGAAACATCACGTCTGTGACTTATTCTCAGAGGATTTAGGGGGAAAAAAACATAATTTTTGTACGCAGAAGAGAAAGGATGATAAATCAAAAGTTGCAAAATAGTAACAATTAGGGTATCTGGATAAAGGGCACTTTTTAAATTTTATTTTATTTTACCATTTTTGCATCTTTTGTAAGATTTAAATAACTTCATAATAAAGTTGACAAAAAGCTACTTCCACAAAATAAGAGCCATCATGTGCCTTTCACTGAACTGACAGCGTTAAGCACAGTAAGTGCTGCACAGGAAGCCAGAAACAACATCTCCTGCTTTGTCATGTTGGAGCTAAAATGAGTCATTTCCTCTTTCAGCTGAAGATGCCTTCCCCTATTCATGGAGGTGAGCACTAAAGATGCTTTGCACATGAACACTGAAGGTAAGAGGTCTTGATCCTGTGCCCTCTGTCACACCGCCCTGTTGTCCCTTTCATCCAGCCAAGGGCATAGACTCAAGGTATCGTTCACACAGATCAATTCAAACCCATCAATGTTCTCCAACAGAACATTCTGTTATCCTCAAAGGCCTATTCAACCTCCCACCCTGCCTGGCTTAGAAAACCTGACATTCATCTCCTTTTTAATTTTTCTCAAAGAAAAACAAAGTTTATTAATAGTTGACATCTCCTAGTGGTGCAATTAGGGAATTCTTATAGTTTTCTGAGCTTTAGAGGTTTTCGAAAATGGCTGTGTCTCCCCACACCCCATTGGTATGTTGAAACTCATATATAACAGGTTCCTAATTGTCCCCATCTATCACTGGCAAGGAAACTCTAGGATGCCAAGACCAGCTAGTAAATAAATTGTGAAGTAATATGACTCCATTTCTTCTGATGGAGAAAACAAGCCCCATGGCTTGCCTTTGTATTCTACAGTCAAATGGAATCTACAGGTTGGACATGTGTAACCCTGAGGCTGCATGTGCTCTTTCAAATGTCTTGAAGAACTCCTGAAGATAGAAATCCAACTAGATTATTGGTTGAAGAAACTTCTAGGCAAAAATTTCCTGGAATTTCTTAGAGCTACTACATGGTGTTTACTAGTCTTCCAAACATGAAAAAGTGATAGCCCTTTGAGAGACATCTTCTCCTTCAGTGTCAACCAAATCTGAACCTTTCCCTCTGGGCCAGACTTTCTGAAACACTGTTGACATTCTAGGTCAAGTGATTTTTTGTCCAGTGACTGTTCTGTGCATTCTAGGATACTTAGCAGTATTCCCATCTCTTCCCACCAAATACCAGTAGGACACAATCCTAACCGCATCTTTCACAAAAAGCAATATCTTCAGACACAATCTCAGGTTCTGGGAAAGACAAAATTTCCCTCAGAAATGAGAGTAATGTTTCCAGACATTGCCAAACATCCCTGGTTGGGGCAAAATCCCCCTTTTCAAGAACTACCACTGTAAGTTACCTCAGCCCAGCATGAGCTTCTGCCTTTTGTGCAAATGGACTGAAATTTTATAGTGTTTAGGGTAACATTAGCAAATACATAGAGGAAGGGTGCTATGAGTCATCAAAAAATGCTTTAGATACAATAGGACCCTGTGGAATAATAACCCTGCCTAGGAGTATCAAACTGATGAATCAATCAGTCAGACTTCTGCAAGTTTCTTTCTCCTTTCTGGGCTCTGTCCCTTACTGCCAAATGCCCCATGCTACTTACTGGAAGGACAGGCAAGTGAGGGAGAACAATGTCATATTGAACATTGTGGGAGTCCTTTCCTTTAGGAAATCCAAGAGGTCTGGTAACCACTGTACAGTTTGAACTGCTGGCAAAGCACTGAGGTATTCAGCTGCAATTTTAAAATTTCCATATATATTTGTTTATTGGCCACATATTTGCACAAAATATTTGAAATGGAGTTTTCAGTTTACTTTATGCAGTTTTCTAGGTTTTTAAACAAATAGGCACACATTATGGACAGTACCTTAACTAAAAATCCTATTTCCACTCCCAAAGTAGTGTGGAGCAGGTAAGGGGTGGTAGCAGATTTACTTGTGCTAGCAATTGGGAAAGTGAGGCCCTGAGATTAAATCCGAATTGCCAGCATTGGTGTGCATTCATTCTGCTCACCTCCAAGTGCCCCTCAAGGTCGTTTCATTCCTTGGTTGACCTCCTTTAATGGCATCTACTCCCCATTATCCTCCACCTTTTAACTAACCTGGTATTTGGTTTGCAAAGGAGCTTCCAATGCCAGTGGGTATCTGTGAAAGCACAGGCAGGAACTTGAAAGCAATTATAAGATCAGCCAAGAGAAACAGAAACACAACTCAGTTTCAAGATGAAATAAAAAAGACATCCAAAAAGCAACATTCATAAGAAGAATGCAAGGAGGGTTTAGAACTCAGTAGAATCGTAATTTCTGCCCAACACTCAGCCAAAAATACCATAGTCCGTGGTGTGGCCTTTAATCTGGTTTCTGGTCTAGGACTTAACTGCTAACTTTACAATTGTGTCCCAGTGGTGAGGATCACAACCTACCAATCACTCCTTGGCACTTCATCCCCAGTGTGGAGCAATCTGCCTGGCACCCCAGATTCTTCCTGGCACCCCAGATTCTTTTGCAACAGTTCTGGCATCCTTTAGGCACTGCACATTTCAATTCTCCTACCTCCAGCCCTGTTCCAGGTACCCATCACACTTCGCTCCTTAATTCTCCAAAGATTATAAGAGACTGGAAGAATTTAGAAGCAATCCAGGGCACTAGGATGTGCCCATCCATCCAGTGTGTTTTGAAGTGTATCTAAAACTCGGTCCACCTGATCTTTTCAACCACCACTTACCTGCCAAAGCCCTCAAATTCCTATTATTTAAGCTGCTGCTTTAAGTAAAGTATAGCATTGCTCAAAACCTGCTCACTTACCTAAGAGGGAGAAGACCCTAGTTTTTCAATAGCAATTTGTTTATGAGACTTGCTGGTGTTTCTCTAAAAAGAGGGTCTGGGATTAGAACTAAGGTCAGATGAGTTCTAGTTGCAACAGAACGACTGAAACGACTGTCTGATCCACAAGCTACTAGCCACATCTGGAAAATGTAAATATAAATAATTTTAATAACATTAAAAATTTAATTCTTTGGTCATACTGGGTTCATTTCAAACATTCAATAGCTACATGTGGCTAATGGCTACCATATTGAGCAGGGAAGATCCAGAACAATTCCACGATCCCCTAAAGTCCTATTGCACAGCAGTTCTCTAGATTGAACTGATTCTGCCAGGGGGAAGTTCTGGAAAGGAGAGACAGCCCACCATCACAAGCTCCACTGAGGAGGATGGAGAAGAACAGGAGATAGAACAGAATTCCAAAGACAAGATGATAGGGGACCAGACAAAAAAAAATTGTGTGCTTTGCCAAGTGCCCATCCCTGAGCAAACATGCATGAGCCTTGCCACAAAGCTCTTGAAAATAAGGAAGTGAATGGGGTTGGCTTTGAGGCCCATTTTCTCCATTGTCTGATCCTGGGCTTCTGTAAGCTTCTTGTGAAACAAGAGATCTCCTAGTCCCTGAGGCTTTGCTCACACACAGGTACCTGTGGGCTCCCAGCCAAAGGAAAATCACCAGGCAGCTTGGCAGTATCCAAGAGTCCACTCAGAGCTGGGAGCCTCTAAATCAAAAGCACCTGGGAGTAAAAAATCATCTTCTCCACCTGAGATTAGATGTCAACAGAGTCTGAGGAACATGAATGGTTTTTAATGCAATTTCACCCTTTCTGAAGACAGTGAAGGAGCAACCGTCACCCTTTACCAATGTCAGTGGTTCCTATTTGCATAGCACTTTGCAGACATGTGGAACACTTTCACAATAATCTTTTATCTTATTCTCAAAATAATTGACTGAGGGAAGTAGAGCAGATGTGACCCTCTCCACTTTATATTAGAAGAAATTCATGCTCAGAAAGAAGAGAGGCGTCGAAGTCAACATGGCTGGAAATAACAGAACTAGCCTTAGAAACCTTCCACCTCTTCTGTTTGGAGCTCACATCACCTTTCTCAAGTGATATACGGGTTATTTAGAACCTGTTGAAGTCCCCAAGTATGTCAGCCTAGGGTATATGACCATGGATTATGCTGTAAACTCAGTTCATGCCCATCCCCAAGCCAATGGCCAGGGAGCTCTTCTTCGCAAAATGACTTATGTGAGCTCATAGAGAGGGAAGAAGGCCTCCTGGCTAGAAAGATGGTATGACTTCTCCCAGCAGAAACAATGTTGATGTTCTGATAATGGCAAGGGGAAAAGAGTGTTCATGGCTCTGTTTCATTCAGTAGCACCAGGTCTACTGAATCTGTTTTACCATGCAAAAGGCACAAGGAAGGTAATGCTTTCCTTGCTCCAAAATAGTCTGCAGTGAGAGACCCTTGAACAGTCCAGTGGGTTTTGATTTCTAGAATGCCTGTCCATTTATAAGATTTTCAGTAGTCTGTGGCTAAATATATATGACTTATTTTCAAATTTGAGAGAACTTCTTGCTCATAATGTACATGAGCCACTTACATACTTGGCTATATAATAGATCCCAATTCTATATTTTCTTTTGACAGCATGCATATAAATAAATAGATATGCAGAATAATTATTGAACTTTCCTTCTAATGAGCTCTAATACTAAATCAGCTACTGTCAAGAAAAATCTTAAAAATTCATAGGATAAATAAATAGACAAAGCAATATTGAGGACAGTTGATAAAAACCAAATTATCACTTTTAATATGCCCAATAAAATAATAACCCTAGCAACACACGCTTTTCCTTTCCTTTATAGCAACATTCCAATACTTCTCCATTAAGATCCAAATTTTTCTCTACCTCTAAGCCACTAGATTTGAAAATTAGACCACTGAGCTTTCCGTGCCAAACTGGTGAAATCTTCCCAAGGCAAATGGGCCATGCTGGGCTACTTTGTGGTGGGGCCTCTACTTCCTCCCAAGGCTGAATTAGTAGAGATTCCAACTTCCCTCCTGCATCCTTCTGTGGCCCAAGACCCAGTTAGGATGCTTTGATCAACAAGCAATAGCATGCCTGGCTAAAAGTGGATTAAACACTGGGTGTATAACACTCACCATGTCCTGAGAAAACCATTTGCAGGTTTGACTTAGCAGCTCATGACATTTACAAAGAGCCACCCTTTCCATTTAGGGAGGCTTCTTTCTCCCAACCCCTTTTTTTTTTTCCACGGAGGAAAGATTTCCCCAGCAACCCCCAGAAAGCTTCTGCTATGTCTCAGTGGCTAGAACTAGATGGGATGACCACTCTTAAACCAACATAGACTTTAGGCAAATGAGATGACCATGATCAGCTTAGAATGATACATGCTCATGCCCTGAGGCTGGATACCTGATTCCTGACAAAACAACTCTGTGCAAAAACAACAGGAGTGGTTGTTGGAGAAGCAACCAGCAGTGTCTGCCAGACCCAGTTAAACACAAGGTTGTGACAGAGAAGGAAGAGAGGCCCTCTACTCCTTGTCTCCTAAGCAGCCTCCCCAGGGAAGTCCCCCTCAACTCTGACCAGTTCAAATCTGCCCACTATTAGCTCTCTTGGAAACAGAAGAGCTCATTCTTAGCACTTAGTTTCATTTATATTTAAATGTTTTACTAGTTTCTCTCTTCTCCAGACTGAAAGCATGAGGAGGGTTATTTTAGCACAATATTGTATTCTCAGGGCCTACCTTGCCTGTTGCATCAAAGTCTGGATGGATGGATGGATGGATGGATGGATGGATGGATGGATGGATGGATAGATGGATGCATGGATGGATGGATAAATGGATGGACTAACGAACATTACAGCAACTAAACAGGTCAACCCTATGATTTTTTTGAAAATGCACTAAAAATGCCTGAATTTTTGTCTTCTCCCCTCCTCACCATTCTCACTCATTGATACTGTACTGGGAGTAGCTCCTGAGCCGCTTCCAGACCCAGTCTAACTCAGGTCTCTGGCCATTACCTCTCTGGACAGGTGTGCTTTTCTATTAAGAGAGGAATTCTGGAGACTGAGTAAAATGAAGGAAAAGAAGAAGAAGGGGCTGGGATTGTGGCTTAATAGCAGAGCACTTGCCTCTCACCTATGAGGCCCTGGGTTCAATCTTCAGCACTACATAAAAATAAATAAGTAAAATAAAGATATTGTGTTAATCTACAACTAAAATATTTTTAAAAGAAGAAGAAGAAGAAAGTGAATATAAACCAGTAAGAGAGACAAGCAATTATCTTGCTAGATAAGTAGCCCAGATGTTTTAAATGACAAAACAAGTTTGAAAGAACATCTTGTACATGAGTCGTAAATCAGGTAGAGACAGAATGTTCTTGTACAAGATGAAGCAAAGTGAGAGGAGAGAGAAGGACTTTGAGACTGGTGGTGGCTTTTAATTCACCCTGCCCCTTTCTACAATTGACAAAACCAAGAGTATCAAAGTAGCAAAACACCAAACTTTCTGTTCTCATAATATTAGATTATATTGCTCTCATAATATTAAAATTAATTTCCATCTCTAAAGTTGGGTCTAGAAGCATGGGAATGGAACAATAGGATGTCTGCCAGGCCAAGGATGAAAAATTATTATAGATAAACTACCAAGAAAGTGTTTACCCAGATAAGGAAGTTGACTAATCTTTTGAATAGTGACTTCCCAATCTTTTTCCCTCCATTTCATTGTTTCTCAGAAGGGTGTTTGAAAGACACACCATCAATCATATGCTATCCAAACAAGAGGTGGTGTTATTGTAAAGCAGTGAATCAACAATGATTTAATGGGATGTGCCTGGCCAATGTCATGGTGGCCACATGTGCAGACATCTGAATTGGCCCACTCTGCTTCCATTGACCCAGGAAGCCTAGCAGCCAGTTGGGAGTTAGGCCTACTCATGCACTAGTGTCATGGTGGACTTATTAAGAAGTACACTAAGAGATCCTTTTATAATTAACAATAGTACTTGCTTTTTGCCGCAGTCTGGCAGTCTGGCTGGGCACAATTCAAGAGCCACCTGTCAAGCAGAAACGAACTTTATTTTTAGAACACACAGGCCCCACCACAGGAGCTCTTCAGGAATTCCCTCAGAGCCCAACTGCCACCACCGGCTTCCCACAAGCCTCTCAACCACCCCACTCCTCCTACTCTTGAGGCCGATTGGCTGGGTCGCATGGGTGGAGCCAAAAAAAGTCCCCCAATGAGCAGCTCCGTGGTCTGAAAGGGCGGGGAAACAGCCCAATGAGCATCACCGCAGAGGAGCCAATCAGCTGGCAGCTGGAAGTTTGCTGAGGCCGCTGAGAGCCAATCATCAGCTGGCAGCTGGAAGTTTGCTGGCAGCTGGAAGTTTGCTGGGGCACCTTTGGCTGTGGCTCTCAATAGCCTTTTAAGATATTGAGCATACTGTGTCATATTTTTCTAAGTACAGTTGTCTAACTTTGTGATACAGGAACGCACCACTATTTAAATCTCATTAATCCAGCAACCTTAACACTGGAATATATATGAAATCCAGGAAGCAAGCCAAATAGGCTTTTGGGCAAAATAGAACAAAAATCCATTTCCCTACAGGACTAATAGGAAACTCCTTTAGCCCTCACTAAAAGCTTCATTATTCTCATGTTAAATTGCTTAAATTTTCTAAAATTCGTTTATCAGCTTTCTGAATTCATAGGCCATAAAAGGTAGAGTGTAAGGGGGTGTTGAGACTCCTAGAAGAGAGTTTACTAACAAAAATGAAAACTATTAGCTATCAAATTGAATGTAAGGGAAAAAAGGCAAAAGAATGTAAACAGAGAGAGAAGGGGTGGGGTGGGGGGATAGCAAAAGAAGATTCAGAGGCTGAAAATACTCAAGTCCTAGACATTTGATTTAGCAAAGGGTCCTTGGTCTGCAAGACCTTGGTCTGTATTCATTCTCTGTAGGGTAGCCTATATCCACCACATCACACCATAGTCAATACTCCATGGAAAGTTTCAATTAAAAAGGCAGGGAAGTGAATAATTTTAGAAATTTGTATCCAATTAATTAAAATAAAGTTTTTGTTTCGCAAATGGTATAGTTTTGTATTTAAACACATGTTAAGCCCCCCAAAATGTGTTTTTGTTGAAAAATGCACAAAAATAAAAGAAAGAATGGGCTGAGGATTATTATTTCCTTGCCAGTTGGAGCTTGCCCAATTGAGGTTTTGCCTGTTCTTAACAACCCTCTCATTTCCTTCATTTCCGGTGTTGAAATCTGAATCAGCTTCAGTTACAGCCACCTACCGTACAACCACATTTCGGTGGCCTTTGTCCTCCACCTGTTCTTACATTCAAATTAATGTGCTTGAAAAGATTATTAAAAGAATCAAGAAAAGTCTCAGAACATATCCATTAGTAATTTAGAAACCATAGGGATTAATGAGAAGAAAGACTTGCACAGTTTGTGGATTCTAATTGAAGTGATGGGGAAAAGCAGGAATCAGAGAGGAATGAAAGTACTTTCAGTGGATCTGTGGATGAGAAATAGTATACTCTACTTGGCCTTATAAAAACAATCGCTCACTCAGAAAGTGTTGCTGACCTACTTTAAACAGGTATAAAGGAGAGAGTGGGGGTGCTGGATATGTACATGGTGAGTCTGAGATTACTCTGTGACTTTGATGATGGAGTTCAAGCGGGGACAGTGGCAATAGGCCAGTCACCAAGGGTTTTCATTTACCCAGAGCTCTTATACTTGATTAAATACAATAGTTACCATCTAAACTAGGCTGTGCAGATTGTCTCTGGATTGTCTGTGAATTAGCCAGGCTAAGAGAGACTATCCATTTATAATACCCAGAGCTTGACAGCCAAAGGTTTCTTTCTCACCCATGACAAAATCCAGTGGGGGTCAGAGTGGAACTCAAGGGCCTCCCATTTCTTGATTATACTGAGCTTTTACCATCTTAAAGTCCTCAATTATGTCTCCCTCTGACCAGTGATGGGAAAGAGACAAAGAATGAATATGTAAAACGTTGAAGGCCAGGACTAGAATAGGAATATTCCTATTAGCTCCGATCTACATATTGTAGGGTCGGGCTCCAAATTCCTTAATAGGACACCCATAGCACAAAAGTTGATAACAAAAATCAACAAATGGGACTTACTTAAACTGAAAAGTTTTCTCTCAGCAAGAGAAACAATAAAAGAGGTAAATAGGGAGCCTACATCATGGGAACAAATTTTTACTCCTCACACTTCAGATAGAGCCCTAATATCCAGAGTATACAAAGAACTCAAAAAATTAAACAATAAGAAAACAAATAACCCAATCAACAAATGGGCCAAAAACCTGAACAGACACTTCTCAGAGGAGGACATACAATCAATCAACAAGTACATGCAAAAATGCTCACCATCTCTAGCAGTCAGAGAAATGCAAATCAAAACCACCCTAAGATACCATCTCACTCCAGTAAGATTGGCAGCCATTATGAAGTCAAACAACAACAAGTGCTAGAGAGGATGTGGGGAAAAGGGTACTCTTGTACATTGCTGGTGGGACTGCAAACTGGTGCGGCCAATCTGGAAAGCAGTATGGAGATTCCTGGGAAAGCTGGGAATGGAACCACCATTTGACCCAGCTATTGCCCTTCTTGGACTTTTCCCTGAAGACCTTAAAAGAGCGTACTACAGGGATACTGCTACATCGATGTTCATAGCAGCACAATTCACAATTGCTAGACTGTGGAACCAACCCAGATGCCCTTCAATAGATGAATGGATAAAAAAAATGTGGCATTTATACACCATGGAGTATTACGCAGCACTAAAAAATGACAAAATCATAGAATTTGCAGGGAAATGGATGGCACTAGAGCAGATTATGCTTAGTGAAGCTAGCCAATCCCTAAAAAACAAATACCAAATGTCTTCTTTGATATAATGAGAGCAACTAAGAACAGAGCAGGGAGGAAGAGCAGGAAGAAAAGATTAACATTAAACAGATACATGAGGTGGGATGGAAAGGGATAGAAAAGGGAAATTGCATGGTAATGGAGGGAGACCCTCATTGCTATACAAAATTACAGTTGTGAGGGGAATGGGAAAATAAACAAGGAGAGAAATGAATTACAGTGGATGGGGTAGAGAGAGAAGATGGGAGGGGAGGGAGGGGTATAATAGAGGATAGGAAAGGTAGCAGAATACAACAGTTACTAATAGGGCATTATGTAAAAATGTGGATGTGTAACCGATGTGATTCTGCAATCTGTATTTGGGGTAAAATTGGGAGTTCATAACCAACTTGAATCTAATGTATGAAATATGATATGTCAAGAGCTTTATAATGTTTTGAACAACCAATAAAAAAAATTAAAAAATAAAAAAAAAAGTCCTCAATTATGTCTCCCTCTGACCAGTGATGGGAAAGAGACAAAGAATGAATATGTAAAATGTTGAAGGCCAGGACTAGAATAGGAATATATTACTCCTGCCCACTTTCAGAGGCCACAGCTCAAACACTTGATGCCATCTAACTACATGAGTGGCAAGGGAGTGGGCTTGAACCGTGTGGACAGACAGGAGAGGAGAATCAAATTCTGACGGACACTAGAAGCCTTTGCTACTCCCATGAATATATTCCCAGGGTTCTAACTGAAGTAGGAATTAGAGGGGAGCAAAGTCTTTTAACACATTCTTGAGGATTCCTCATTGAACTTGTTGGCTTTCTCAACAGTGCATGCATCCCATCCTTAATACTCCAAAGATTCTCCCATTAGGACAATATTACAGATGAGGACACCAGGGCCCAGACAAGATGCACATATTGTCCAAGGTCACATAGCTACTGAATGGCATATGGAGTGAAAGGGTCTTGGCCTCAGTTTCCCCATATATTAAAGTGTGAGGTCAGATCCTAATATCTTTCAAGCCTTTTGGTTCCTTTCAGATCCAAAATTTCAGTATTCTGTAACTACTGACATTCATTTCCTCCTAAGTCAACTAAGCAGACAGCCAGTAACCAGTAATTTATCTTTTCTTATTAATTCTAAATTTCCTCCTCACATCCCAAGCCCAAGTTTTCAGAAATTAAAATGTACTCAGTAGACAAGGTTACTAATACAATAGAGATTCATTTTTATAGCAAAGTAGGTTTGTGTTTAACTGAACAGCGCATGCGCACACACACACACGCACATACACACACACGCGCGCACACACACAACCTTGGTTGAGCAATCTTGCAAAACATATGTCCTCCTCCTACCACTCTTGTCCCATATTTGTCAGCTTTGCCATAGTAACCAACAGTGAGATATCAGTGGCTTACAACAATATTCACTATTTATTCCCTTTACCTAAGGACATTGGATCAGCATCAGGTTGGCTGTGGCACTGCTAGGATTGGCTGAACTCTGCTCAGCTTATCTGGCTTTCTCTGTCTTCTCATTTTGGAATCCTGACTGAGAGTATAACCACTATCTGCAGTATCCCAAGGGCATTTGGAGACTCAAAACAAGAATACCTGAGCCAAACTATGCAATTATATTTAAGGCTTCTGTTTGGATTCAGCAAAAACGATCATAACTATTCACATCCCATTGTCTAAAGCTTTTCCCATGGCCAAGTTTAAAGCTATTGAGTTCAGATGTGCAGCCTTCCCACAGGATGCACATAAGCATGTTCTGTGACAATAGATGGGAATGTGTAACCCTATAACTGGGAAGAAGGAAATAGTGGGGATACTGCCTCCATTGAAGTTCTAAATGCAGCTTTTCCTGTGGAGAGGTTGCCATTCCCACCTCCACAGCCCCTTTCTTTCCATCTCCTTTCAGCTGAAGCTGGGGATCTCAAATTTCAGCTTCAATTTCATCACTTAAGTGCTCATTAAAAATTTCCTTGCTAAGCCCCACCTTCCAAATATTTTGACCCAGTAAGCCTAAGGTGGCAATGGTGCCCAGAACAGTGTCTAGGAACAGTGCCCCAGGAACACTCATTACTCTTGAAGGGCCACAGGTGGATTCCCATTACATGTGGCTTTAGAGACACTTTGGACAGTGGGGTATGCTGAGCTAGCCTGGTATCAGAAGAAAGGGGTGCCTTGTAGAATTCAGAACCTCCTGTCAGTGGGCCTCCTAGAGCAGGCATTACGAATGTTAGGTGACATCATGACAGTCAGTGGTTCTCAGCCCTGACTACACATAGAATCATCTACACCTTTTTTAAATCCCCATGTCCCACTGGGCCTAACTCTGCAGGCATCCCTCAGTATCCACAGAAGACAGGGTTCAGAAACTCTGTGGATAACAAAGTCTGTGGATGCTCAAGTCCCTTATGTAAAATGGTGTAGCATCCTATGTACATACTTTTCTATATACTTTAAATCATCTCAATCTTACTTATATTACTTAATACAATATAAATATAGGTAAATAATGAATATTCCCCCAAATTATCACAGTATAGTGACAGTACAGATGCAATGTTTTTTTTTCCAAATATTTCACCCCAGGGTTGATGAATTCACAGATGTAAAACCTGTAGATACAGAGGGCCGACTGTCATCAGAATCTCCAGGGACAAGGCAGAGGGATGGGGACTTTAAAGAAGTCCCCTTACTCATAATGTGAATGCTAGATTGAAAACCCTGGTGTCTGTTGAACAGCTTTGTCAACTGCAAAACATAATGTACAATTTCTGGATGAATTTTAATTGTAACTAATTGACCAATGATCTCATGAGGGACTAGTTCCTCTAGAAATCAGGCCAATTTGGATTTTCCACCATCTGTCCAGAGTGTGCACTGGCCAGGGAGCACTGAAACTCACCCAATTCTTATTCTTGCCCTTGAGCCAAAAAAGATTGAGCAAAAACAAACCTCCCTCAGATTAAAAAAAAAAAAAAAAAAAAAACAATGTTGCTGGGATCCTGTGGTGAGGGAATGAAGCTGGTGTAATTGGAAGCGATGCCTCCAGCCATGGGTAAGCATGCAGCATTTGATTTACTAAATGACTCCAGTACAAAGGAGCATACAGTATAGTGTGGCAATTAGCCCAATTAGGTTGGAAGCCAGTAGATCTTTCCGTGGAAGTCTCCCCACAGCACCAACCCTCAGTGAGGTCCCGGTTTGCCAATGCTCCTTCTGCTGATCATCTGCTTCTTACAGAGTGCAGCCATCATCGTGCATAGCACAGGTCTCCTCTTCGGTGCATCTTCACGGAGCATAGAGTTCCCTTTCAGGAACCCTGGGGCTTATGAAAGAGTAAGGAGGGATATGTTTGAAATCAGAGGTGAATGTTAGAAAGCAGTTTCTACCCTATTTCTAATAACTTTAACGCAGTCCTGATTCTCTGACTAACCTGCCAGATTCTAATGTGATAAACATTTTATATAGAAATAATTCCCTTGTGGAAAGTTCCAGATGTTTCCCACCGAGGGATAGCACCAAACAGGGAATAGGATAGAAACACATTCAAAAAACAACAAAATGTAAACTTCATAGTAACAGCCATAAAAAATAATAGTCATGGATGACCTCTTGAACAAGGGTCTTCTGTGAATATTCACTAATGTGTAAGTGTACCACTTGGGCTATGGACAGGTGACCATTCATTGCTGTGGCCACATGTTTGCACAAAGCTAATTATTGGTGGAGCATGAAGAGCTAAAACTTTCATCTGCCACTAGGCCAAAATTCTCTTGGCACCGAATCTCCAATTTCCAGCATCTCCATGAAAGATCAGTTACCATATTCTAAAACCTCTACAAATTCTCCTCTCAACAATGGCAGATCACACTGGTTCTAAGTCTAGCATTTATCATACTCATACTCAGGTAAGACCACAGCTTCTCCATGCAGGAGATGTTCTGTTCCAAATCTTAGAGTCTTGTTCACCTTTGAGGCTTCATTTGATTCTCTTATTCATTCTATTCATTCTTATTCATTCAAAGTCATTGACTTTGTACAGAACTTGTGTAACAGTCTTAACTTTTAGCCTGGTATGAAATGGCTAAATCCCTCCTGTTTCTCTCTCCACCCTGAGCAGATTATGTCCTTTGTTTTCCAAATTAACTTCTGGCCTTCTGTATTGGAAAGAAAAGCCAGATTCTTGGAAATCAAGAGCACTTGGGGGTTCTCACACTGTGCTTCAACCTCAGGCTGTCTAATACTGGGTGGGGAAGGGCAGATAAGAAAACCCACTGGGCAGAGGGGCCCAAAGGAAGTGCCTAACACAATGCCTAACACTTTAACCAGTGAAGGCATGTATTCAAAATGTGTTCTCAGGAAATGAGACTGTTATTTTTATTTTTTTAGGACAAGAAATGCAGTAGAAATGTAATTGAGGCTAATTATCAGAAGGTATGACAGGAAGCACACTCACCTTGTATAATACAGAGCTACAGGTAAGGGTTATGGGGCATACGGTGTTTGCCCACCATTCCAGGCTGGCTCAGTCTTAGCAAAACCCAATGTGCCAAAAATGGAAATAACACAAACATTCACCAACATTGGAATGAATAAATAAGTTATGATACTTCATTCAGTGAAATATGAATGAGTTGAAATGAAAATGAATTATGTAAAACTACATGTAATGACAGGAATGAATCACACAGTAATGTGGGATGATGAAAGAAGCCAGACGCACATACATTCTCTTTAAATGCATGTGTATGATTCTATTTATATAAAATTCAGAAGTAGGGGCTGCGGTTGTGGCTCAGTGGTAGAGTGCTCGCCTCCCACGTGCAAGACCCTGGGTTGGATCCTCAGCACCACATAAAAATAAATAAGTGAAATAAAGGTGTTATTTACAACTACAACTAAAAAATAAAATATTTTAAAAATTCAGAAGTAAGTAAATTTCATCTGTAGTGTTAAAAGTCAGGAGAGTGGCTCCTACTTGAGTAGTGTGGATAGATAACAGGAGGAGGCACAAGTTGGATTTCTGGGGTGCTGTTAGTGTTCTGTTTCTTAACCTGGGTGATACAATGGACATATTCCCTTGGTGGTAAATTATTGCAGAATACTTAATGATTCATATATGTAAACCACATGTATAGCAGTATTTAAAGAAAGACTTAGATGAGGCCTTGCTTATCCATCTGACAATTGGGCTTGCAAGAGCTGAAGAATCTTCAGAATCCCTGCCTAGCATGTTAGGTCAATTTCTACAGTTAGGGAAACTAACTGTAACAATGACAGATCACAATGGTTCTAAGTCTAGCATTTATCATATTCATACTCAGATAAAACCATAGTTCCTCCATGCAGGAGATGTCCTGTTCCAAATCTTAGAGTCTTGTTCACCTTTGAGGCTTCATTGATTCTCTTATTCATTCTACTGTCATTGACTTTGTACAGAACTTGTGTAACAGTCTTAACTTTTAGGCTGGTATGAAATGGCAGCCAGAGTAGAGACCACACTCAGTATTGACTCACCTAATGCCTGATCTTGGGAACAAGTGATACAAAATTGGAGAACCAAGATTGCTGGCATCCTGGGCTGATTTGCTCAGGGGCTCAGTGAGCCAGAACAGGCAGATTAAGTCTAACCAACACAGGCTTTAGGGTTGATAGTGGAGAGTGGTGTGTTGAATCTTGGATTTGTATTTTTAATTCTTAGGAGCCACTCGGCCTCCTCTGCTAGTTCATGTCCTCCCTAATGGGTGTAGTGGAATCAGCACAGGCTGTGGTACCATGGCCCTGATTTTCAATCTAGTTTCTCAAAAGGGCAAGGTTCCAGGCCATGTTTTGATGGACCTCTTTCTCAACTGTTGGCCTCTGTGGAAGAGACTTGGCTTAATGAAGAAGGTAATGAAGGGAGGCTTTTGGAAAGAGCCTAAATAGGATCTAAAAAGGTCTAAACAGGATTGGTGTTGACATAGAGGAGCCCAAGAGAGAAGGGGGTTTTCTTGGCGTCCATACCACAGCAGCAGGAGCAGGGTAGGAAGATGCACTGGATAATATGATAGGAAGAAACGTTAGGATAGGAGAGCCTTGAGGACTCAGAAGGCAGAAAGCCAAGTCAGGTAGTCACAGGCAAGGTGTGGGGGGTCACAAACTTGCTACCAACCTGCTCTTCAGATGCAAGTTTTGTATTTTTAAAGCACAGTCAGTCACACTCACAGAGAGAGTGAGGAAAGAAGCCTGCAGTGATTGACCTGGGACCCAGTATGCAAGGCTGACTTTCTGCTAACTGGACTCCAAATATTTCAAGCCTTTTGCTGCTATAACATCATGAAAAGCAGACTGTTGACTCCATTGGATGTTCCAGCCTGAGTTGAGGTAGTACATAAGGAGGGTTGGCTTACCCTTGCTCAAGATCCTTTTGGAGAGTTGAGATCAAAATCCAATGGAGAGTTGACTCAGAGAGATTAAAAAAAACAACTCCATCCCTAATCTAATGTTTGCCAGCCATAAAAACTGGTCAATGAGCAATACAGGTATGATTAATGCTGGGACTCACCCTGGGTCTGATGGGAGTTAACATTTAGCGCAGCCCCCTGGGGGTGGGGGGAAAGCTGCTATTATCTTTTACTCTAAAGACTTACTGAGCCTATTTTGTTTCTTCTGCTGAGGTGTAAGATGCAGAATAAGTTGAGAAATCATTATGAAACACTACATTGATTCCACTATGAATTTGTCTAACTCCCTGGCACAGGGGTTTCAGGCATTAGAAAATACATAGTAGTTGGGGCTGGGGATGTGGCTCAGCGGTAGAGTGCTCGCCTGGCACATGCAAGGCCCTGGGTCTGATCCTCAGCACCACATAAAAATAAATAAATAAAGATATTGTGTCCAACTAAAAAATTAAATAAATAAATATTTTTTTTTAAAAAAAAGAAAATATACAGTAGTAATCAGAGACCAGGCTGTGTCTCAGGAAATCCCAGAGAATAGTTGTTCTTCCTTTTAGTCCATAAAATGCTTCCTGAAAGTTATAGAAAAAAAAAAACTTTTATTGGGAGTGTTTCTTTGATCTTGCATCAGTTTATGAGCAAGTATGAGCAGATGACAAAATCTACTTCTGCTGAACCTACCCTGTATCCCCACTCTAGCATTTCTTTAGTAAAACACTTGGAACCTTGCTTTGGAAGATCTGCCTAGATAGCAGCTGACCTCACCAAAAAGGTGTGATTTATGGCATGCTGAGTCCAAGCATTTTAATACAATGCCCCCCACCCAAAGCAGAGAAGCTTCAATAAAGGGATGTTATTTTTTAAATAATAATAAAGTCTTGACCAGTGGGCAGAAGAATCCAGAATCCTATTTCCAACCTAAGATGAGATAACCAGATTACCAGGACAAAGACCTCTTTCTGGGCTATCTGTACCTGGTTAAGCTGGATTAGGGAGATCAACAGAATCTGAGACCAGCAGGTATAAGCAGGGCAGAAGCCAACATGACCTCTCAGCCCTGGCTCTCCTTTTCTGCTCAGGACTACACATCCACTTGTTGGGTCTGTTGGGTCTGTTGTTTTAATCGCCACTGTCTTTCCAACAGAAGGGGGAATAATTGTTCCATCTATCATAGACTTTCTGCAAATCAGGATGATTTATCAGATGCTCTCAGATTTGCCCAGTTGCTCTGTCCCCATGGGTAGATGCCTGTCAGCTTACTAAACCTCTCCATACTTCACTTTCTCATCTGTTAAAAGGGAATGGTAATAATCTGTACCTACTCATGGTGCCATTGTGAGAACAAAATAAAATTCAAATGATTAAAGTACTTTGCCCTGTGCCTGTCCCATCACAGATGCTCCAGAAGAGTCACATAGACATTATTTAAAACCCTTTCAGGGGCTTTGCCCTCTTGATGTAAGTTAGATGACCCCTAGGGATTAGATGGGGCAGATGGTTGAGAATGTACAACCCAGGAGGGCATCTGGAAGGAATCTGGACCTTCAAAGAACAGCATGCTGGCTACTTGACAGGACCCATTAGAGGACCAGGATCCATTATTAAAACAGCTGCCTCAGTGTAAGGGAGCTACCTGATAGTTAGTGCCCTTGTGCCCTATACCTTTGCTATCACTGAGCTTTTTATTTCTGAGTATGTCTTACAGGAGGAAGTGTCGGGTGGAGAAAGCCTTCAAAAAACTGCCCATTAAGTGACTGTCAGGAGGAGACTCACACTCTGGTCAGGAGGAATGGGCAAAGATCTTTTAGAGGCTCATCAGACAACACAGCTTTGCCCCCAATGCTCTCCCCTTCATTTAAAAACTAAAACAAACTAACTAACTAAAAAAGAAAAGAAATAAAATAAAATTTAAAGAGAAATTAAAGCCATGTGTTTCTGAGAATTTACACTTGGTTCATCAAATCTATTGTTTTCTGAGTGTCGTTTAAAGTCTAATAAAACTAATGAGCCTTCTTTTTTAAAAAAAAAGTTTTTAAAATCCTTTTTCTTAGAAGGACATTGAGAGGCTTTGAAAGCTGTTCCAAGGGTAAAAATAATAATATTAATAATAAATTGCTCAAAACTCTCAACCCCTGCAGGTTCAAAATTTGCTTAATACTCTGAGCTCAAGGGATTTGAATTATTACTGGAGTTTATTATATTTTATAATGGGACTTCACAAAAGGGAGAAAGAAATCACGTGAAGGTTCACTAGAGTTCATTGTAAAGTTTGCTTCACAACCATGCTCATAGCCCAGGCTTCCAGGACCCTCTCACTCTGAACCTTCAAAGAAAGCACCCCCTACTTGGCAGGATCCGTGGGGCTAGATAAAGTCAGAAACTGAGAAACTGACTTTTCAGCCAGGATTATTTGGGGCTGGAGATTTAAAGCCAAAGCCCTCCTAGAATGGTTCCCTTGTAGGGCATACAATCTATGTCACATAAAATGCATGATAGTCAGATGACTGTGGAATGAAAAGAGAACATTCCCCCCCCCCCTTTGGGATGTGTGCAAAGGAGTGGACTACTGTGATCCCCTTGAACTTTCTATGTTATCATCTGATGACCTCTGGCGGTGGAATTTTTCCCAGCAAGTGCAAATCGAGGCTTCTGAGCCAAGCCATCCCATGTTACATTTTCCTACATTCCCTTCCTTCTGTTTTGTCATTCACATTAAGCAAGGAGCAAGAAACAGTTGTAAACACCCAGAATAAATTGGTGCATATGCCTGACCAGGCTGTCATTTCAAAAAAGTTGCCTGCTGCCTCTCTTTCAGGCAATCTTTGATACATTTCCTGTAAGAAGAAAAGGGAGCCAACATGAAGAATAATGTGGCATCCACAGTTGTTTTCATGCTGCTGCTTTTTCTCAACATCAGACTCCTGAATGGTGAGTAAGAGATTGTCCTGCTCTCTTTTATTGCTGGGGTGTTTATCAAGAAGGTGAAGAGATCATCACAGCTTTCTTGCAATGCAGTTGTGAGAAATAAAAATGCTATGTCATGTGCTGCTAATAAATTATTTGCAACCCTTTTTGCATTAAAATTAATGCAGAAAAATTAATGCAAACTTGTCATTATGCTCTCTGCCTTCTATCCTCATTGAGGAGGGTCATGAAACACTTCTGAGGACCTGAGTTCTAGTCCAGATTCTGCCAGTTGCTGGCTGTGTGACCTTGAGCCAATCGCCCAATCTCTTTGGCTTTCCAAATTCTTAAAGTGAGGACAGTGACATTTCCTCCACCACAGATGAAATAACAAATGTGAAAAATCTTGGAAAAACCATGAGGAGATGTAAAAGACTGCTATTGCATGGTGAGAAACAGATACAGCCAACTCTGTTATCTGCTGATTTGGGAAATAATATCCACAGCTAAATTAGGAGTGTGCCTGTACATTATCCACAGCCAAATTAAGTGTGTCTGTGTACATTTCTGAGTGTCAACCCCTATACATTTCTGAGTGTGAATACTTATGAGCATAACTATGTGCATATTAACTTTTTATACTGCCTGATTGCAAATGCTCCTCTGTGAGTACCTGTGTTGGTATAAATCTGTGTGTGGGTTTATGCCTGTGTGTGTACCTATGAGAATGTCTGTATGTGTACTCTGTGTGTACATGTATGTGTAATAATATGTACTGCTGTAAGTGTGACCCTGTGTGTATTTCTCTGTGCATGTATGTGGGGTGTGTGTGTGTGTGTACTTGGGATGTGGGATCTATGTGGACATCTGCCTAACACCTGCATGTGTGATTCCTGTGTGATTGTCCCTGTGTATCTGTGTATTAAGACAGTCCATTACATGTGACTGTCTCTAAAGAGGATAAAGGCACACATTGTAATGTCACAACTTTACCTTCCTCTCTGAGTTTCCTAAAAATACTATTGGTGACCAGTAAAATGTGAAAGAGAAGTTTTTGTGAAAGAGAGAGAAAAGGGAAAGCAGAGGTCAGAATCATTCATGAGGGAAATTCTAAGTACTCCAATCATGAACAGTAGCCCTGAGTGTCTTCAACTGTATTACTTAACCATAGACTTTGGGGTTTTTAAATAAACTTTTCTTCCTATGTCACATACTCCTCCTCACTCATAACAAAAACAAACAAAAGGAACCTTTTGTGTTTGCCATGATTCCCAAGTACATCATCCTGAAGAAATTTCCCCTAGAAGATGAGCAATGACAAATATTGGCAGAGCTGCCCTAGGCTGACATGGACTGCTTTCACGGGGCCTATAAACTGGCATGTTGCTCAGCTCCCACTGGCATGATTAGCCTGGTATCCTGGGTCTGTCCTGTGCACCATGTTGTGCCATCCCATTCAGTTCTCCTTTCTGGCCAGGTTACCCAGAGAACCCCTTCTTATGCATGTCCCCCTCACAGGGTCTCCTGCAGACTTGCTCTTCCTAGTCTGATGCTCAGCTAGGAGTTCTGGCCTAGGATCCTGCCTGAGGGATGGAGAGAAGTACGGGAGGAAACAGTGAGAACCCTCTGAGCTGCTGAGGCCTAACTCAGAGCTCCTCTCTCCCGGCTCCTCATTTATTAAACTGAACACTGGGGCTTTAAACTTGACAGGAAGAAGGAGCAAATGGGAGTTATATAGATGGTTAGTTGGCCTCCCCAGCCCAGCTGCACTGGGGCAAACTCCTAGGATAGCTCAGTTTCTCTTTGGAGCTAACAGTAGCCAAGCCAGAGAAATGGGAACCAGCTTGCCAAGAGCTTTGGGGATTAGGCAACTAAAAAAAAAAAATCCCTCCTCCTTGACACTGTATTTTCCATATCACCTTAAGCAGACCTTCCAGCTTCCAGCCTGAGACTGAATGCAGCTCATGGTAGCTCACAGCTCAGAGAGGACCTGCCCAGTATCCTACCTCTTACCATACTCCTTCCCCAAAATGGTCCATAGAATTGCAAGACAGCCCTTTGCCATCTCACCACAAAAAAAAACCCAAAGAGGGAGAAAATATAAGCAGAAAGAAGGACTAAAAACCAAGACTCAGAGATGGTAACAGGGAGGATGGGGAGATCCACTAGGCCATTAGGCCAAGGCCAAGGAAAAGTGACAGGAAAGGGGAAGAAGAAGATAAGAGGAGAGAGGGAGGAACTGCTGAGGAACACTCAGACAAAGGGGGCATCAATGATAGATGACAAACTAAAGATGGAGACAGTTGGAGTTAGTGGTGTGAGGATGGAGGAAGACAGAAACCCAGAAGCAGAGATGTGCCAGGGAGCAATGTGTGGGCAAAGGATGCACAGGCTGCTTGTGCCAGAGAAGAAGTCACCTTATATTGTAGCATTACGTTAGCTCTTTAGACTCCATGGGAGGAAGGCCTCACACTCTCCAAGCCAAACCCATCCTTCTTGCTCCCCAGGCTCACTCCTCACTGAAATGTTACAGTTGGTCACTGCCCCACGTGAACTGCTGGTATCTCCATCTCAAAACACAACACTCACACATTTACCCAGGCACACACCACAACCACCACCAAGCTCTCTCTCCAAGAACACTGTCTGCCCTAGGATAGCACCCAAAGGGTGTTCCTGGGTGCTGAGCCTGTAGGTCTGCTCATCTGAGCCTCTCTCTGCTCTGGGTGTCTTCACTGTGCTGTCACCAGCAGAAGAGTTGAGTGGTTGAGTGGATCTCAATATTAACCCCAATGGCTTGTGACTTATTTTTAGGAGAGTCACCTCCTGGAAAACCTACTATCTTTAAATGTCGTTCTCCTGAGAAGGAAACATTCACCTGCTGGTGGAGTCCTGGGACAGACGGAGGACTGCCTACCAATTACACACTGACTTACCACAAGGAAGGGTAAAATGTTATCTTCTCTCCTATCAAGCCCCACAAGACTGTTCACACATCCAGGCCAAAGTAGAGATGGTTCTGAGTCAGAATTTTCTGGGTGTATACCACAAAGGCTCAAACCCCTGGAGAAAAGGAGTGTCTGTCCACCTTCTCTTGTTAAGGTCCTTTACAAGCTTTCTCAATCTAGGCAAGCTGATCCACCACATTGGCAACAAAATATTAGCAATGTTTCCATTTACCTTTCACAAGCTTAGGCTGCAGCCCAAGTCTCCATAGAGGTATTTCCTTATAATAATCTTAGACGACCATACGTAAACCCTGTGCCATTTGTAATTTTGCCTAAGTAAACATGTTACTTTTGTAACACGATAGGATTATATAAATCAGCACCATATAATCCTTGACAAATGTGGCACATTAGGTTTTCAAATTTGTTTCACATCCAAGAAAATAAAGAAGTGTATAAGGAAAAGAAGGTCAGTGTTTTTCTTTTATCAAATTGCTGACCCAGAACTGGAGATCTCCTGGAAGGCATGTTTGGATATAATGTTGCCATAAGGACTAAACAAAACATCCCTGGGTGAGAATTGTGCTAAATTCACAATGAGATTCTCCTGGAAATCCTGGAGAATTGGATATATTACTAGTAAAGACAGCTGGTTCACTTTCCAGTAACTGCTCCTGGTTGTACACAAAGCTGTCCTTCCATCTGGGACCCAAAGGGGTGTCATGTAAGCAGATTTCATGAACTCAAACTGGCAACCAAAATCAAATAAACCTCCATCCCTCTGTGGTGTGACTGGATTTGTATCTCCTCATATGAGCAGCCTAATAAGCCACTCGGGGTTCAAATATCTCTTTTCAAAGTCACTTCACTCTGTTACTGATTTGGTTATCTAAAGTATATTGATGCCAGTTTTTATCCTCTTGAAATCTTTTTTTTTCCCAAATGTAATTCAACATGTAAGTACAATAAATGCTGCATTGTAGATGGCCACACTATGTGTGTATGCAGGTGAAAGTCCCAGTTCCCTGAGGTGATATAATGTTACTGCCTGGGTATGGCAGTGCCTTGGCCATACCCATATCCTTGCAGCTCAGGATTTATTATCAGACAATGCATATCTCAAAGCTCGCAAAAGCACTATACAGAGGGAAGGGTTTCCGAGAAGCAGAATAGCTGAGACCCTAAAACATCCTTTCCAGCCCTTTCTCTCTCTGCCCAGCTGATATGCACTTAAAATGTCAAATCTCCAAAAGCCAGTGGTGTTAGAGTTGTTATCACTTTCTTATTTCCTCCTAATATGTTACTTATTGCAGAGAGACCATCACCCATGAATGTCCAGACTACAAAACCAGTGGCCCCAACTCCTGTTACTTTAGCAAAAAGCACACCTCTATATGGACAATATACATCATGACAGTAAATGCCACCAACAAGATGGGAAGCAGTACCTCGGATCCACGCTATGTGGATGTGACTTATATAGGTAAGGGGAAGGAGAGGGGTGAAGAATTTGTTACTCCATTATGTATTTACCAATAGTTAAATTCAATTGAGTCTTCTTTGCTTATGGGCCGATCCCTGACCAAAAAAAAAAAAGATGAGAAAATTCACAATATCCTTGTCAACTGAGCATTTCAAATTACTTTTGTGGATTCATTCATTCAGTAAGTTTGGCACTTGGGATCCTTATGTGCTTTCCTTTGAACTCAGGGGCACTCGACCACTGAGCCATGTCCCCAGCCCTATTTTGTATTTTATTTAGAGACAGAGTCTCACTGGGTTGCTTAGCTCCTCACTTTTGCTGAGGCTGGCTTTTGAACTCACAGTCCTCCTGCCTCAGCCTCCTGAGCCACTGGGATTACAGACATGCGCCCTATGCTTGGCAACAATGCTTGTTTTATGTATGCTCTCCTTGTTAATGTTTCTCTCCTGCACTGACCATATAATCAATGTCCCTTTCTACCTTGATAAGCTGGGATTTATTTCTTTTATTCTCTCCATGGAAGACAAAGCTATTCTCTGTAGAGCAGCAGTTAGAAGAGATTCATCTGATTCTGCATCCACAGAAATTGCTGCAATTACTTTACTCCCACCATGAATTCTCAAAATACATATATTTCTTAACAATCCAAGCTATTATTTTACAAATACAGAATTGGCTTGATGCTTGAGCATCAAGCTGAAAACCAAGATCACAAGTACAATATATGGAGAAGTCATTAGCAAAGTAGAAAAAAAAATCAACCTGGAAGATATTCCTTGATTTGCATGATCATCTTTAAGCTGCAGGGCAAGTGGGCATAACTTCAATGGCCCTTATGGTTCAGTGAGGGAGAAAAAGAAATCATAGAATAAAAAATGGCTGGGTTCATTACATATGTTGGGTATTAATCTATGAAGTTGCTAACTAGATTCAAGGTCTCTTGAGTCTCCTGATATACACAATACTATCCAACAAGGAAGATCAGGCTGGGACCCTCCACTATTCAACTGCATATAATTCCATTGACATATTGTCAGTGGTTGATCCTTAAAAACTAGAAAAGCTTGCAATACCAATTGACACACACTTGAATATTTTTCCCTTACAAAAATTATTGGAGTAAGCATTGGGGTAGAATTTGAATTTGATCTTAGTTTAAGAAAATCAGAAATGTAATCCTACTGACAAGTAGAAATAAAATAAATTCTGATCATATAAATTCCCTTGAAATATGAAGCCTTTAAGATGCTAAATGACAGATAATTACATTTTGTGGGCTCTTTCTTTAATTGCCTAGTCCTCAAAAGTTATAATATTTGAGAACAAAACAACAAAAAACAAGAAAAACTTTGGAATAAACAAATGCTGTAATGAAATGATCCACAAAACAAAGTATTCATTAAAGAAAAGCTGTATATTTTAAAAATGAAATCAACAAGTTCATATTGAATTTGCCTTGACTCTGGAAAACTAATTCTCTGATGAAAGAATGTGCATTGGACTATATTTTTCCAAGTAATAAAAGAAGTGTTTGTGGAACTCATATAACCCTGCAGCATGCTGTATTGGTGGCAGGCCAAGAGAGTTCACTTAAAAATCTGTTTCCACTATGGTACATTTTCTACCAGCTTGACTCTCATCCAGTGATAACTTGTGATACAGGTTATCCCTATAAAGCATTGGCCACTAGTTGCTCAGAAATCAATTTCTTTGGGTTCATATTGCTGGGTAATATTTAGCTATGTTGGAGACTCTGGAAAATAGCAGTTCCCAACTGGGGGCTATTTGCATTTCACAGGATGTCTGGCAATGTCTAGAGATGTTTTTGAATGTTGAGACTTGAGGAGGGGCAGGGTATTACTGACATCTGTGGGGTAGAAGAGAAGCCAATGCTAAGCATCCTTCCGTGTGTAGGATAGCCCCCCAGGGCAAAGGACTATCTAGTCCAAATGGTGAAGGAATTTTGCTTTAAAGAATTCATTCTGGATATTTACTTAGACTTTTGTACACGCATGTTTTTTAATCACAGATATTGCTCAGTATGTGCTTAACTTAATGCTTCTTTTAATTAATTGATATTTCTTTAGTAAGTACATATAGAATAATCTTTCTTAGGAGTTCATATGCATTAGGATTTATGGAAGCTTTTCTAAAGCTCATTTTTTAGATAAATGTAAGTCACAATGCCAAGTATGCTATTCTTACACACACTCTCTTTCCCACCTGGTATAGAGACTGATTTCTGGAGGCAATAAATAAAAGGAGAAAATGTTACTGACCAGCAGGAGTGAGACTAGGGTAAGACAAATTGCACCCTAGGCAGTTCAGTTTTAGGGAGGTGTTCTCAGGACCCTGCACTTTCAGGAATTGAGAATGATGCCTCCATCATTTTATTATTGTGGTAGAATACATGTAACAACAGTTACCATTGAAAGTGTGCCATTAGTTCATTGTCAATGTTATGCAACATTTATCTAGTTCTAGCTCCCAGCCTAGGGAAACAAGTGACTTACCATTGTTTCCCTAAAGTCACATCATCGTGAATGGAAATGTCATACCTCCTACACGCTCATTCCCTATTTCTCCCTCTCCCAGTCTTTTGTGACCCTCATCTTCCGTCTCCATTTGCCCAGCCTGAATATTGTACATTTATGGGATCATACAATAGATGACTACACCACATTTGATCCATTCATTGGTGGGTGGACATTTGTGTTTTTCCACCTTTTGGCTATTATGAATAGTGCTGCCGTGAATATTCATGTACAAGTTTTTGCCTGAACATCTTTTCTTCAGTTCCTGGGGGCATGTATCTAGGAATGAAATTGATGAGCAATATGGTATTTCTATATTTTGCTTTTTGAGGAACTTTCAGAGTATTTTCCATAGCAGTTTATATTCGTACCAGAAGGTTCCAACTTCTCTACGTCCTTGCCAACATTTATTTTACACTTTTTTGAATTCTAGGCTTTCTGGTAGTTGTAAAATGGTATGTCACTATGGTTATGACTTGTATTTCCCAGAAGACTAATGGCATTGAGCATTTTTTATGTGCCAAGATTTTTGCAACTTTTGCACCTCATTTGCCTCAACTGCATCCCAAGCCCACTCTCCAGCCCCTGGCATCACACAGAGCTGCTCACAGCCATGGCAGAGTAAAATGGTAGAAAAAGTTGACTCTAGACCACATAGATCAGGATTCAAATGTCACTTTTACTGTAATTTCCCCTCCTCTAAGCCTGTTTTCTCCTCTGTAGAATGGGTACAGTAATAGCACGGTATGGAGTTAGTTGGAGACATTGAATGATATGATGCAGGGAGAGAGTTTTATGCAGCATCTGGCATGTAGCAAGCACCCAAAGACAGTTTGTGATCATTTTGCTGAAAACATTTGCAGAATGAAGGAATGGAACAACAAGTTGTTATGAGGTCACCAAAGAGATCATTGCCCAAAAGTCCAACTTTTAGGCACATTGTGATAACTAGTATCTGAAAGAATGAATTCCATTCACCATCAGGGCTATTGGATGTGAAATGTAAATGAGGAAGCAAAGGTAGAATCTGTAAACTTGTTACCTAAGTCATAAATATGAATAGATGGTTCACAAAACATGTGTGCCATCAAAGAGAATCTTGCTCCTAGCTGAGAAAAAATAAGTTTTCAAGTCCCCTCCCAATAATCTTTCATCCTAACTCCCATTTGCAAATTCCAGCTTAACTTGTATCACCTGGTCTCTGCCATCATGAAAATAATTTGTGTATATATTTGACCTTGGTTGCTGGAAAGTGAAGAACACATCAAAAACAAAAATTCAGCTGCTTGCTAGTCTGACCGTACTAAACTCAAATTTAAGTACAGATAGGATTGGTCACATACTAAGAGGCAAACAGCATAACTCCTGTCTTCTAAGGGATTATAATGTGTTGGGGAAAGAAGGCTGGTAAGTTGAAAATGCAATCCATGATAGAAAACTGTAGTGGCAAATAAAAGTTGTGAACACTTAGTGCAACTGGAATTTCTTTTCTATGTTCAGTTGAACCAGACCCTCCTGAGAACCTGACATTGGAAGTGAAACAGCCAGAAGACAGAAAACCATATCTGTGGATAAAGTGGTTCCCACCCAGCCTGGTTGACATAAGATCTGGTTGGCTCACACTACAGTATGAAATTCGATTAAAACCTGAGAAAGCAGCTGAGTGGGAGGTGAGTCAAACAGAATGTTTTTGAAGAATCCATGTTCGTTAGCAAGGATGAACCCCTCACGGCTATCAACAGATCATTTCTTCAATTAGTGGGCCACCATGTTGGCCTACCCAGGCAGATGTAACCCACCCAGATGTGGGAAGGCCTTCTCTCCTCTCTTGGAATTGAATGGAGTCCATCTTCATGGCTCTCCCAGAAATAGTTTCTTGCACTTTACAGCCTTCTCCCCCAGGCTCCCCACACCTTTCTAAGTATACCTTAGATCTAGACACCTATGAAAGTATGTAAATTACACTGGGGCAGGAGGTAGGGAGAATCTTACTGTAATTTATCCATAGGCAATTTCTGTATTTGTAAGGAAATACTTTCAAATACTTGAATGTAAAAAAGAAATAATGCAGTAAATTGCAGGCATTATGATATTCTACCCTCAAATACATTAGTATATGGGTCTTTTTTACAAAGAGCATTTCCAAATATATGCCAAATAATAGAATCACATATAGAAAAATTAAATTCCTGAATAACATGTAGTATCCAGTCCATCTTTTAATCCCTCCCTCAGTGTTTCAGGAATTTCTTTAATGGTGGCTTGTCCAAACCAAAATCCACTTCAAGACCACACATAGTGCCTGGTTGTTAAATCTCTTTAGTATTAATGCACTCAGGAGGCTGGGCCACTTGTCCCATAGAATATTTCATCTTCTTCATTTATCTGATTAATTCTCTGTAATGTCAGTTAATTTCTCTTTCCCCAAATTTTCTGGAGATTGGAGCAGATTCAGATTGCACAATTTGGGCCCAGCATACTTCAGAGGTGATATTACATGCTTCATAATGCATCATCAGCACCATCATCACCAGACACAGCCATCTGGTTGACCAACCATTAATGATGCTTAAATTGACGCCTGTGTTGGGGAAATGAAAATCCGGTCCCTTATTTATAAACTCATGTTTCATTTGATTTTTACAAATATCACAATTTCACAGCAATTTTACAGTTGCTTCAACATACATGAAGACCTTGTTCTCTTCCAATTTATGATTTTAATACCAATTAATAATCCTTAAATCAGTTACTTCTCTGGAGTTTATAAACTCTTTTCCAATTTTATTCTCCCTTATACATTTATAAAGTTGATTTATTAACATTTATCATGTCTTCCATGCAGCAGAGTTGGAGGGGTATGACATATTTGTCATTGTGAAACAAAGTTACAAGTGGAGAGATAGAAAACCTTTGAAATTTTAATTCTTGCTCCACAGGAGTCTTATTAAGGAAGTTGGGGCCTAATCCCACATAATGGAGATTAGGGCCTACATTTTCTTCTATTAGACACAGGGTCTCTGGTTGTATTCCTAAGTCTTTGATCCATTTTGAGTTGAGTATTGTGCATGGTGAGAGATAGGAGTTTAATTTCATTTTGTTGTATGGATTTCCAGTTTTCCCAGCACCATTTGTTGAAGAGGCTATCTTTTCTCCAGTGCATGTTTTGGCATCTTTGTCTAATATAAGATAATTGTAGTTTTGTGGGTTAGTCTCTGTGTCCTCTATTCTGTACCATTGGTCTACCAGTCTGTTTTGGAGCCAATACCATGCTGTTTTTGTTACTGTTGCTTTGTAGTATAGTTTAAGGTCTGGTATAGAGATGCCACCTGCTTCACTCTTCCTGCTAAGGATTGCTTTAGCTATTCTGGGTCTCTTATTTTTCCAGATGAATTTCATGATTGCTTTTTTAATTTCTATGAGGTATGTCATTGGATTTTTTAAAGGAGGGATGGATCTGAAAGGGTAGCACAAAATGGTGAAAACAGAGTATCCTGTAGGTATCATCATCTGGCCTAATGTTTCCAATGGTTTATTATTTAGTGGCAAAGTCCCTTTCCTCAAAACAAAAGTCAGAAGTGACTTCTGTTTTCCTTGTTCTTCCTTAGACCCATTTTGCAGGGCAACAGACACAATTTAAGATTCTCAGCTTATATCCAGGACAGAAATACCTTGTCCAGGTTCGCTGCAAACCAGATCATGGATTCTGGAGTAAGTGGAGTCAAGAGAGCTCCATTCAGATACCCAGTGGTGAGTGCCTGGACTGCCTTTGCTTATATTCCTAAGTATTTTTAAATGGTTAATTTGCATGTATTAACTACTAATAGAGAAACTGTTTGAGCCTTATCCAGAATAATAAATAGAGGTGGGTTTTTAATTTCTTTATCCAACACAAAGACATTGAGCAGGGTTGCATTTCTCCCTGAATGACTGTCAGTGAGGACCAGTTTCCAGATAATGTACAGATGTGGACTTTAAATGTCTCAGAGGTTTAAATGGTCAATCATTATGCCCTTTCCATATGCCTCATCCCTAGCATTTAGGGGGTCCAGTCAGTACCATCATCTAGTTCTTCCTGAGTTTGTAGGGTATTATCCCATCTCAAAGTCACAAACTCATGTTTAATCTCTGATGAGAATTATATGTTGTTCTATTATCCATGGGCACAGTACATGAGAGGCCCTCAGATCTAACAAAGTGCCATTAAATATAGTGGCTTATATTCCACAAAGGGAAAGAGCCATTTTGCATTCCTAAAGTACTTTATAGTTTCCAGTATCTTTATCCCATTTGGTGCTCCCAACCCTCTCATGTATTTGGAGAGAATATAATTACCATTAGGAATTAAAAGTGAGAAAACGAAATTCAGTGAAGTTAGGTCTGTAAACATGCCTGGCCAAAGTATCAGGGCTTCATTGGCTTGGCATGCTGGGAAGAACACTGAACTGTGAGTCAGTACATACATCTAGAGTGGTACTAGCTCATACTAAAAAAAAATCACAGGGCCTAGAGGCAGGAGGCCTGGGTTCAAATCCCAGATTGCAACTCTATTCTGACATGTCCTTGGGTAAATCACTCTTTGATTCTCAGTTTCCTCATCTATAAAACAAGGCAATGTGGGTAGAGAGCTTAATGTGATTGATGGTTTTTAGTAAGAACTTTTTTTAGTGTTAACTTTTATTATTATTACTGCAACTTACCATGGATTTCTTCTTTAAGAATCAAATAAAAGAATATGTGAATGGACTTGAAATTTTATATTGTAAAATATGTGCAACATATTAAAATATTAGTAATATTGGAAAATATAAGTTGGATTGCTCTTAAATCAAAAGTGATAAAGCTAGAAGAAAATCATGTGTTCAAAAGTTTCACACATTAGTTTGGCTGCTTTGTTTTTAATGATACTATATGTGATCAAAGCTTTCTGGCTGTTTGTTTTTTAGACTTCACCATGAAAGACACAACGGTTTGGATCTTTGTGGCTGTTCTTTCTGCTGTCATCTGTTTGATTATGGTCTGGGCAGTGGCTTTGAAGGGCTATAGGTACTTCATTATCTCTAAGCCCTTCTCTCAATCATGGTTGTCAGGAATAACAGCAAAAAAGATAATGGAAACCTACAGATAATCCAAGGCCTAATTTTAACCATTAGTTGCAGTGTGCTTGCCAATTTTAAAAAAAAATCATTTTATCAGTGCTTTCTTTAAAAAAAAAAAAGTAGGAAAATGAACTCACTTGAAGCAGGTGTTCACAGCTGTGAAATAGTAAAAATCTGGAAAGAACAGCTAAAATTAAGAGAAGCAAATTGTCCAAATAATTCATGAGTTTCAAAATCAGTCTTCTAAATTAGAGAAAATTTTGAGAGGTCTCTGTAATTATTATCTTCATCGCTTATTATTAGTTTAATGTAGTCCCGATACTCTTTTTTATAGTTCCCATAGCAGCTATTTGAAGATAAAAATAATTTTTCAAAAATCACAAAGCAAAAAGATGAGTAATTTATTCAATCTCCCATATTATTTTATAGCATGATGACCTGCATCTTTCCACCGGTTCCTGGGCCAAAAATAAAAGGATTTGATACTCATCTGTTGGAGGTAAGTGCCAGAGGCAGAGAATGAAATGTGACTCACTACTTTGTTATAATTAACTTCACAAATGCACACACAATCCCGTCAATCCAGCCAGGCCGTCTCCTTATTGGCATATGTTAACAGAGAGAGATGTGAGGGATAAGAGTGCTCACTATCAGATATGGAAAGTCCAAGGGCAAGGAAAGAAAACATACAAACACATGTTGATGCTGTACACTGACCCAGGGCTGCTCAGAAGCACAGCTATTATGATTTTGTACAAATAATTTGGAAAGAAGGTGAATGTTTTGATTAATACAAAACAGGAACCCACCTTCACTTCCATCATATGGGACAAGCTTCCCTTTGAATTTTCTTTATATAAGTCCAAAGTAATAGAATGGTCTATTTTCCCTATTGCTCAGTTTGAGCAGTCGCTTGAGACTAGGTTAGTAAAATAGTAGTGTTGTTTACCAAAGCGTATTTAGACTGTTTTTAATGAAAAGAGAGATTAGAACTTTTTTTATTTCTTTTTAAGTTGAAATAGATAATTTCAATTCGACAGAAACCTTAACAGTGACATATGTTAAATCTATTCCCTGTAGATGAAAGCAAATATCACTTGATCTGGTTATATTATGATTGATAGTGCAAGAAATTGAAAAGTGACTCACAGAGAATTTGGCTTGTCTGTATTTTCTTTGTTTGCAAATATCAGAGCAGTGATAAGAGCCCAGGAGTTTGGCTCCTAAACCAGTGTTCTTACCCCACCATTCAGTCTAGCTTTGACTTTTACAGAGCCAGCATGAATGCCTTTGCTAACTAAAGTAACCACTGACTAGCTCACAAGTCAACTGACTAAATCAATCACTAACAATTCATCTAACTAAATTTACTGACTAGCTCACAATTCAACCTCCTGGCCACAGAGACAGCATAGCCACTTGAGGGTTAGGAATATTAATATCCTTCTTTCCATTATATATCTCTACTCCTCCAAAGAACCCTCTCAGATAGGTCGTATTATTCTTATTATTAAAATGAAGAAGATGAAGTTATGGGAGCAGCTTGTCCAAAGTCATATATACCCTATATGTAATCAAGCCAAGAACGAAACGAGGCAGTAGTACCTGACCTAAGAGCACTGGAAAGAAAAGGGGAAGTTAGAGGAAGAAGAGGCAGAAAAGAAGAAGGAGGAGGGAACAGGAGAGAGGGAAATATGGAATAGAAAGAAGAGGTGGGGAAAGAGGAGAAGGAGGAATGAGATGTGGGGGAAATGGAATAGAAGGAGCAGAAAAGGTGGGATTGGAAAAGGGAGAAAGGAAAGAGAAACAGGAAAAGGAGGAGGCAGAGAATAGCAGGAGAAAGGAAAGAATCAACCTATTATCACTCTAGAAAGTGGTGGAGCAGGTGAGGAGGCCAGCGATGACATCTCGGAGCCACTCCGCCAATGAGTACCAGAGTCAGCTTCTTGCCTCAGCATTGTGGTTTCAGATGTTCCACAAGCTTCTTTTATTGAGTAATTTTATGTTTATTGTATTGTGCATACTACTTTCCCATTAAACCGATGATCATTATTGTTTAGACTGAGTAAGTTAAAAATCACGAGTTGACTTAAAAATATTTGATGAGTAACACCCAGAATGTGATTATAGATGGCCTGGCACACGATGCCTGGAGTTTGGAAAATTCCACACAGCTCTTACCACACTTCACCTGATCAAGGTGCTGAACAGATGCCATGTTGCCAACTATGATGCCAACTGGGCATGTGATGAAGCTAATAGCCATCTTTCCTTGTGTCTGTGTTTCATAGAAGGGCAAGTCTGAAGAACTCCTGAGTGCCTTGGGATGCCAAGACTTTCCCCCCACTTCTGACTGTGAGGACTTGCTGGTGGAGTTTTTAGAAGTAGATGACAGTGAGGACCAGCAGCTAATGCCAGCACATTCGAAAGAACACCCAGGTCAAGGTGTGAAGCCCTCACACCTAGATCCTGACAATGATTCTGGCCGGGGAAGCTGTGACAGCCCTTCCCTTTTGTCGGAAAAGTGTGAGGAACCCCGGGCCAACCCCGCAACTTTCCACACTCCTAAGGTCATTGAGCAGCCTGAGAATCCCAAAACAAATATTCCCTTCACCTGTGACCCCCACAGCATAAGTATGGAAGGCAAAATCCACTACTATCATGCTGGTGGATCCAAATCTTCAACCTGGCCTTTACCACAGGCTGCCCAGCACAACCCCAAGTCTCCTTACCACAGCATTAATGATATGTGTAAACTGGCTGTGGACCCTGCAGGTAAACTGGCCATGTTGTTGGACAAAGCAGGCAAAGATGCTTTACGATCCTCTAAAACCATTGAGACTGGAGGGGAGGAAAAGGAAGACAAGCAGAAGGAGATGGAAAAGTTCCATTCCAAGACTGAGCAAGGCACAGCCTGGCTGCTGCCCCAGGAAAAAGCCCACTTTATCTCTGCTAAACCCCTGGATTATGTGGAGATTCACAAGGTCAACAAAGATGGCGCTCTGTCATTGCTGCCAAAACAGAAAGAGAACAGTGACCAGACAGAGAAGCCCGGGGCTCTTGAAACCAGTAAGGAGTATGCCAAAGTTTCCAGGGTTATGGATAACAACATCCTGGTGTTAGTGCCAGACCCACATGCTCAAAGCGTGGCTTTGTTTGAAGCATCGGTCAAGGAAGCTCCGCCATCATATCAACAGAATCAAGCTGAGAAAGACCTGGCCTGCTTCACAGCAACACCAAGCAACTGCAGACACCCCCAGGGAGGGCTGGATTACCTGGATCCTGCATGCTTCACGCACTCCTTTCATTGAGAGTTGACTAATGGAAGGTTTGGGTAAAATGTGATTTTTCTTCAGGTAACACTACAAAGTTACAAAATGCCATCTGCGAGCTGATGCTCGAGAATGTGGGTAGAATGACACTACTTTGTTCTTTTTCATGCTCCGTGTCTGACCACTTGCCTCTTTTTCCAACTGCTGATTTCCAGAACAAGTCGTTTTGTGTCCTGTGATTTGTAGATTTACTTTTTTGCTATTAGTTATAAAAATTGTATTCAATAAAATAAAAGCACATAGCTTAGTATTCTTGAGGGATAGTACGATTTAGGTACATCCTCTGGAAAAGGCTTTCATGGTTCAGTAGGTGACAGAAGGAAATGAAATGGTCAAAATGGTAGCACGGGAAGGTGACAGATAGGTGGGAAATGCCATGAAAACCACTTCTGAAAAACAGTTCTTTAATCTTGACACTCTTCTTTCTTTAGGATTACCCAAATATGACCCATGGAAAGAACACATGCATTCCAGCATACCTGACGAGTTGTTTACACCTGTTCCTATACCTTGACACATTGCCAAGATGCAAGTAAAATGATGCCTCCGATTTTTTCTTAAGATACTTTGAATATGTTAAGCATAGATTTCACACCCCTAAATTTTACTTCATTCCAAAGCCTCTAAAGAATATAGTTTTGGAAAGTAAAATTTTATTATATAAGAGGCAAATGAATTTCATGTGGCAAATTCTTTTAGAATGTTTTCCTGCAGCAGGAAAAAATAATTATTATATTCCCTAGTCTTTCCTTAGTAAAAAAAAAAAAAATCCCAAAAGATGAACTCTAATCTAAAAGATAATCACAGCAGGATGCTAATAGAACTACTGCCTTACTGTACATACGAATTCTACTTTAATACAAACCCATAAGTTTAGCAATGTATTTTTGAAGACTATTTTTCTATTGCTGAGGTAAAATAAAAGACTATTTTCTATTTTCCCAGTATAGCTCTTTATGTATTCAGTGGGTACAGTATTTTCTGCTACAAGGTTATAATTGAGCATTTACAGTACATAAAAGTGTATGCAGTCCCTGTTTGTAGAGTAAAATGTCATACCAACCCAAAGCCCACTGAGAAATATGAAGTGGATTACAAAATCCAGTTTCCATTACAATGGAGTATAGTTTCTCTGATTCTTTTTCTCTCCAAGATACTTTAAGCAACAACGAACAACAACAACTTGGGTTCAAAGAATTCTCCACAGATCAGAAATTATTTCTCCTGTGAGTTTAGGGCAACTCTGAGGCTTCTGCCCATCTATGGTTGAATCTTCATAAAGCTACCATGAAAAAGGACAGTGGTGATTTTAACATGCTGTTTCAGAGACAGAGGCTTGGTCTTGTTTTGTTTTTCTGAGCAATCTTGGGCAGCAAAAGAATTTTAAGCAAAACCAGGAGTTAGTATCTCTCCTAAATAGATCCATTTGCAAAATCTTGGTAGAGATGGAGACAGCACTTACATGGGCAGTGTCCAAAAACGCTCTAGAAAGCCAGGCATTTGTAGAGTAATAGGAAAAGCTCCAAAGGTCAGGTATGGTAATGAGAATCTGTAGATCAGTTAGTTAGTTAGCTAGTTTGTTAGTTTGTTTGTTTGTTGTTTGTTTTTGACCCCCTGAGAGTGGTCAAAAGCTGGGATCACCATTTTAAGAGGAACATATATGAATCATTGACTTTACAAACAGCTTCCCTCTATTTTTTATTTCACCTGAGGACAAATCCACTTTCCAGCCACTCACTAATGACATAAAAGACTTGAGCTCACCCTGGTGAGTCAAGTATTCCACCCCAACAAGTCCATATTGATAAGAACTGGATCCAGCTTCCCGGATGATTAAAAGTGAACACACTGCCAGTGCTCTATTTTCCCAATACATAGACAACTCTTATGATTTGAGGAAGCATTTGGGAGAGTTGTCCAAGCTCATTAATCCTCTAGATCCTCAATACTCAGTGTCTGAGAATCAAATGTGTCAGTATCAACTGGACACTGTATGAAAATAATGTTTGCAAAATCTTGGACCCCAGCCCAGCCCTACAGAAATGGAATCTGCATTTAATGAAGATCCCCAGATGATTCACATGCTCATGGAAGTTTAAGAAACATTGCCGTAGATTAATATTTCCACTAAAGGTTATTTTAGTGCATGGAAACAATCCTCTCATGGAACGTATAGGTCAAGTTACATTTAACTCTCAATGAACAGTGCTATATATAAGAATAAGGCAAAAAAAGAAACCTATTAGTGGTTTAAGATGCACATAATGGAGAATCTGAGAATGACCTGCAAAAGCACATAAAATTTCCATTAGGGCCAGAGAATACAGTCCACTTAAAAGATGTTGATCATAGACAATGACCTTCAAGACAATTTAAACTATACTTTTCCCAAGTAGACCATTCTTCTCCAACATATGTATATATAGGTTTTTATTTATAAAATTATGACCATAGCAAAGACAAAAACTTGTTTGTGTGTGTGTAATTGTGTAGATCTTATAGTTTGAAGTTTTTTAAACAATCTTCTTTTGACATATAATTTTATGTATATAAAAAAAGGTTATTGCCGGCTAACAACAACCCAAATCCCAAAGACACAAATTAGCACTCATTAGTCAAAATTATGGTTCTGTAATCATTTAGCACTCTTTCGATTGTTTTCATGATATAACATATTTTCTTTGATGGAAACAGCTGATTGAATGGAAGAACACATACTCTGGGTTCTTCTCCTGTTTTGCCTTGGAGAGATGGAGAACTTCTTAAGGTCTCATTTTTTTTTTCTGAAGATGTTAGACCAAATAATTTCTAAAGGCTTTTAAACTGTGATTCCTTGATTCCATGACTCACTGAATATTTTCCTACAAAGATCATTCAAACAAATGCCTTGTATCTTAATATGGCATCAAATAATTGCTTTTCATTATATGAATACCAGGTAATCTTCAGTGATCTGCTCATCATACTTTACTTTTTAAATCATCAGCCCCAAATGATCTTAATGTATTGCAAATTCATTTTCTAAGTAATATAAATACAGAATCATATTCTTAAATTATGTACAAATATGCATACAGAGAATAGGCATAAGATAGAAAAGAGACACTAATCTGTAGAAAAATTATCTTTTAGTGAATCAAGCCATGCTCATTTCTGGCTGAGTCCAGCAGCCCCAAATCTCTTTTCTTTTATCTATTGATTTTTTTCCACTTATGATAGCTTGTAAACAACCATTGCCCAACTGACTTAAGGTCATACTTTGATAAACAAGTACCTAAATATTCACGTTACAAAGATTGTGAAACTTATGGTTGATTTATGGACACTTACGACCAAAGTAACAAAATGTCCTATTTAAGTTTTAATTTAATGTATATAAGACACCCTAACATGAGCACAAGTTATTATCAGCTGCCATTGATATTTAGCAGACTCGACATTTTCCTAAGTGCCTAAGACCATCTCTGGTAGTCAGTTATAAACTGAATACTCACTTTAACTGGTTTGGTCTGAGGAATCAATCTCCAGCTGCTTGTGTAAGATCAAAGCATTTTGACTCCTTGCCCTGTGGTGACTGAAATGAATAAACAGGCAAACCTTGAGTTAATGAGTGACCTGAGGCTGAGTTCCAGGGAGCAGTTTGTCTCTGGAAGAAATCTGGCTCTCGCTTTTTTGAGCTGCCCTCTGCTGCCCATCATTTGCATTTGCAGAAAGACTTGGGCCTGCCTTGCCAACTTCCCTATCTCCTTAGAGAATAAAGAAACAGATTTGTATGTTTTATAAAAGTGCCTTTCTTTATTTTCTAAAAAAAAAAAAAGAGTTGTCACTTTGCAAGAAATTTGTCAGAAAGTAAAACTGACCTTAAGTAGATTTTGTTTTTATGCAAATGTTGCATAAAAAAAAATGAAGAAATGGAAAGAGAAGTCAGAAAGAATGACAAAATGGCCTAAGAATTAACCAGCAAAATGTTCAGTAGATTTTTGTGTATTGTTCCAATGAACCATCATAGAGCATATGTTAATAGTGTGACTTACTTTGCCTGACAAGAAATTGAGTCTGGCTATGATATGGGGATAAACCTGCCACCCACTCAAGACAATCCATTTTAAAGCATATTGTTGTGCTTTTAAATGTCACTGAATTGCATGCCAGAGCCTCAAAAGAACAATGTGTGCACTTTGAAACTTTGCACACAGATGGAAAAATACTAATGACTCTGAGTTATCACCCCCAGTGTTGTTAAAAATAGATAAGCCATTGATGAAAGCCTTGTGTGTACTTCAGTGAATGAATGTCCTTTCCTGTCTTTTTTGCTCAAGCACAATATTGTCATTGCTGGGATAGTGACTTGGCGTTCAATGTCCAGGTCTAGCTCCTATCACTGCCACTGAATAAACTATATGGACCTTTAAATTCTGGCCACCAATTTTCTCACTGGGTTGGCCAAAAATATTTCTAGGATTTCTCCTAGCTCTGTCTTTGATTCTCATAATCTAAGTAAAATCCAAGAGTTCATGTCCAAGGTCCAGGTACCCCACAGGAACACATTGCTGACCTGCCCTTGACCTGCCCAGTGAACTCTGAAGACAGTGTGTCTATAAAAATGCTTAAGAGGCAAAGTCAGCTCCATTCCTTCAACCCAGTTGAATTTAATCCTCCCCCCTCCTCTTCCTTCTTGGTGTTATGTACTTCTAGGCTTTTTATTCCTTCTCCCCAGGGCCTGTTATTTCTCCCAAGTGTTAATCATACCTAGTAGCAAGAAACAAAATTATTTTTAAAAAATGAACTTTAATTATGCAAAGAACTAGTCAAATGTTAAATCAGGCACAGATATCCAAACCCAAGTTGAGGATCACAAGTACACCCCACTGAGAGATTTGCATGCTTTAAGATTTAAGCCCATATTCACTCTTTAATTAATTTGGTGGCCATCTATAAGTTCAAGCTATCTTTATTACTAGGCACCAGAGGTCTTAAGGAGAAACTTAAAAACACAGAATTATTTCTTCAGAACTTATGATCCAATAAAAAGTGAGCTTTGTATGATTGACAGCTTTGTCATCTGCAAATCAAACAGGATTTCTCTGCCTAGACTTTTGCTTTTTAGGAAGGTGATTTTTGGTCTGGGACCCCCATGGTATCTATTTCAATTAAAGGGAAAAGATAGATAAATAGAAAATAGGATGTTTCCAAAGGTTTGGGCATTTGAGAATTCCACAAAATGCCAAGAATAGCCACTAAACCTAAATTTTAGTGAAAATAATAAAACTATAATGTATTCAGTAGTCTGATATTATGGCTCTGAGATGTATATAATTCATGATACAATAGGCTGGCAGCTCTTTTATCCACATCAATTTATTTGGTTTACTCTCTGATTTCAATTAACAAAGCATTGAAAAATGTAAATTGGAAAGGCATACCCTGTTGATATGGTGTAATCAATGAACAGAGGGACTCTCAGATAATCAAGGCATATTAGTTAATTAACATTTTACCTGCTGCTGTTTAAAAAAAACCTCTAAAAACTTTGGCAACTGAAGGAGTAATATCAAACATAAACTTAAATAGTTGTGGTCAAATTATGCTCACCTGGATAAATTTCTGAGCTTTTCTGTACACATTTTGCATTCTGGTGGGAGGGGATCTTTTTATCATGTTATCTAAAATTGAAAAACTATATGGCAAGAATACCTCTGAAAATGATTTGTTTTATAAATTCTTGGGAAAAATGAATTTTGAAATTAATTTTAGAAATAACTACCTCCCCTTCATGTCCTAATAACCTTCCTTCAAAGCTGCTTGTAGTTTAGAAATGAAACATCTCATGCTTTGACTGTTTTTGGTGGCATATTGGATGTATTTGTCATAAGTCATTTCTGACTTTAAAGTAATCATTGTATTATTTTATACTATATTGCCGTATGTGGTTCAAAAACAGTATATGCCACACTGAAATATATAATCCTCATGTTATAAAACTCATTATGTAATAGAAATGAAAATTATTTAATGACTTAGAATCTATCTATGTGTAATTTCAAGATGATTATGTTTATGACTGTAAAATAAGACTAAAAAATGTAATCACATATTTCTGTTGAAACTGTGAATGTACTAATTTTTCCTTAATCTTTGAAGTAGTATCATATGCCACTGTACAGCTGCTCTGGGGTGTTCTGTGTTTAAAGTACAATCCAACAACTATTTAAACATCAACTTCAACCCCTCGGCTTTGCTTCATGTGACCACTGAGTCTTGAGTGTTATCTGCATAATGAGGCTTAGTTTTGTGCTTCATCATCCATTTTGAACAATGTACGAGTCTCATGTGGAAACCAAAGCGATCTAGACCCAACCCATTGCAAGATCGTGTCTTCTGCAAAGCCATACTGAAGTGAAGCCTTCACCATAATGGAAGGTTCCATATTTTCAAAGCTATCACTACCTCTGCTTGTCTTCTCTCCCTAGAAAATGCCAAGTAAAATCTTTCAACATTAAGAGGCAAATTAGAAGTGATTGTTAAATACATTGATGACGTTGTTTGCTTCTTCACATGAGAATGCAACTTCTAATTCACCACTTTGCAGGCTTATGCTAGGTTTTCTGAATAACCCTTTTTACATTTTTATATTTTATAAAAACCGGCTGATGAGTAAACTTCAGAAAGAATACATAGTCATCAGATTAAAAAAAAAAAACAATAACAGAGTGTAGAGTTTTTTCCTAACTATTAAGTCACCTTAAGGTGGTTTCCCAAAGCCATGATAATATATGTCATTATTGAAAATACCCAGTTCAGTGCCTGGCTTAACAAATGTTTATTTCCTTTGCCTGCCTTTCATCTATATTTTTTTAATGGAGAAGAGCAGAATTACATGTATACAGCTGAAGCAATTTTCTTAAAGACTTTTTGCTGCTAAAGGATCCATAATCAGAAAATTTACAATATAATTCCCCTAAAACTCCTAGAAATAAATTTTTTCTTTACTTAATGTTAGCTATCAAATATATTATGATATGGGAAAAGTCAGTCATTTATCAGAAATAATCTTGTTTTGATTTTAAAAACTTATTTTCTTTATGCCATCATTGTAATATCTATTTTTTTCCTGTTTAGCCTTTAAGAATTATAGATTATACACATCTGATTTGTTATCTTGCACTTTTCATTCTATAAACCTTTGGTTATTGCATACCATGCTTCCCATTTTCCATAGATTTATTCCTTTATCTCCTTCCATTTTCTGGGGACTACACGGACGGTCAAATCTTTGTCAATAGTATGGGAAATTATGCTAACTACTATTCTCATACCTTCATTTTTACTGCATGCCAAAAACAATGCTTGCCAAACAAAATCTTAGACATCCTAGCACATTATGGTCATTATATTTCTATTCATGTCATTATAAAAATACCCAGCCTAGTGTCCAGCTCAATAAATATGTATTTCCCTTTTTCCCTTGCCTATCCTTCTTTATTTTTTTAAACTTGAAATGGGGATGTGCAGAATAACATATGTTGGGCTAAAGCAATTATCTGAAAAACTTTTTGTTGCTGACAGATGTATAATCAGGAAATTGTTTCTTTAATGGGACCAAAATAAATTTCTTCATATACCTTCATCCTGCCATAAATTACCAGACAAGATTCCCTTCCTTTACCTCATCCCTGTCATATGAGAAGCTGCAAAAAATAAAGTGACATGGCACTGGGCACAGTGGGAATGAGTAAGAGAATATCACTTAAATATTGTTAAATAAAGGAAAGACCAAATCATCAAGAAAAAAGTAACCCTTTTTCAAGACTATAATTCATTGATATTACCAATATATTTTTTGCAAAATCCATCAGATGAAGTGTGAATGGATAACCTCTTACTCTGAAAAAGATCTAGATCTAAAAAATCAACTACAGTTCATACTTCTGTTGAATTATGAGACAACATGGAGGTTTGCTTTACAAACTCTTCTCTGCCACATCCTAATTCACTAATGCCGTATCTTATTGAAGAATTATAAATTTCTTCCCTACATGAATACTGGGATCTAAAAGTTGGCTTTAGGCAAAGAAACTTTGACTCTCTTGTTCTCTTGGAACCATTTGCCTTTAATTCTTGGGCCCATTTGTATTTTTAAGCTACAAAATGTGCACTGTCAGCCATCAGACACAGGCTCTCTACAATTAGTGATGAGCTAGGGAAGTAGTAGGGAGCTACTTTTCCAAAGTTAACTGCATGAGCTTTCCTCAATGAAAATGGAAATTCTGTACTGCCACATCTTGCCAGAATCCCATATGAAATTTTCACCCACTTAGACCTCTTACATCCTACTGACCAAGTTTCACACATACCAAGTCTCCCCCATTTTTTAGAACCGGAGAGATGCAATTTTCATCTTGGGGTGATGGAGCAAGATGGGAGTGAAGAGGAGTGAAAGAAAGTGTCATTGAAAAGCCCCCAAAAGGGACCTCCCTGGACATGGGAAGAAAAAGTCCTGATGATTTTGAAAATCCCTCCAAAGCCTGCAGAGGAAATCAAACCCATTGTTAGTGCTGTAAAATGTGTTCTGCTTTGGAAATCTTGACACCTAAAGTTAAAATTCTTTTATCAATAACCTCCTACACCCACACTGTCCATCAACTCCTGCTTCCCATACAAATGTTAAGCATTTTTCTCTTGTTGTGATCAGGTTCACATTAAAATGTGTGCTTATAAACTGACTTGAAGCACAGATATTTTTATGAATGCTATAAAATATTTTTTAAAGAAAAAGCTAGAGGATGTCAGTCAAATAAAACACCACATGGATGTGTGTTGGCGAACACTGGCATAAGAAAACAGAGCTCAGGAATTTTTATTACTGTATTTATAAATGTATTTGAAAGAATTTGTAAATGCCACAGGTACATTTTTAAGGTGACACATTTGCTCCTTATAAAACATTAAAAATTACAAGGCAAGCTTAAATGACATTTGCCAGTAGTTTTACTTTACAAGATGAATATTGATATTGTTGCTGAACTATGTAACTTTATGATGCATTTT
This sequence comes from Marmota marmota marmota, assembly GCF_001458135.2. Taxonomy (NCBI): domain Eukaryota; kingdom Metazoa; phylum Chordata; class Mammalia; order Rodentia; family Sciuridae; genus Marmota; species Marmota marmota. The sequence goes on from NW_025999961.1 coordinate 4,367,919, forward strand.
TCAATCCTTTTTCAGAGCAAATGCTTTTGCAATGGTAACAATGCCTACTTTAAGTTGACTTAATAAATTATTTCTTGAGCAATGGCTTTTGGAGGGTCTTTTATACATATATGTATGAAACTTGGATTATATGAAAAATAGAATTTGAGACATGTTTTTTCTTTGATTCAGCAAAACATCTTGGGACACATTTTTTTAAAAGAAAGGGGGAAATGACATTCTAAACCTCTCTGGTAATAAAACATACAGACACATGCTAAAACATTTATCTTAGGACACTCATCCTTGGCATCTTGTTGTTTTTGTTTGTTTGTTTTTCCAGGCACAAATTTCTTTGCTCATATTTCAACACCTTCTCTGATTTTCTATTCCTACTAATTCTAAGTCAAAACCAAACCTTGCTTCCAACTTAGCTAACTTCTACATCTTCTCTCCGTACTGCCCTCGTGTTTCCCTTGTCTTTATTCATTTGCCAGACCTGAGCTTTGAAAGTGCAAACAGGCTTGGAAGCACCCAGAAATTCCTTGGATCTTCTCCTGGGAGTAACCGAGAACAATCAAAAGGAAAGTTTCCAAAACCAAGTTATAGTCAACTTCCCTAAATAAAGCTGTAGCCCCAAATCTCAGTGCCAAAGACTGACTTTTTTGGTTGTTGTTCACTTCTTTCTACCTAGAATTACTCTGCATCTTCACTTCAAACTCCAACTGTGATTTAATCCTCTTTTATGATCTTTCATCTGTTGCCTAGACTATTTCATAAACACTTGAAAATTACACTAAAAACATAGCAAAGATCTATTTATGAACATCAAGTTTCATAAATATTAATATTTTCCTTATCTGTTCCATATCTTTTTAACAAATGAAACATCATGGGTATGTAATTTATATCGGTCAACAAATTCTATTTTCCTTGATGTATAGCCTTCCTGTCTACTTTTAAAATGCATTCACCTCCTAACTATAACTCTGTATCCATACATAATATATATAATTAATTATATGGATTGTTTATGAATTTTACTATTGTACTTATTATTATGATTTATTTCCATGCAGCATTAGGTTTATGAGGCACAAATAACTTCACTTTGTTCTTTCTATCTGCTGGGTGTATGGATATGTGTACACAATTTATTTATTAATGTTCTATGAATCAACTTTTTATTTCCACTATTTTAAATGCTTGTAATGAGCATTCCTATGAAGATTTCATTTCTCCAAGATATAAACCCAGAGGTAGTATTGTTGGGTTGTATAATAACATACCTTAGCCATTCCTAAACATTGACTAATCGCTCTCTCTCCAAGGTAGTTGTACAATTGGACACCCCTGCCATGAGTGTATATTTTCCATTTCTCCCCATCTTTGTCATTACTTGGCGCTGTCTAGATCTTTTTATTTTTGACAATTTGATGAACATAAAATGATACGCTGTTTTTATTTTAATTTTCATTTCTTGTATTTGAGTATCTCACCCTTTATCTGCTTACCTTTTATGAGAACTTTCTGGAATTCCACATATGTGGAATAAGCCCCATATTCCACATATGGGGCTTCTTTTTCTGGTTCATTTGTCTGTCTATCCCTGCTCTTGTACTCCACTATTTTATTATCATATCTTATGCAAGGACTTGCTACCTGGTAGATTAATTCCCATATCATCATACCCTTCCTCAAAATTATTCTGTTGTTACCTACTTACTCATCATGTGCATTTTGAGACAAGCTGATACAGTTTCTTAAAAACTTGTGCTGGAAACTAGATTGTCGGGTATTAAATTTATGTATTAATCTCAAGAGAAGTTACATCTTTATAACATTATGTCTTTCTAGTCATGAACATGGTATATCAATCACATTATTTACATTGGTCTTCAATAAAAATTTGTGTTACTCTTCATCAATGTTTCTATGTGTTGTACTAGATTCATTCCTAGGTACTATGTAATTTTTGTTGCTATTGTAAATGCCATCTTTTCAAAAACTGTCTTATTCTAAGCAGTTGTTGCTGATCTGTAAAAACATCCACTGGTTTTTTAATATTAATTTTTCATGCTGCAACTTTATTGAACCCCAATAATTAGTTCTTATAATTTGTGTAATTTCTTAGGTTTGTCCATATTTACAATTATGTTATCAGAAAGTGCCGCAGTCTGGCTGCAGCAAAATAACTGGGGGGGTGATGAATAACTTGTGTACGAATAACTTGTGTACATTGATACAGCAGGAGAGGGAGCCGTTTATTGTAGGACAGGAGCAGTATTTATACATTCCACACAGCTTATCTAATTAGCATAAACTAGATACATCAGTCAACCAATCAGGAATCTCCACACTTAATGGCTCGCTTTTGTTACTTCTCAAACCACTCCCTCTGGCATTTTGCCAGGCACCATCCAGACTTGTTTACCCCTGGCAAAATGCCAGGTGTTATTTTGACTTGTTTACAGACTCTAACTTAAAGAAAGTAACAACTTAGATATTTTTTGTTTATCATTCTTCTCTTTCTTCATCTATTTCTTAGGATAGCCCATTGAGAACAGTGTTGAATAGAAGCAGAGTAACAGAAGAGTCATTCTTTCTTGCTCTTGACTTTAAAGAGAATGCTGCTAAATGTTCACTATTAAGTGTAATGCATCATGTAGGTGTTTACGCATACCCTTACTTATATTAAGGAAATGCCTTAATATAAGTTCCTTGTTTGCTAATAGTTTCTTCTAATGAATTGGTGTTAAAAGTTCCTATAATTTTTTCTACATCTATCGAAATGATCACATGGCTTTTCACTGTTAATTAATTAATGTGTTAATTTAATTATACAGAATTACTTTAGAGAATATTTTTAAGGTTAAATTGCATTCTTGAAAAAAACCTCACTTGTTCATGATGTACTTTTGCAATTTGCTAAAATTTTCTTTAGAATTTTTGCATTTATGATATTCCTTTTTTTGCTGCTTGAGATAGAATTTCCTCAGATGATTTAGGCAAGTTAAAATCTTCTAGGATTGTGGAAATTCCTGTTTCTTACAATTCTATCAGTTTTGTTTTATATACTTTGTGAATATATTGTTAGATAAATATGGACTTAGATATTGAACACTCTTAATGAATCATGTTTTCATTGTTAAATATAATTGTTTCTGTCCTTAATGATTCTGTTTGTCACAAAATTCACTTTTTTCTGATACTAACATTGTTAATGCAGTTTCTTTGGGGTGGGAAATCTCTGTTCCGTTACTTTCAGTTGTTCTATGTCATCATATTTTAGGTGTGCTTATGAACTGCATGTAGCTAGATGGTTTTCTCTTTCTAGTTAAGAATGTTATTCTTTGGGTGATTAGACAGTTCTCCTTTTCTGATTTGATGCACCCTTCCTTTATTTTTCTTCTTTAATCTGAATTTTTTTTTTAAAGAGTGAGAGAGAGGAGAGAGAGGGAGAGAGAGAAAGAATTTTAATACTTATTTTTTAGTATTTGGCGGACACAACATCTTTGTCTGTATGTGGTGCTGAGGATCGAACCCGGGCCGCACGCATGCCAGGCGAGCGCGCTACCGCTTGAGCTACATCCCCAGCCCCCTTTAATCTGAATTTTTAAATCAGCCAATTCTTTTTAAATTTTGACTTGTTATACATGACAACAGAATGCATTACAATTCATATAACACATATAGAGCACAATTTTTCATATCTCTGGTTGTACATAGAGTCACATCGTTCGTGTCTTCTTACATGTACTCAGGGTAATGATGACCATCGCATTCCACCATCTTTCCTACCCCTACGTCCCCTCCCTATCCATGACCCTCCCCTTTTCCCCTTTGTCCTATCTAGAATTCATTTAATCCTCCCATTCTCTGCCCCCCCCCCCAGCATATTATAGATCAGAATCCTTAAATCAGAGAAATCACTCAGCATTTGATTTTTGGGGATTGGCTAATTTCACTTAGCATTCTGTTCTCCAGCTTCATCCATTTACCTGCAAATCCCATGATTTTATTCTCTTTCAATGCTGAATAATATTACATTGTGTATATATGCCACATTTTCTTTATCTATTCATCTATTGAAGGGCATCTAAGTGCAAATCAGAACTACAGTAAGATTTCATCTCACTCAAGTCAGAATGGCAGCTATTATGAATACAAACAACAATAAGTGTTGGTGAAGATGTGGGGGAAAAGGTAACTCATACATGGCTGGTGGTACTGCAAATTGGTGCAGCCAATATGGAAAGCAGAACGGAGAATCCTTGGAAAACTGGGAATGAAAACACCATTTGACCCAGCTATCCTACTCCTTAGTCTATACCCAAAGGACACAGCCACATCAATGTTTATGGCAGCACAATTCACAACAGCCAATTTTTTAATAAGAACTGGAAACAACTAAAGATCCTTGTCAGATGACTCACTGTACCTGAGGGCCACAAGTGTAAGGGAAGCTCTTTCCTCATGAAGAGATAACCCCAGTCATAGCCAAATTCTAAGAAATCCCATCCTGCTATGATTGGAAGAATTAATTGTGCATTGGTTGTAAAGTTAAAAAATATGAACCACTGGAGAATTTAGCTGTTCAATTGCTAAGATGGGCTTAGCTTCAAAAAAAATTTCTGCCATATATTCTATCCAAGAGAAAATCATTTGGATTTGTCACATTTCCCTTCTAAATACAAATCTTCCTCAATAACAATTTTCATCAGGCATCTGCCATAGGCATTATTGAACAAAACTTAAGCATTGTGTGTTAAACACTGTGTGAGAATATAGCAAGCAATATGGATGCACTCTAAGCCCTTCTGGGAACTAAAATCCAGTGGGAAAGCTAAGGAAATCCACGTAGCCCTAAGTGTCCCAGATGGCTTTTTACAAGGTAACAAGTCCAGGAATTCTCACGAGACTTTTATTCAGTCATAATGAATAAATGAGAGGACTTGGATTTTGCACCACGTTTCAATAAAATGAGTGTTGCATGAACCTTAATAGGTACAGTTTCTGAATCACATCTCCACTTGGTTATTCTCTTCTTACACACCTGTCAATCTCAATCTGAATGCCCCATGCACACCATTCTTCATAGTCCATTTTGAAATGGAATAACTATAATGAGGTTTCATGTAAATTACATTTTACCTGAAATTCTTTTTTTTCTTTTTTTTTAATCCTTTCCTTCAATTCTACAACTCCTAAATGAATTAGAAGATGAACAATTTGAAAAGACAGTTGTTTACCCTTCGAAAGTCTTAACTGAATCCTGCTCTTTTATGGGCAGAAGGCCTACAGGCAAAAAAGCAAAGTTCAGTTATGTTCAGGACTCAACTAATAAACCACTGATTAACCTGTATGTAAAAATTCTCCCCTTCAATTATTAACATAACAATGCTTTCCCAGTTGAAAATATTTTTTAAAGGACAAACCCCAATATTTTCCTGAGTGAAGAAATATATTCTGAGCCTTCAAAGTTATTCAATCTCTGAGAAACAGAGAACTTCAAGGGATTGAAAACTCTGCTCCTCTTATTTACCATTTGTGTAAACTGAGATAGTTCCTCATCTCTGATAGTATATGAAAAGGAGCAAATTATATACTTGATCAGCCCAAAGAAGAAACAAGTGAAGAGATTCAGTCTCTTATATTTCCTTATAACTCAAGAGATAATTGGAATTTTACTGTGAACCTTGGGTAAGACTTGGAACTGATACTCCAAGTAGGCTGAGAATTAAGATCTAGATGAAATTTAAATTTTCTCCTCATCCCAATTTTTAGATTCAGTGCATATCATATAATTCTATATATGTCAAAAGAATGAACATCTTGGAAAACAGTTTTTTTATAATATTAGTTGAACTATAAATTGATGCCATCTTACTAGGGTGCATTTAAAATGTTTACAAATTTTGACCTAAGGATGCTTCTTGAAAGAACTTATTCAAAGAAAAAATAATTAGTCAGGTACACACAATTCTATGTCCTAGGATGTTAGAGAAAATCTAGCTACCCATGAATAGGGACTTGGTAAATAAAATATAGAGAGTCTTCCAGTTTCAATTTCAACATGAAAAGAGCTTGAAATTTATCACTCCCATTCTTGCAATAAGAAGAAGATGGATAAATTAAAATTAATGACTTTTCTTGGAGCCACCAGAAAAGTGAAGTTTCAAAATGAATTATGACTCTGAAATCTAGAGACAGGCAAATGCTAAGTTGCAGACAAGATCTGCTTACCAGAAGGGGAAGCCACCGAGGCCATAAATAGTAAGAGCACTTAAATAGTAACTTAAGACAAATTACTAGCATGAAAATAAGAAGAACTCTCTAGTTGCCAAGGTCAGGGGACCCCCAAACCTTTATGGAACATCACCAGATTGTGAAGATGAAGATATCTTCTTCACTCTGGCCAAAAAAAAGAGAGAGTAATCACCATTATGCAACATGCTCAGAGCCTTCACTTTAGCAAGGATCTATTCTGCAAGGGAAATGTCTTTGCCCTATGTTGGGAAGGGCATTCTTCCTGCACTAGGCCCTTCTAATCTGCTTTCTCACCCAAGGTAGAAAATCCAAGATATTCAAAGAAATACCTTGATACCAGGAAGGAAGGAAGAAACAGGAATGTTTTGCTTTATATTGTTTTGTTTTTAAGTTGTACTACCAGACAAACATTTCTGAAGGTCACAGTCCAGAGACACAGACCCACTAAACACTGAGACCAGTCCCATTTTAGGTCTTTAGTTATAATAATGGTGGTTTATAGCTAAAAGAACTACTGACTCCATTTTTAAAAGTTTTTTAATTAATATTTTATTTATATATGACAGTGGAATACATTACAATTCTTATTACACATATAGAGCACAATTTTTCATATCTCTGGTTCTATACAAATTCGTGTCTTCATACATATACTTTGGATAATAATGTCCATCACATTCCACCATCATTTCTAACCCCTTGCCCCCTCCTTACCCCTACCATTCTTCTGCCCTATCTAGAGTTCATCTATTCCTCCCATGCTCCCCCTCCTTATCCCACTATGAATCAGACTCCTTATATCAGAGATAACATTTGGCATTTGGTTTTTTGGGATTGGCTAACTTCACTTAGCATTATCTTCTCTAATTCCATCCATTTACTTGCAAATGCCATGATTTTATTCTCTTTTATTGCTGAGTAATATATATGCCACATTTTTAATCCATTCATCTATTGAAGGGAGTCTAGATTAGTTCCACAGATTAGCTATTATGAACTGTGCTACTGTAAACATTGATGTGGTTGTGTAGTATGCTGTTTTTAAGTCGTTTGGATTTAGACAGAGGAGAAGAATAGCTGGGTCAAATGGTGGTTTCAGTCCCAATTTTCCAAGAAATCTCCATCCTGCTTTCCATATTGGCTGCACCAATTTGCAGTCCCACCAGTAATGTATGAGCGTACCACATCCTCGCCAACATCATTGTTGTTTGTCTTCATAATAGTTGCCATTCTGACTGGAGTGAGATAGTATCTTAGAGTAGTTTTGATTTGCATCTCTCTAATTGCTAGAGATGATGAACATTTTTTCATATATTTGTTGATTGATTGTATATCATCTTCTGAGAAGTGTCTGTTCAGGTCCTTGGCCTGTTTATTGATTGAATTATTTGCTTTTTTGGTGCTTAGCTTTTTGAGTTCTTTATATACCTTAGAAATTAGTGCTCTATCTGATGTGTGAGGGGTAAAGATTTGCTCCCAAGATGTAGGCTCTCTATTCACCTCACAGATTGTTTCTTTTGCTGAGAAGAGACTTTTTAGTTTGGATCCATCCCATTTATTGATTCTTGATTTTAATTCTTGAGCCAAAGGAGTCTTATTAAGGAAGTTGGGGCCTAATCCCACATGATGGAGATTAGGGCCTATGTTTTCTTCTATTAGAAGGAGGGTCTCTGGTTTAATTCCTAGGTCCTTGATCCATTTTGAGTTGAGTTTTGTACATGGTGAGAGGAGTTTAATTTCATTTTGTTGCATATGGATTTCCAGTTTTCCCAGCACCATTTGTTGAAGAGGCTATCTTTTCTCCAGTGCATGTTTTTGTCTAATATGATATAATTGTAATTTTGTGGATTAGTCTCTGTGTCTTCTATTCTGTACCATTGGTCTACCAGTCGGTTTTAGAGCCAATACCATGCTGTTTTTGTTACTATTGCTCTGTAGTATAGTTTAAGGTCTGGGGTAGTGATGCCACCTGCTTCATTCTTCTTGCTAAGGGTTGCTTTAGCTATTCTGGGTCTCTTATTTTCCCAGATAAATTCCATGATTGCTTTTCCTATTTCTATGAGTAATGTCATTGTAATTTTGATCAGAATTGCATTAAATCTGTATAGTGCTTTTGGTAGTATGGTCATTTTTATAATATTAATTCTGCCTATCCAAGAGCAAGGAAGATCTTTTCATCTTCTGAGGTCTTCTTTGATTTCTTTCTTTAGCATTCTTTAGTTTTCATTACATAGATCGTTCACCTCTTCCATTGATTCCTGAGTTTTGTTTGTTTGTTTGTTTGTTTTGAGGCTATTGTAAATGGGGTTGTTTTTCTCATTTCCCTTTCTGAGGATTTGTCACTGATACACAGAAATGCATTTGATTTATAGGTGTTGATTTTATATCCTGCTTCTTTGCTGAATTCATTTACTAATCCTAGAAGTTTTCGGTGGAACTTTTAGGGTCTTCTAGTTATAGAATCATATCATCAGCAAATAGTGCCATTTTGAGTTCTTCTTTTCCTATGTGTATCCCTTTAATTTCTTTCATCTGTCTAATTGCACTGGCCAGTGTTTCAAGAACTATGTTAAATGGAGAAAGAGGGTATCCCTGTCTGATGGCATCTTCTATTTCGCCACTTAAAATTTATATGTTTAAATTGTGTATATCATCCTGATTCACTTTGGGCAAATTATATGACTTTAGAAATTTGTTGATGCCAGTTTTTAGAGGGATTGTCTTCAATTTTTCTTTAGAATGATGTTGGCCTGGGGCTTAGCATAGATAACCTTTATGATGTTGAGATAAGTTCCTGTTATCCCTAATCTTTCTAGTGTTTTGAACATGAAGGGGTGCTGTATTTTGTCAAATGATTTTTCTGCATCTATTGAGATGATCATATGCTTCTTATCTTTAAGTCTATTGATGAATTACATTTATTGATTTCCATATGTTGAACCAACCTTGCATCCCTGGGATGAATCCCACTTGATCGTGGTGCACGATCTTTTTGATATGTTTTTTATTCAATTTGCCAGAATTTTATTGAGAATTTTTGCATCTATGTTCATTAGAGATATTGGTCTGAAGTTTTCTGTTTGTTTGTTTTTGATGTGTCTTTGCCTGGTTTTGTAATTAGGGTGATATTGGCCTCATAGAATGCATTTGGAAGTGCTCCCTCTTTTTCTATTTCCTTAAATAAATTGGAGAGTATTGGTATTAGTTCTTCTTCAAAGGTCTTGTAGAACTCAGCTGTGTATCCGTCCAGACCTGGGCTTTTCTTGGTTGGTAGACTTCTTTCTGACGGTATCTTCTGTTTTGCCACTTGAAATTTATATGTTTAAATTGTGTACATCATCCTGATTCACTTTGGGTAAATTATATGACTTTAGAAATTTGTTGATGCCTTCAATATTTCTATTTTATTGGAGTACAAGTTTTCAAAATGATTTCTAATTATCTTCTGTATTTCTGTAGTGTCTGTCATGATATTTCCTTTTTCATCATGTATGTCAGCAATTTGAGTTTTCTCTCTCCTTTTCTTTGTTAACATGGCTAAGGGTCTGTCAATTTTATTTATTTTTTTCAAAGAATCAACTTTTTGTTTTGTCAATCTTTTCAATTGTTTCAATTTCATTGATTTCAGCTCTGATTTTAATTATTTTCTCTCTTCTGCTTTTGGTGTAGATTTCTCTTTTTTTAAATTTTTTATTGTTGGTTGTTCAAAACATTACATAGTTCTTGATATATCATATTTCACACTTTGATTCAAGTGGGTTATGAACTCCCATTTTTACCCCGTATACAGATTGCAGAATCACATCAGTTACACTAGATTTCTTCTTTTTCTAGGGCTTTGAGATATGGTAATATTAAGTCATTTATTTGTTGACTTCTTCTTCTTTTAGGAATGAACTCCATGCAATAAACTTTCCTCTTAGAACTACCTTCATAGTGTCCCAGAGATTTTGATATGTTGTATCTGTGTTCTCATTAACCTCCAAAATTTTTTTAATCTCCTCCTTGATGTCTTCTGCAACCCATTGTTCATTCAGTAGCATATTATTTAGTTTCCAGGTGTCGGAGTAGTTTTTATTTTTTTATATTATCATTGATTTCTAATTTCATTCCATTATGACCCCAATTCTTTTTAAGGAGGAAGTTTTAGGAAAACTCAAAGACAACAGGGGATACAAAAGCAAAGAAACTAGAAGTTAAATCCTGCGGCACCTACAGTTGGAGCAAACACTAAATTTAGCCTGATTCCTAACCAGATTAACATAAAATCTCACCCAAAAGGTTTATTTGCCTTAGATGCTATTATCAAATACAACATGATCAGCTTTTATCAAACAATTACAAGGGATGATAAAATGTTAGGGGAAAAAAACACAGTCTGAAGAGAAAAAATAAGCACCAGCTGCAGACTCAGATAAGACACAGGTATTGCAATTATCAATATAGAATAAGTATGATTACTAAGTTAAAAGCTCCCATGGAAAAAAAATACACAATGTTATACAGATGAGCAATATAAGCAGAAAGATAGACATTCCAAGAAAGAACCTACAGTACATGCAAGAAATCATAAATTCTGTAACAGGAAGAATACCTTTGATGGGCTCATCAGAAGATGATGTGGCTGAGGAAAGATTTGTTAAGTTTAAAAACTCGCAGAAACTTCCCAAGAAGAAATGCATGAGAGAAAAAAAGAGGAGACAATAAAACCCTCATAATAGAACCTCAAAGAACTGTGAGATGATTTCACAAGGGGTAATATACGTGTGATTGAATTATCAGAAGGAAAAGAAAGAAGAGAGCAGGAGAAATCTTTGAATAGTGCCTACTATGATCTGAATGTATATATCCCCCTAAATTTACATGTTGAAATCCTAACCTTGGAAGTGGTGGTACTGAGGGGTTCTTGGGGGAGGATGGCATTCTCATCCATGAGATTCTTACCCTTACCTAGAGGCCCTAGCAAGCCTGCTTGCTCCATCTGTTATGTGAGGACATGCGAAAGTGACCTCCATGAGAAACAGGCCGTCACCAAACACCAAAGCCCAGGAGAGCTCAACAGTTCACACCAGACTTCAGGAACTCAACTTCTGCTCCCCACAGCCTAACAGCCTGACAGACTGTGCTTCCCAGAGAGAGGCTATGTCCCTTGGCCTCACTGACCTGGGTCACTCCTGCAGGAGTTGACCAGCCTGATCACACAACCCCCAAAGCAGAATGGGCTGGGAGCAGGAAGTCCAGGCAAAGGGAGACAATTCACGTTGAATTTAAAATGCTCTCTGTGCTTACCTACTGCCCCCATCTTCTGTGGGCACTTGGGGTAAAAAGTTTGTTTCCCAGGTGTTGGTAAAGAATATAACCAAGTCAATTGTTCTTTCTGCAAGATCAACAGGGTCTATCCCTCCCCACTTCCTTGTCCCCTCTAGATCCAATTACCTTGTCACTATCCCCCTTAAGTGCTCCAGGCAAAATGAATTGACTCTCATTTTTTGAAATAATTGGAAACCTCAGAGAGATGAACTCATAGCAACCTGGTTACATCTTAAAAACATGGCTCTGAGTTGGGTAGGGAGGAAAGGACAAAGATGATATATTGCATAAATTGAAAATGCATTCACTCCAAACAATACACATTTTCCAAGAATAGATGCCAACAAAAAGATATAAACCCACTATATAGTTGCCTATGGAGATTGGAGTTAGAAAGAGGCCAGAGTGATGAATGGTAAATTAAAACACTAAAAATATCATAGAAATAAAATACACTAACTCCCCAGTTCTCAACCCCTTGCCTCATTCAGGCAATTAAGAGGATCCATATATACCAGGTCCTTATCAGGCTATTTGGTACCCTGTCCTCTCTCCCTTTGAATGCATCCTTCCCCATTACTCTTTTCTCTTTTCTCTAAGACCCCCAAACCAATTTTCATTCACTTTCTAGAGCTCCTCTTCCTGGCACTCTTATTGACCTCCCTGATTTCTCAATTTCTAGACCCTTCAAATTCATACTGATCTTCATCCAGCACCCATCACCAGCCTCCTGCAGAGAGAAGCTTGACCTAATGAGAACCAGCTGGAATATAGGACAAACAAAACAAGTCCAAACAACCTTTGCTTTGTTGAACCACCTGGCCTAGCCTCCTCTCTCTTCCATCTCCCTCCTCCCCTCCCTCCCTTCCCCTTTCCTCCCTCTCTCACTCTCCCCTCCTCCCTCCTCCTCCTTCTCCTCTCTCCTCTCCTCTACCTCTCCTCTCCTCCTTCTCTCTCTCCACAT
>NW_025999961.1:4380811-4473481 GCF_001458135.2 Marmota marmota marmota
TCTCTCACTCTCCCCTCCTTCCCTCCCTCCCTTCTCCTTTCCTCCCTCTCTCACTCTCCCCCTCCTCCCTCTACCTCCCCCAGCACTTTCCCTATTTCTCCTCTCTTGAGGCACTACTGCAGGCGATGGCAAGCCCTGGAGCTAACCCAAGGCCATTGGCAGTCACCAGCCCAGGACTCCCCTTCTAGAGCCTCCTCCCCCTCCTAATCTCAAAGTCCAGCTGGTCAGTGTGCAGTTGGAGCCCATTCTCCCACTGACCTGCTTCTACAGGAGTTTGCTTCCTGCCTGGGAGAAATGACTTCAGCCTGGAGACATTTGCCGAGAGCCTTGTGCCTGGAGACCTCCTCTCCCAGGACCTCTAAGTTGTGTCCCTCGCTGAGCCGTGAGTGGAAACCAGGGGGACATGGGTCAGCAGAGGGTCAGCAAGAAGGGAAGGCACAAACTCTGGAGTCTGTTGTCTGGGAATTGGGAATGTTAGAGAGCTGGATGGGGTCTTAGAAACTGAGCATGTAACAGTGATTTCCCATCCTGTCTTATGCCGTGTCCCCTTTCCATAGACAATATTTTCTAATGCCCCCTCTGTTCTGAAATGAAATCCATGGATAATAAAACCTGACTATACACAATGTCAAAATGAGAATGGCATGCTATCTTAGATGTATTATAAAGAAGTAATCAAGGGAAAGCAATTCAAACTAAAGCATTAAATTCAATATATAGATGCCCAGGGATGACCATTTTAAAGACATATCCTCACAAATTTTTACCTTGCCCCTAGGAGGTGCCCTCACCCCACACCCACCCTATTACCGACAAGGAGACTCAGAAATGCAGTAAATTTGCCCAGAGTCACCCAGGCACACCAGGACCAGACCCCAGGCTCTCCCCTTCTGCTCAGACTCTCTTCTTTCTGCAGCAGAAACAGTAAATGTGAGAAGACCTGGGGCAGCCAGACATTGGTGGAATTCTATCCTACATGCTGGTGATTTTCACATGGATCTTGATTCCTTAGAGCCCCACTACATCCTAACCACTTGCTTCCTGCAAACACAAGCTTAAGCAGCTGTCCGTATGTTTCTATGCCAGAGTAGCATCTTGTGCCCCACAGGCCCCAAACAGTCAAAGGGGACCATTTTCCATTCTCCCTCGTGGTCAATTTTGTCTTCATTTTTCTCTCGTCTTTCCTGTTTCTCTTTCCTTGCTTTCTCTCCTTTTTCACGCCCCCACCCCACAATTGCAATTTTGTGAATACCTGCCTGATGCTTTCAACATATTATTTTTTTCACCTTCACAAAATCTGGTTAGTAAATACCATAACCCCATTCCACAGATGAGGAGACAGAAGAACAAAAAAATAAGAAGAATTGTGGTCAAAAGCAAAAGCGTGGAAGTGACAATTTGAGATTAAAAACCAGATCTGTCTGACTCCAAATGAAAGTGATCCCACCATGCCCAATTTTACCCACACTCTTCCTTTTGAGTTAGAATTCTCTTTTCCCTAATTCATAAGGTTTTTCCAGGACATCATTTAACCCCATTTTCTCAGAAGGAGTTAGAATTATACCAGAGTTTTATGCTCAGTAAGGGGAAAATTATGCTGAAAGTACCAGTAATTCACAAAGTGAGCGATAATGCTCTCTTCAATTGGCCCTTTCCCCTTTTCTACCCCAGTCTCTGAGCTGGGCTAATGGTAGCAGCCAGTGACTTAGAAATGGCAAGTGAGGCTTGGTAACTAGAGAGGGTTTTTATTTTGGTTTTGTGTTGTTGTTGTTCTGTTTTTTTAATCTGTAATTTTATTTTTTTATTGATACAACAGTCATACATATTCACACATATAATTCCACTCATATATACATTCTAGAGTGATTAGATCAAAACAATTGTCATTTCCAGCTCCTTGTCATCTCTTTCTGTTTGGAGCCTGTTAACTCTTCTCTCCTAGCTCTTCATGACATTTAGGCTATGGTGTGCCGCGTCCGGCTAACGGAGCCGAGTCCGGCGAGGGACGGCGGGGTTAAAAATACACAGGACACCAAGGTTCTTCATCCAGGAGGGAGCGTGTGCCCGCGCGCGCTTTATTGCCAAATTTGTTCCCCTTATATATCTTTTTAACAGCTGTGGGAAATTACTCAAAAGTGAGGAGGGGAGAGTAATAACTGCGTCCTTGGGTTACCATCAGGTCACCGTCCCCTATCAGGAGGCTCGAACAGGTCAAGATGTTCCCGAGAGACACATATGTGCGAGGCAGATAAACAGGGAACCGCAAGCCTGCGTCATGGCCTTGTGAACTGGCCACATTGACATGCATAACAAAGAACTGGGGGTTGAGTCCCCAGGGGCCAGGGTGGGCCTGCTACCAGCAATGGTGGACTATGTTCATCCCACTGTGCTGTAGGACACCAGAATTCATTCCTCCTGTCAGTTTTTTGATACCCTTTCCCCAATCTCCCTTCCTTCTCCTTACCACTTTCCCAGCCTCTAGTAATCACTGTTCTACTCTCTTCTTCTTTGATATCAGTATTTTTAGCTTGCAGTTTGGGGAAATAATGTGCAGTATTTGTCTGTATCTAACTTATTTTATTATTTCACTTAATTCAATGTCCTTTAGTCCCAATCATTGTGCAGCAAATGACAGGATTTCATTCTTTTTATAGTTAAATGATATTCATTTGTATATACACCACCTTCTTTTAATCTATTCATCTGCCAGTAGTCATTTCAGTTGATTCTATAGCTTGGCTAGTGTGAAGAGTACCTCAATAAACATGGGTATGCAAGTATCTCTTTAACATGCTGATAACATTTCCTTTGTGTTTGTACCCACAAGTATGACAACTAGATCATATAGTAGTTCTATTTTTAGTTTTTTGAGAAACCTCCATACTGTTCTCCACAATGGCTATACTCATTCACATTCCCACCAACAGTGGATAAGAATTCCCTTTTCTTTACATCCTCTCCAGTATTTATTATTTTTTGCTGTTTTAAAAACTAGTCATTCTAACTGGGGTGAGGTGACACCTCATGGTGGTTTGATTTGCAACTTTCCAATGAGTAGTGGTGTTATGCATTTTTCATGTACTTTTTGGTGCCTAGAGATCTGATCAACTCATTGGGAACTGCTAGATGCAGTTCTACCAAGCATACTACAGAGAAGTAATCTGTTAAACTTGTGCCACATAGACATGAATGCCACATTCTTCACATAGTCTTTCAAAAAGTTTTGGGGCCTTTGTGTCTACTTGCTTGTCTACTATACCTATAAATATTTCTGCTTGTGTTTGTTCATTCAAATGCACACTCATAATACATACACTTGGACTTGCACAGAACACTAGCACTTGCAATAAATGCATACTTCTTGAGCACCTACCATGTGCAAAATGTACATTCAAATTACTTGAGCATCTATTATGCACATTGTTGCAGACATGGCCACAATGAACAAGACAAAATCCATTTTCTTGTGTATACCAGAGGTGAGACAGGAATACCAAGATAAACAAATATATATATATATATATATATATATATATATATATATATATNGTATCTTTATATTGGATTTATATATATATATATAAATCCAATATAAAGATACATACTATAAGTAAAAACAAGTCAAGCTAAGAGAATAGAAAAATAGAATGAAGGATTGAAGCAGATAAGACCTCCACGTGTTAAGTGTTGTCAAATGCAGAAATAAATAAGCCATAATTTTGTAATAGCCACATATCTACTAAATGATATTGATATACACAAAATATTCAGCCTTGCCTATCTTGATAGGCACAACCACTTTGTGCTAAAGATGTTTACAAAGTTATAAAAGCAATTTGCCTTCAGTATAAAGAATGGAAAAAATTCTTGGTGTGCTGTTTAAAATTGCTAAGGCTGCAAAATTTATATAGTTTCTCGGTAGGTGGGGAATGTGCTCCAGTGTGCTGTTTTCCTAACATAGGTCGTCTCTCTCACAAACGAGGGGTGCGCAGGAGAGTGCATGCATGGTAAATAATGTCCATTTCCATAAGAAAAAAAAATAAAATTAGCCCCAAAGGGAGGCTTCCTGCTTGTACCCCTTACTGATCTCAGAAAAGTCTCACTTCCCAAAGTGGGGAAAGGAAGACCCACCAGTCCAGAATCAGGCAGCTCTCTCTTGCTTGTGAACAACTATAACTCCAGCAAAAGGGCATGTGTCAGGAAGACAAGAAGGAGCAGAAAGAGGGAGAAGGGGCTGAAATCACCCACAGGAGTTTGAGGAGGTAGACAGGACTGGGCATGAAGAGGGGTCAAGGAGGGCCAGGTAGGAGAAGCCATAATATCTAGAAGAAATAGCTTGATAAGAGTTTCACTGGTGGGAGGCATTTACCTGGTGTTTTGCTCTGAGTAATAAAATGGGGCAGAGAAATAAGAGTGTTATAGAATTTTTCAGGGACTGGATGATACAGAGCAGCAACAGAGAGTATCCCCTGCAACTGAGAGACAGTTTATGAAGGGGAAAGGATCTGGAAGCTCCAGTGCAGGAGAAGGGTGTGAGAAAAAATAATTCTCCTCTAACCAGTCACTGTACCTCACTCTGGACCCCAGCAGTTTCAACAAGCCTCCATGGAAGGTAGGTAGCTCAGATTCTCAACAGTGTGAAGGTCCCCAAAACAGGCAAGGCCTCACATTTAATGTCATTGTCTCAGCTCCAAGACAGGTAGATGGTAAAAATATGCCTTTCCTAACTCATTGGCTATCCTAAGTATCAAATAAGATACCATATGAGACAAGTGCCTTGTAGTTACCTAAGATGCTGGCAGAAATCAGATATAATTAGCATTTTAATAAAGCACATTGCATGCATTGTGTGTTTTTCAAGCATTTTGTAAACTAATTTTTTGTGTGTGTGAGGGTGAGGAAGCCCTTGGTAAATACTCTATCTCAGTTGAAAACTGATTGTAGATGTTATAAAAATCTTTACCATTACAAAGGCCCACAAAAAAAATTGATTTCTCTCATTTATCTTGCCCAACAGTTTTACCATTTTGATGTGATTTCAGGAAAAGAAAGCAAAATTAAAGCAATATGGTCTGCTGTGAATTCTCTGTGAGAATTAAGCAACTGAGAAATTAAACCCAATTGACCTTTGTTATACTAGAGAGATATTATTCCCTGAATTGAATTCTCTTTTAATGTCTTGAGCTATATGTGTGAGCTGAAGTAGAAATTGTTAAATTGGATGAAAATCAGCAGTTGTCATTTGTTTTTATTCTAAAAAGGCAATATCAGATCAGTTAAAACAATAAAAAGAGACATAAAAATACCTATTTAGAAATAGACCCGGAATTCAACTGGATTAACCCAAATCTCAATTATCCCTTCCCCCACCCAACCCCTTCCACACCCATACCTACTTGAACATAGGCACATGCACAATTTCCAAGAATATGAGAAAAAGCTTTTTTAACCCTCAGTTCTTATCCTGGAAACACAGGCTATTTTGAATAAAGACTGCATATACTTATCTAGATATTTAGATTTTTAAAATTTTTTTGGAAAATAATAAAAACTAAAGCATTTTCATTTTAAGCCATTAATTATCATTATCATTACAATGATTTTTGAGTTTTTATTTATTAAGTGGATGGTATGACAGGAAAGAGATTTTCGGGTATTTTATAGATTTATTTTACTTATTGACTAATTTTTTTTCCTTGTTTGTTTTCTGCTCTCTTCCTTCATCCTTTCTTTCATTCTTTCTTCCTTTCTTTCTTTCCTCCATTTCTTCAGGCACAGTTTTATGTATTTTATTTATAACCTTCATGGCACCATCATATGCTTATCTCCTTGGTACATGAATGAATGAATGAATGAAAATTTAAAATTCTTGCTTTCTTTATCAAGTCTTTCTCTCCAACTGTCTTCCTCCACCAGCCTACACTCATAAATCCTATAACCTTGGAGTCAAGAGAACATATAACTTCTTCAATGGGCAACTCCAATTTTACAGATAGGAAAATGAGATAAAGTAAAGGGATTTTGAATTCTCAGAAAGACTCAAAAAGTTTTTTTCCATCTCAGAAGAGTAACTAATGCAGAGAGGCACAATAAAAAGCTTTTCAAAAGGTGAAATTCTCAGAAATCCTAAGCTATTCTTTTGTCATCTCTATGCACAGATAACTAAAAGCCACTTGCTTTAAAGTAAGAGCAAATTAATGACATTAGTGATTATTTAGAACTGAAAAGTGAGTGGGATCTCTTTGAAAGAAAATACAGAAGTGCTCCTTTCCAGCTTCATTGAAAAACACAATTGTTCACTTCATTGAAAAACACAATTGTTTTTAAATCCAAATGTGTTTCTCAGGACTGTGACTTCACAGTTGGTCATGCAAAACACGGGCATGTCATCCAGGCACACAGACCTTCACACTGCTTAAGAACCATGGCTTCCTCAGCAATTTCTACCTGCAAAATTATCTTGATATTGACCTTGGATCTTCACAATTAGGAGCATTCTTCTCCAAGAGCACTTACAAGCTCTCCAGACATCTCTTCCTGCTGTGATTGTCTCTGATTCCATTATCCCATCCCACTGCTACAGAGAAGTCAGAGTCTGCGCTGGCAGGAAAGTAGGAATGTGGCCAACCAGTGAAAGGTGGCCAACCAGTGGCAAGGAACAGCCAGCAGTAGGCTGGGAGCCAGAGCTTGCAATTCCATTCTCATTCTTCAGCGAACTAGCGTGGTGACCTTAAGGAAATTAACTTACCACCTTAGGCTCATCTATAAAAATTCTAAGCTTCCTCCTTGCTGCACACATTTAATGTTCAACTTTTCTCCCTTTGTCACAGCAGTTTGTCAGCCTTTTGCTTGGGAGGTTTTGTCTTCCAGATCTATCTGCAGGTATTTGTTGACACTGCATTGCCTAACACCTGTTTCCCTATAAGAAGAGCCAACAGCCATTAATTTCACACTTATCAGGAGCCACTGTGCTCTGGGACTCTGGCAGTAGGCTTTTCAGAGCCTGGAAACTCCTTTATTGACAAAGTGGACCGACTCTGGGGGCACACAGCATTAGCAGAGGTCTTGCCAACTAAAGAGAGGACCATAGTCCACGTGGGTGGGAGCCACTAGGGGGAGTTTGACTTGGGCTTCCCAAGACTGTGAGGGTTGCAGTGGGAGAAACCGTGACTTCCCCCAGTACCCTTGCGGCCTTTCTGAACTAGACATGAGAGGAAATATCTACCCATGCCCCAGAAGATTTATTATTGAGATATCTTAGTTTTTAAATCCAAATTAAAGCCTGATTCAAATGATTTTTTTAAAACTAGGAAACAAAATTGCCTAAGGACCTTGATTCAGGTAGCTATAGGTGATTGTCGCAAACAGACCTCTGTCGTGTTTAGTTGAGGACCTAGCTCACTTCACTTTCAGCAGATGCTTCCTGGATATCTGGAACCAAGCTTGGTCTTCATTCAAAACCCAAAATGCCACCATGCGACTTCCTGCCTGAAAAATACCAGGTAAGACTCAGTGCTTTGGGAAAATCCAAAGAGGTGGTTCCCCTTAGAAGATCTCAGTTGTTTCTTCAAAAAGGACACACACACAAATGGCCCTGCCTGCCACTCAGCAGCCCCACCCCAGGTAGTCTATCCTTTCATTCACTGGGAGCATCCAAACCTTCTTACATCATTTAGTACTAGTGTATGAACTGATGCGCATGCACTAGTGTCAAAAAGTACAAGAAAGAAATCATATGTGACAATATACATATTGCAGGGACACACACATATCACAAACATGACGACATGCATTTGCTTTAAAAACTCATTTCTTTTCTAACTCATAAAGCAATGAATAATCTGACCTTCTTTAGTCCTTCACCAAAAATTATACAGCTATCTTGTCAGACTAACTAGTGGGTTCTCTCTCTCTCTCTCTCTCTCTCTCTCTCTCTCTCACACACACACACACACACAGAGAGAGAGAGAGAGAGAGAGAGAGAGAGAACAATCCCTTTAGTCTACATAATAATTATAGATCAGAAATTATGGAATCAACAGTCAGGGTGAATCTACAAAGAGGAGAAACAAGGGAGAAAAGTTTTATAATTAAAACACTAACAGTACTCCATTCATTTGTTGTTGTTGTTGTGGTTAAAAAAAAAAAAAAGACTAATGCAACAGAAATGACATTGATTTACTTCCAAAGCGCCCCCCTTTTCCATAGTCAAAATCAAATCAAAACTAAGCTTTCCCATTGAGAGGTAGAAATTCTAGTCCCTTTCTCCTGGTTTGCTCTACAAAGGGGTCAAAAGACCACAGAGAATCATTTCTGCTACTTAAGAGGACTCCTTTCTTGCAAGAAGGGGAATAGGTAAATACAGCCAGGTGTGAGCCCCTGTAGGGCAGCTGTGTTTGGTTCCCTAGAGAACCGCAAGAGAGAAGAGGCATCAGCATATTGACCTGTTGTTGCTCTTGTAAGAACTGCAGGGGAAAAAGGAAAAGAGGGATTTTAGTCTCCTCTCCCTACAGTCTCTTGCCTACAACCATATCCTGGAGATCCACAAGAAGCATCTTTCTCCTGTGGCAACAGCATTTTTCCAGAAGCCCTTGCTCCTGCACCAGGGACACATGGAATGGCTATTTGATTCTGAAGGCAACAGATACCTGGATTTCTTTTCTGGGATTGTCACTGTCAGTGTTGGTCACTGCCACCCGTAAGTATCCTTAAAATCCTGGGGTTTTAACTCCAGAAGAATATATGAAAAACAATCATGTTAGTGACTTAGAACTCTTGATTTGCTCACTCTGGTTACAAAATTATATATATCTATCACGTAGATTGTGGCTGACATACTCCCACACTTTCCTGAGTTAAAAAAAAAAAAAATCTTGATGCTGCACATTTCTTGACAATACAAGTTTTTGTCATTCTTACTACACATGCAGTGTGGCCGTACCATGTGATTAGTACATTTCTGTGTGTGTTTCTCATTAGTCACAGTTTTCAAAGAGAGGAGTGCATTGAGGAAAGGGCAGAAAGAAAGAGAGGGGTAGGTGGCTCTCAGAGCAAAAGGGAGACAGGTGTGTGGGATGAGGGATGATGAGAGGCGAAAAATAATTTCTATCCTGAGGATCTTCATGGACACTGAGAGACAGATAAGGGGAAAAAGGATAATAAGAGACAGATGCAAACCTTGCTGCATATATGGAGCAGTTAGTCTT
Source organism: Marmota marmota marmota (assembly GCF_001458135.2). Lineage (NCBI taxonomy): Eukaryota > Metazoa > Chordata > Mammalia > Rodentia > Sciuridae > Marmota > Marmota marmota. The sequence goes on from NW_025999961.1 coordinate 4,390,018, forward strand.
GAGCTTGTCTGAAGTCTTGATCATCAACTCACCCACACACATGCCCTGGGCAGGTTCCTGTGTAGCATCTCATTTTCAGGTCTGTTCTCCCTTGCCCTTAACAATCTGGCCAATAAAACTAGTATGAAGTGAAAAAGAAAAAGGCAGCAGGCCTAAAATAAATTGAATATGTTGAAGCCCTTCCATCAAATCAGGAGTCCAGGGTTCTCCTCCTCCAGCACCTGTCAGGAGGTGACGAGTGAGTGCTGCCACCAGACCCAGGCCTCATCCTCTCCATTGCCTTCTCGCTCCTCTTTTGTATTCAGGAGGCACCAGTCCCATATGACATCCCAAGGAGCATCCAAATATTTTTCAGATGCAACTTAAAACAGTACGAACATGCATGAAAGAAGTAGAGAAAAATGCAGTCGAGAACAATTTTAAACCCTATTTCCGAACCCTCCCAATAATGTTGACGTTGTCCCTTATGGTCCTAACCCTTGCCGGCTTTCATGACCTCTGTATACTTCTGATCTCCATCTGACCCTTCCCTGCTTATTTATTTACCACATTTCCAGTTACCTTACAGAGCCTCTACCCTTCACCCTTTGTCCCTCTCGGAGTTACAATATGTCTATGAGCCCAGAGCAGACAGCAAGATGTCCCCATATTTTCCATGATCATCTAGGGTATCTTTCATCTCATGATAACCCACCAGCAGCTCAAATTCAACATTTCCAAGACTATCCATCATCTACATGAAGCTATTTCTATTTATTTTTTTAAGGAGCCCCTATGAATAGCAGCTGTATTTCTCAACTGTTCCTGGGGTTTGCCCAGTATTAAAAGTAAGGATATTGAAGTTATCTTTGACCCTTTCCTGCCTTTCATTCTTTATAGCCAACCCGACCCCATAGACCAATTTTTCTTCCACTGAAATGCCTCTCCTACTGGGCTGGCCCCTCTCACTGGTTCTCACAAAGCCTGTTCTAGGAGTTCTTCCTTTCCTGCAGTGGGAGGCCACCATGCCACCTGGCTATCCTCCACACTGCCAGTAACCCCCTTCATGTGGCTCTTAAACATGTTTTTCTAAACAGTGTTGCTGCCAAGTTTCTCTTATGAAGAGCTTACTGACACTCCATAGTTTTTGAAAGTGAGATTTATGGAACACCGATCAGAGGAGTGGTTCTGGCAAAAAGGATCCCATGAGAAAATAGGCTTAAAAACATTTCAGACTCTCTCTTCTCTGGAGAAAACCATTGTACATTAGCCTATTAAGGGTATTAACATATCCCATGGAAAAGAAATCCATTTAGTCTGTTATGTCTCAAAATTACTGAGCCACTAAACTGATTTGTGTGTGTGTGTGTGTGTGTGTGTACAATAGATATTAACAAACAGAATTGATGTGAAACAAACTTTAGCAACTGTTGTCCTTTAGATTAAATTGAAAAAACTTGGGCTGCCTTTCAAAGGCCTTCCAAGAGGAGCTTCACATGTCTGCTAGTTCCTACTGTCCACCAGTAGGAACCTTCTGACTCTAAGATTAGCCTGGACTTCAGAGAATGTGTTTTAATCATTAAAAATGTTCATCAAGGGCTAGGATTATGGCTCAGTGGCAGAGTACTTGCCTAACACATATGAGGCACTGGGTTCGATCCTCAGCACCACATAAAAAATTAAATAAGTAAAATAAAGGCATTGTGTCCATCTACAACTAAAAAAGTATTTTTAAAAAAGGTTCATCAACACTGACCACTGCTCAGACACTGGTGCCGGAATCTCCTTTGAAGGACAAAGTGTCTATCTTGAATATTGTGCTTAATAGATCCATAACTCTTTATGAAAACAAAATGGGAAGACACCAGTCAGCTCTATTTTCCGACCTGTTCAAAGGAAAGTTAATGAGAAAACACAGAAGAAATTCTAAGCCTGAACTCCCTCCTAAACTAGGAATTTATTTCCTAAAATCCATAACAGACAATCATGGAATCTCCCCTAACACTTATCTCAGGAAGGAGTTCATTACCTACTGAGGCGACACATCTCCTATCAGACAGCTCTAGTGGTTAAACATTTTTCTTGTGTGTGGATGAAATCTGCCTCTTGAAATTCCCAGAACAGCCATCAGTCTGGGTTCAGTGGCCATTATGTGCTGGAAGGACACGCCTGGTGACAGCGTGGGTAACTCTGCTCTCCTGTGATTCTAGGAAGGTGAATGCTGCTGCACAAAAGCAGCTCGGCTGCCTGTGGCACACGAGTTCTATCTTCTTTCACCCTCCAATGCACACATACGCAGAGAAGCTTTCTGCACTTCTTCCTGAGCCTCTTAAGGTATGGTGCTCCCATCTTAAAGGGCTAGGAGTCTTGAAATCCCAAAGGATCTGTTCCAGGAAGCCAGAACATGAGCAGGGAATTTGTTCTGTGCATTAATTATCTGTCACGGTGAGCTGATAGCCATATCTGAAAGCAATCAAATAGAAGAGATCTCCAATAGAACTATCAGAGGCTGCACAGTCTTTAGCAAGTTTGAATGAATTGAACAATAGGGAGCTAAATTAAAGCATGAGGTCATGTGTCTTCCTTTCCCCTCCAGGTCATTTTCTTGGTGAACAGTGGCTCAGAGGCCAATGACTTGGCCATGCTGATGGCGAGGGCACACTCCAACAACACAGACATCATTTCTTTCAGGTAATCATACCTCCGAATATTTAATTTTAGAAACATTGACTTACCCCAATACTAAATCTGTCTCTAAATTGTTGCATGGAAACAGGAGAGGGCTTTTTCTAGGGGTGACTTTCCAGTGTTAAATTTGAGGGGAAGACTTGAGGAGTGTGTTAGCATTAAAATAATAGAAAAATAAGATTTATTAAAATAACAGAAAACTAATATTTTTGTTTACAATGTCCTGCCTTAGAACATTTAAACAGACTCAAAAGGTTGACATAACACATGGGAATACTTCACAGTAAAAAGTTGATGGAATGAAGAAATAGTCCCATTTTAACCTGTGTGTCCAAATTCAAAGAAGACTTTATATGTCCTTTATATGTGTAGTATTGCACATGCAATACTACAAATACCACAGAAAACTCACATGTAGCTATCACAAGCAAAATGAAATGTTTGTTGTCAAAGCAATATGGCACTAAAGAACTGTGATGTTTTACCAAAATAACAGTCAAGATATACATATCTAAATAAATATGATCTATTTGAAGAAGTCATGGTGCTACCACGGTTTAATACAAACTGTGTCTCCTCTTTGAAGTATGTGACCATTCTCGCCAGTAGTCTTAAAACTTTATTTAAGGGTGATTTTGACTTCAGAAATTGTCAAAATATATTAGAATGATTTATATTAAATATGACCAGGTCAGGCTCAAAAGGCACAAAACCTGTGTTTTTATATGCCAAGAAGGCTGGTTATAAGTCACTTAGAGGATTCCCCAAAGATAGAAAGCCATCCTTTCATCATGGAAACAAATATTTGTCTTCCCAAGATGACTAGCCCTTGTTGAACATAGAATTTCTGGCATGTTGCTAAAAGCCACGTTTCATTCCTTTAGCATAATAGAGTGGGGAAGGTCCTAGAGTTAGGGTTCTTGAACAGATGGTGTTCAAAATTCCTTCCACAATTCCAAATCCATGACACCAGTCAAAAAGATAAATAAATTCCTTCACCTGACATGGGCTTAAAAGAATAGGAGTCATCAGATTTGAATGCTTGTGTTGTTCTTGTTTATCTCTGTTACTCTCATAGATTTTTTTTCTTTTGTTCTGTCTAGGCTAGCAACCAAAGAGAAGGGAACTTGATCCCATTCTCCCCTTGTATTTTACAGAGGAGCCTACCATGGATGCAGTCCTTACACCCTTGGTATGACAAACGTAGTGGCTTATAAGACAGGACTCTCCAGTGGGATGGGTTGTCGATCGGTGAGTCCCGAAATTTTTAATTTGTTCCTGTAAAGATTGATGTGGATAATTGATCATATTTTTTTCCTGATCTTCATATTAAACTAATAAAAAGTCAGTCATTAATCAGAGGCTCAATTTGCCTTAACTGAATTGAAGACAATTTGGGGAAAATTTAAAAAGGGCTTCAGAGTCTGAGTAATAATTAATGACAGAGTTTTTAAAATTTATGTAGCTTGTAAGTACAATCAAGTAAATTCAAAGCCCAGAGAACCTTGAATACACAAAATTTCTGTCATTGTCACTGTTCTAACCCTCTGTTCTCACATGCTGTACCTGTCTTTCCAGCATCATAATCAGATACCTAATTATCCTTATTCTTTGTGATGCCCTTATCCACCAAACCCTTGAGAAAGTTGTTTCTAGACTGACATTGTAATCAGTTTTCCTTGTAGAGTGCTTTGTAATCAGTTTTCCTTGTAAGTGATTTCCAAGAAAAAAAAAATCTCTTCAAAGCATAATATTAGATTTTCATCCTTAGTAAGGAAGAAGTGAGGAAGAAATTTCAATATCAAATTAAGAAGCCCTCTTGCCTTCATTGAAACCATCTGCTCCTCCAAATTGGTTGTCTTGTGTTCATGTTTTACCAAAATCCTTCTTTTGTCATTTACAGACAATGTGCCCAGATGTTTTCCGTGGTCCTTGGGGAGGAAGCCACTGTCGAGATTCTCCAGCACAAACAATTAGGAAATGCAGCTGTGTACCAGGTCCATTTGGGCGGGAAGGAAGGGATGGAGTGGAGGGACAGGAGGGACAAGGAGCTTGGAGAAGGGCAAAACAGTCCCTGAGTGAGCAATCAAGTTTAGAGAAATGGGAATGGGAAAGGAAAAAGCAAAGGAAACAAAACTAAAAAGTAACCAGTGACACCTTGTTGAATGCATGCTTCTCATGCCTACCACGACCTTACCATCTGGAAAATGTAGGAAAAGCATCTCATGCTATCAGAGCTACACTTTAAAGTAGATTACCACCTGGCACTTAATTAAACTTAATTAAAAATTACCTCTGTTAGCAATAACTCTGGTATCAATTTTAAAAGAAAACAAGGCAGCAGGATTATTTACCAACTTTTAATGGAAAAAGGAGGAGGGAAAAGTATACTTTGGGTAATCTCAAAACTCCAGTCAAGTTCTCCAGGGACCCAGAATGCCAGCCAAAGTGAGAGCATCTGTCAAAACATGAGGCAATCCCTGAAGACTGCAGATGCCTCTTGCAAAAGTTTTAAAGGCATCCTCACAAGGAAAACATTGAGTTACTAATCACATTTATATTTTTATTCTTTACTTATGGTTAATCTGAAGAGAGGACACATGGAAGCATCACCTGCTCTTTGCTGGTCAGCAAACCCTGACTCAGATTTATCACTGGTATATTTCCAATAGCTGCTTCTAAGTAGTGCTAGGGGGAAAAATTAATTACTCCAGCTAAATGATCTTCAGTGAAATGGTATGAGTCACTGGGTTGAGAGGAAGAATGCAAGGTGGAAGTCTTCAAGAAAGAAGTTTCCCAGTCACCTTAGAATTCCTTTGGGATAATGGCAAAAGGGAAGAAGAAGGATGAAAGAATGAGCACTGGAACAAGATAAGATGTTGTGATCACAGAGTTTAAAACCACAAGGAAGTTTAAAGCTACCACCCAAATTCACCATTTTAAAGATGAGGAAACCAAGATCCACAGGTAGGAAGTAGGAAAGCTAGGATTTAAAAGGATAGGCTAGGTCAGCTCTTCTGATCCCAAAGGCCAGTGCTCCCAACCCCTATGACCACACTCATTCACTCTAATGTACCAGCAAGGTGAACCTAAGCTGAAAAACATTTCCTGTTCCAACCATAATTGAGGAGATGTATTAAGGAGATGCATTGAATTAAGAGTCATAGATTCCAGTCCCAATACTGCCATGTCCAGCTATGAGCAAAATCTTCATCTTTTGCATCAGTTTTCTCTTTCTTTGCAATACCTTCTCCCTCTGCTCCAAACACAGCACTTCATGAGATTGAGGCATATAAAGTTTTCTATAAAGGAAGGTGATGAATAGCAACTTAAATTTAAAATTTACTTGCTTTAACAAGTAAAGCCAGGCATGTATATAGCATCTGTATGGCACAAAGAAATGAAATAAGTTTGATGCAATGCACAGACCTAGGTCTGTTTGCACAGCCACCTGCAGAGTCCAGTAGACAGAGCCTCAAGAGCCAACCACTTCCCTCCTTCTGTACCTTACCTTCCTATCTCTCTCCTTCCCTGCATCCTCCCTTTTTGAGCATTTCTGCTCTACCCTAAACCAGCTTGAAAATGCCAGGCCACCATAGTCATCTCTTTGGTGGCATTTAGAGACTAAATTATAGTGACAGATGTACATTTTTGCTTCTCTGAGCTGTTTTTGGTGTATCTGAAGTCAGTTTTTCTTTTTTAACTCATCTTCAAGGGACAAGACAGATCACATATATTCAAACAGGATTGAAATACAAAATGCCCTCTTCTAGGGCCTTTAGAACCCAAGAAGTTTTGGTCTTGTTGTCAAACTGGTGTATTCACAGATGCATCCCAACATATAAGTGCTCTGAGTACAAATGGTTCCAATTCTCAGTTTCTCTTTGTTCACTGGATGCATACAGGAGCCAGCTATGGTAGAGACTTACCCCTGCTATGTTTAAGTCATCAAATCCCAACTTATAAGGGGCCATTACATGAACCTAATGTAGATTTTATGTGATAGATTTCGTTCTCTTACTCTGTCTCCCCAGGATTTTTTTTTTCTCTCCAGAGGTTTATTCCAAAGCCCCAACTTTCAGATGTAACCCGGATGAAATTCATCTCTCATCACACACTGCCCCCCTCAATGTCCTGAACCTGATATTAATCATTTTATTCTCCTTTTGGAAGGAAACCTTCCTTTTCCTTAAAAATTGTTGTTCTTTCTTGGTTTCTGACTCTGCTTAACTCCTTCTGTACCACCAACTAAAATAGACTCTCCCACAGCCACTCTGCTGTATCCAGCAGAGCAGCCACATCTCCTTGATGTTGTCATGGAGACACCAATGCACCAAGTCTCTCCAGAGGTGGCCTGACCTAGAGCTACAGCAATGAACCAATGAAGCAAGTGTGAAATAAAGAGATGAACACAGTAGATGACCCCTTTCATCACTGAATGTGTGGGTGGATCATGAAATGTCTAGCATAAGTTCAAGCAAAACTTTCCCTTATGTGAGTTTCCCCAAATTTAAGCTTTTGGAGTTGATTTTGCTGATTTCTCTGGGCTTGTTAAATCTCCAAATTATGTATTTTGAATATATGTCTGATCCATTCTTTAGGGTCACCCAAAACACCCAAAGGAAACCCTGTTTTCCTTTCCTAAAGAAAAAAAAAGGAATTTCAGCATAGATTTATTTGTCCCCTTCTCTCATCAAAATGACATAAGTGGGGCTGAAAATCTATTTTTTAGATTTGATATCCTTTTCTCCTTCCTCACACCCCCAACCCCCACCCTCCATTAACCAAAGATATCAGGTAGCTCTCTTAGTCAACCTTTCCCAAATAGCACATGTACCCTAAAAAAGATATCTGAGGTCAGGTAGTGTTTTCCCACTTTTTAATGAAGAGCTGAAGGATACAATGTATTCATGGTTTCATTTGATGAGGATTGTTGGCAGTTTTCCTTCCATATCTCTAGCCATCAGGAGACAGGCTGCAAGTTGTAAATGGTAGGTGGTGATGCCCCTGTACACACTCAGTCTGCTTTCTCTGGCAAGGGTCTGAGGCTCCCACCCCATCCACATCTCCCTCTGCATTCCTCCTGCTGACCACAGAGATGCTGTGGTGCTGTCTAAGACAAAACTAAAAGTATGGATAAAAATTCTGAATGTTCAGTCACATATAGATGCAATTGAGCTGGGACCTTGGTATTCCAGAGTAGAAGGCTTCCTCTCTCGCCTTACCGGTTCCCTTAGTTGTCCCCACCTTCTGGGACGACATACTGATGGTGGCTTCCAAAGCTTGGGCAACCCTCCTAGACAGTCTTCTCCCTCCTCAAGTTCTCTCCCACCCACAGGATTTCATGCCTATCTATGTGGTAAAATTTACAGCTAGTGAAGCATCTGTCATGCCCATCAGGAATATGTTGAGCATCTTTAAGCATGGTGGAAATGTAAATATGATTACTTTTTAGACATTTAGGTTAGGTAGAAAACCACTGCTGGTAGCAATATGATAGCCTGAGTTAGCTCCAGGTAAAATCAAATGAAAATCCAGGATAAATTATGAAAACACTCCCTCTGTAAAAGCATGATTCAAAAAAGTAAGAATTCTCAGAAATCTCTGAAAATCAAATATTACTTGATTAATACAAGTAAAATATTTCATATAATATTCTAAACTCACCTATGACAGTCAATGTTCCTATTTATACAAAAACCTATTTAATTTTATACAACTAAACTCAAGTACATTACTTTTAAACCTATTTAAACATAAGCCAAGAAATAAATATTCCACTAGCCAAAGTACACCTGTAATTAAACTAAAACTAGCAAAACTGGGAACTCAGAGATTACTCTTTTCTATACTTTTTGGCAGGCGTGGGGGTGGGGAATCACATCAAGACCAAGTTCTTACTTGGAGAAAGGAAAATTCTTTATTCAGGAGAGCTTATTTTCTCTTCTATCAAGGTTATTTTTAAAACAACAAAAATGAAAGATAAAATGAGTCTAAAGAATGATAAAAATGTTCCCACCTACCTGTATAATATACTCCATGAGACATTCTTTTTTTAATATATATTTTTTAGTTGTTGATAGACCTTTATTTTATTTATTTATTTTTGGTGTTGAGAACTGCCCAGTGCCTCACACATGCCAGGTAAGTGTGCTACCACTGAGCCCCAGCACCAGCCCCAGTCCATCCATGAGAGATTCTTAGGCTAAAGTATTCTTACAATTCACAACTTGTTCTACTAGACCTGTCAAAACAATCTAAAGGGGGTAAAATGTGGTTAAAGGTCATTTTCAAAATCCTAAAGTACTCCACTAGTAACACATTGAACTACTAAGTTAAAATCATATTTTAGATTTTTCTTACCCATACCTCATTTCTAAACTTTGAAAATATCTTTTAATTTTTATTAGTTCTTTTTAGTTATATTTGATAGTAGAATTCGTTTTGTCTTTGAAATTTTACAGGTGTCTTAAGTTTTAAAAATTGCGGATTTCTAAAAAAAAGAAAAAAAATCAAACAAAAAAATTCTCAGAAACCCAAAATGATCATCAGGGTACTGCAGCCAGCTTTTGCCTAGGGGGTACTATACTTTTGCCTAGGGGACCCTATACTTCAGTGTTCATAGCTCTGTGAAGTGCAGGGCAGAGATGACAAAGTCCAGAGCCCAGACAAAGGAAGGGATTGGATAGGGAAGGCTCTCCAGCCACAGAGCTGGAATTCCTAAGAGGCCACATCCTTGTAGGTCAACTAGAAGTAAATGCACCAACAACTCCTCACATGCAAAAAGATCTTCAAGGATTCTCATCCTCATGTTTAATGGAAGTGAAGAGGACCTGGTAGTAATCATCACTGAAAATTGAACTACTGGCTGATCATCATGATTGATGATGATGATGATGATGGTGGTGGTGGTGGTGAATGAGAATGACACATGACATATACACAGGTTTTTTATATATGTCACTACCTCAAGCTGATAATTGAGAGGAATCTTAGGCTGGGAATACCTATGTGCCCAAGAACTGAAAACGCAAATATGCTCTGGAGAAATCTAACCCATTCTAGGCTACAAAGAATTCTCATGAATGAAATCTGGAGGAAAGTAAAATACCCATAGTCAAAAATAACTAACATACAAGGAAACAAAACTTCACAATCAAGAAAAAGACCCATGAATATTTCAACACAACTGTCAGACAGACAATAAGATGAATATGTTTGATGTATTTAGAGAAAATCAAATATACTGTGGGTAGGGAATAAGTAATTATAAGGAATGAAAATGCAAGTTTTGAAAACTAATATATCTTCTAGTAATAAAAAAGAAAAACTAGCATTTAAAACTCAGTGTGTGGGTTTATCCACAGATGAATCCAGCCAAAAAGAAAATTAATGAGTTAAGGACTTAGAGGATACTTTATTCCCTAGAAGAAAGACTTTCAAGTGAAATTGCTCAATGTCTCATACCAATCACAATTTCTACCATTTATTTCCCTGTTAATTCATTAAAAATTTACTAAGCAACTACAGTATACCAAACACATTTTTGTTTGGACACAGATTCTAAAAATTAATAAGGTGCAGTTCCTTTCCTCAGTTAAAGAAAAAAAGGTGTGTAGACAACAGCACAGAATCCAGTGTCCATGACTACAGCAGATACCAAGTTATCTGGTTCTAGCACATTCTCCATAGCCTGAATTCCAATTGTTTTACAGAGATATTAACTAACTCTGAAGACAGAAACATTTTGTACTTTAAAACTGTACATCATATTAAGTCGTAATAAAAAGTAAATGAGTTATTTTCAAATAAATAATCCAATTACATTGGAATTAAATGCATTCATTTGAGAGGATGGATAACCTTAGGTAAAATAGCTAGCTATACCAGACTCATTGAGAAATGAGGCATTTCTTCCCCAGATGGAAATTGTTTAAGTGGTTTGTTCATGTCTCTATGGCTGTTCTAATCACTATAATTGGTTCACACAGAAACAAATGTCCTCATATCCTAGTTTACCATTTTATGAGGATCTCTAACCAATTTGCTCACCCTGTTTCTGCTTCTTTTCTGTTTTTCCCCATTCTTCTGGATGCCTTCCTCATATCTTCAAATGCTGTGGTTTGTGTGTTTATTTGTGCAGACTGCTGCCAAGCTAAAGAGCAATATATTGAACAGTTCAAAGATACTCTGAACACTTCTGTGGCCAAGTCAATTGCTGGATTTTTTGCAGAGCCAATTCAGGTGGGTATAAGAAACGTACACACTAGTTGATCAGTGTCCCATTATCAGTGAATTTTAACTCACACTTGCTCAACAATTTCAAATTAATTAAATGCCCATTGCTGTATCTCTCTTCAGATTCAATTCATTGTCTTGGTCCCTTTAAAAAAAAAAGAAAATTAAATTAAAAAATAATGCTCTGGTTTTCTGTTAACTTTTTTAAAGATCCATCTCCTCCATTCCCACACTGAACAGATACATAAAGCTACTGAATTGCAACAATTCTCAGGAATAAGGAAACCTCAGTGATTTTTATGTGCTTAACACCCAACATTTTCAGGGGGAGTTTTCTTAAATTTCACCAAATCCCCTTATTCTACTTTCTTGTACTCTAACAAAAGAATAAAGTTTTTTTTTCCTTTCCCCAAAAAGCATGACATAATAGTAATGGCTCCTTTTCTCACCCATGGTTTGAACAGTTCTGCAGGCTGTTTAAAACACTGCTAACATTTGCAGGTAAATGGATGGAGTTGGAGAATATCATGCTAAGCAAAGTAAACCAATCCCCAAAAGCCAAAGGCTGAACATTCTCTCTGATAAGTGGATGCTGATCCATAACAGTGGGAGGGGGCATGAGAAAAATGGAGGAACTTTAGATTGGGCAAAGGAGAGGGGGTGAAGGGAGGGAGCATGGGGGTAGATAAGATGGTGTAATGAGATGGACATCATTACCCTAGGTACATGTATGATTGCACAAATAGTGCAACTCTGCATTATGTACAACCAGAGAAATGAAAAGTTGTCTCCATTTGTGTACAATGAAATGAAATGTATTCTGCTGTCGTGCATAACTAATTAGAAAAAAATGTTTTTAAATGTTTAAAAAAACACTGCTAGCATTACTATCATGTTAATAGCGATAATGATTCATCTTCTTTTTTCTAAAACTGTGAAAGGTCTTTATGCTGATGTTACAGGTCTTCTTGGTTTGGTCTTTTGCAGGGTGTGAATGGCATTGTCCAGTACCCAAAGGGGTTTCTCAAGGAAGCCTTCAAGCTGGTGCGAGAAAGGGGAGGTGTGTGCATTGCCGATGAAGTGAGTAGCAATCTGAGGGTGTAACTTGGTGCAATGGGAACAAGACAGTCACAGAGAGAAAACTCTTCAAATCCTCCTTGGAATTCCAGGAGGAAAGCAGCAAGTGCACAAACTTGGGAGCATAACCATAAATGAAGGAAGCTTTTTCCAGTTGGCTGGCTGGTTTGTTAGTAGATTAGTTGGTTGGTTTAACAAGTACAATAGAACATCAACATCCAAGGTGATGTCTATCAAATAAGTTACTAACAGGCATAGATTATGCTACCATTACTATATGTGTTTTTTTTCTTTAATTATTTTTTGGGGATTGCTACAAGAACACTAGCAAATCATATAAGAAATTTTATCTCATAACCAAATTTTCATTTTAATTTTTACCAAATTAATATTATTTTTTACCAATCTAATATTAACCAATCTGGCAGCATATACTTTTCTGACTGAACTTGCCTGGAAAGGATAGTTTTATAAATTATAATCCAGTCAAGTGCCTCTATTGCTGACATTTAGAAAATAGTTCTTGAAAAATTGCAAACTAGTGGAGTGGAGACAGCACTGTTGTATTAAGCACACAGTATGCCCAACAGAACTACTTTGAAGACAATAAAACTCATGGGCTGTATGAGTTCTAGCTCATGTTTTTAAAAGGATGGATCTACTTAGATTATACCTCATATTACAGCATATCAAATAAAACAGACTTTTGTCATCTGAGAATAGCCAGGAGATAAACAGCCAAAGAATGGCTACCAGGCATGGATGTCCTCCCAGCTCACTGCAATAATGATTGCACTAATACCTAGCTAGACCCACCAAGGACAGGTGAAGAACTTGTGTTTCATGCCTGTTTCAGTTCCACCATCTGTGCATGAACAGTTTTCTTTGAGTAAAAATTCAACTGATGTTGCACTGTCCCTTGGCAGAGATTTTGTAAATGCCTGTTCTTTACGTGTACCAGGTGTCTGTTATGCCCCCAGAGTCCTGCTGCCCTAGTGTACTAGCATGACTTGGGCAAGGATCCTCCTGCAGTGCTCATCCTCCCTTCTCCAACCTGCCGGTAAACTAAGCCAGGACCTACCTGAATAAAGTTCACCCGCTATTCATAAAAGAAAACTAAAGTCAATCATTTTGAAATTAGCTACACCAGGGAAGTGGATGAACTTTGGCCTCTGAATCAGCACATAGTGAGCTGCCATGGTGGGACCAACTAGAGAGAAGGTGGGAGGAATTCAAAGAAAATAAGAATTTCAGAATTTTTCAAGAGATGTGGTTTCCTGTCTTTCAAGAATATAATTGGATGCTGCTCTCACATAGGGTAACCTTAAGGCCTGTCCTAAAGGCTGTCCTAATGAATTTGAAATTAACTGCTTTTAGGCAGATTGCACATTCAGAGTCCCACCTTATCTCTGTTATAGACCCAGCTGCTCCACTTCCAGGAAGGCACTTGAGGTTATTCGCCTGGGAGTGATCCATCTCTGTTTTAATATTGATTCTTCCTAAGTGACTAATCATGGTTTACTGCTCTGCACAATTTTGTTCATTGTTCAAGTAATTTAATGTTTCACCATTTATATCATCTACTTATGGCTCCTAGATAAAGTGAAAGAGGAAGACAGGCAGAAAGACCAAATGTATAGGCTTCATTGCAGTATCTCATTTGGGCCAATTAATCAGCTTTCCCAAAGGCCCATGACTAGGAAGTAAAAGACTCAGGATTCCGCCCAGATCTTTCTGACTCCTATATGTAAGCCCTTCTCCTACACTGGTTAGTATCATCTAAGAATAACCCCCAGGAATCTGCCTTTGTTGCAGTGACCAGGAGAGAGTAGGGAAAACAAGAAGGGAGCCTGAGAAAGAAACTTGCTCTTTTAATTGCATATTAGAATGAGCTTCTTCTATACCTAATCCCCACTTGCAGTGCTCATCCTCTTTCTCCAACCTGCCGGTAAACTAAGCCAGGACCTACCTGAACAAAGTTCATGTGTATACATGTGTGGAGACAGAGACAGTCAGAAAGAGATCAAGTTTACCTTCACCAGAAAAGCTCTGTCAGAAATTTTCATGGAGATATTTGTCAGGCTTTATTCAATTAAGCATTTCTGCCACCCCTTCATTCATTCTACTAATATTAAGTGTCTTTTTTGTATCAAGCACTGTGCTAGACATTGTGCATAGGGGAGGAATAAGGCAAGGTCCCTGCTATTGGACATGTGCAGTGGAGATGAAAGTCCACAGTGAGAGGTCCTGATGGCATGTACCTGGAGTGGGAGCTCAGGAAAAGCTTACTAGACCAGATAATGAGTAAGCCTGGTTTTGATAGACATGAAGTTAGCGAAATGAAGAAGCAGGAAAGGGATCTTCCAGAGAGAGAGAGAGGACATGACACATAAAAAACTAAGGTCAACTTTCAGTCCAAAACACTGCAATTTCTAGATAACAGAAGTTCAACTTCTGAATTAACTGGATGAGCTGGGCAGAGAAGGAGGGAGAAGGGCAGGGAGAAGAAAAGGAAAAAAAAATAGAGACTCAGATTTTTTAAAAATCCTTAAAAGGTTTCCAATGATTTTGCATCTGTTTTCATCAGGTACAGACAGGATTTGGAAGGTTGGGCTCTCACTTCTGGGGCTTCCAAACCCATGATGTGATGCCTGACATTGTCACCATGGCAAAAGGGATTGGGAATGGCTTTCCCATGGCAGCAGTTGTGACTACTCCAGGTAGGACCCCAAAAGTTTGTTCTTGCTCCTGGCCCTCCCGCATTGGCAATGGTATCAGGCATACAGGTAGAAAGTTATGTGGGTTGGAGGCAGTCACAGAACTACATGATGCATTTAACAAACAAATGAAAGAGAAACAGTCTGTCTGCCAGACTGTGGGGCAGATGGGGAAAAGCCAGCCCTTTTGCTTTAGGGAAGACTAATTCTCCCTTCCCCACAATTGAATGCAGGGTCCCACCACACTGACAAAGGATAGGAAAATGTGCTGCAAAATCAAAACAAACCCAACTCTGGAACTTCTAAGAGTCATAGTCTTCAAAAAGATTCTTATGTGATTACTTGTGATTCAAGGTTGGAGAGACAGATTTCTCCATTCAAATGTCCAATGAACAAAACAGTCAAGTACAAGTAAAATCTCACTTACCCAGAACATTCTATGAAATGAATGTTAGAATACATATTCCATGGAACTAGGCTTTGCTATGTGTCATTTTTTATAAACCATTGATTATTGAAGCTCTTAAAATCATTGTATTGATATTTCCCACCAATAGTAAGCACATTTGTAAACCACTAATTAGGTGCCCCTGTGATATTTCACTGTGTTTATTGAATGAGTACATGTCCAAAAATATGGTCATCGAAGGTAAAGTACAATGAATATGACCAACTCTGAAACAATTGGAATCACGTTACGAGATTTTGATGTGAGATTTTTTTTTCTTGATACTTTATCTCAAGTAGAACTCAGGGAAAAAATACAGGTTTAGCTAATTTAAGGTTCTATACAAAATTCCCAATATGTCCAAAATTTCAAGGTACTTTCCCACCCAAACAACACATTATAAATTTTGTTATTAAACTTCTCATTGAGCAAGGAAGCTCTTTCTCTTTATCCCCTGTATTAGCTCAAGCTGATAAGACAAAATGCCACACTGGGTCTCTTAAACAACAGACACTGATTTTCTCACAGATTTGAAGACTAGAAGTCCAAGATCAAAGTGCCAACAGGGTTGGTTTGTGTTGGGACTTCTCTTCCTGGCTTGCAAATGGCCACCTTCTTGTTATATCTTCACATAGCCTTTACAATAGGTGCCTTCTCAAAGGCACAATCTCCAAACAGTCACAATTGAGGTTAGGTTAGGGTTCATAACATCCTATTAGATGAATAATGAATGAATGAGCCCTGATGCCATTTCCTAAGTAAACATAACCACAGTGGTGTGCTAGGAGGTGACAGGTAGGAATATGTCACTCTATCCACTTTTTATTTTCTACCCCTAGAAATTGCCAGATCTTTGGCTAAACGCCTGCTTCACTTCAATACCTTTGGAGGGAACCCCTTGGCCTGTACCATTGGATCTGCTGTGCTTGAGGTTTGTTCCAGCACTCACATCAACATTGCACATTTCACAGAATATCTATTTGAAAACCACCCAATGTCAGAACTCACACGTTGCTTGAAGTGAAGAGCTAATTAAATAGTCATCAACTTCAGTTAGGTTTCCAACTGTTACTCTGCCTCCTCCCTTTTTTAAGTTCTACTTTGGGTGCTTAAAGTATATTAGATAAGAAATAATACATAATAAACCCCACATACGTGGGAAGTATAAGAATTTGCCTCGCCAGGTGGCAATGTTATCTGTATAGTGTCTTATGGATAGTTGCTAACTTCTATCCATCTTTTTATCTTAATTTTTAGCCTTGTATGTTTTTCTTCCTTTCTTTTGTTTCACTATTATAAATAATGAAAAACTAAGTTTTATGTGGTTACAACTAGGTAATTCAGGTACTATTAACAACTGTTCATCCCTATACCATTGATTTAGCCTTGTATTAGCATATTTTCCTCTTGAAAATGTCCTTTTAGAAAAAGTCCTTTAAAAATACATAATAACATTTGCTTAAATAAGTATAATGTATTTCTGGAAAAATGTCTAAGAAGTTCCTAAATTTGTAGGAATGGAAACTGACTGGGGTGAATCATTCTACCATCTACCCATTTACACTCTAAAATTTTTGAAACATGAATATGATTTACCTATTTGAAAAATTGAATTTAAAAGTACTTTGAAATAAAAATAAGTAAGTTAAAACTATTTTGCTAACTTAAGATTTATCTTCAAAGATGATTAAGTTACGAGATGAGAAAATGTGGGTAGAAATGTGTCATTTATTTTATTTTGTATACACTGCTAACTCTTTTTGGTTTTTTTTAGTGCTGTGTCATCTCAACCAATTTAGAAAGCAGAGAGGGTTTAAGTGAACCAATAGGTCTTTAAAAATGTCAAGATTTGCCTGGAATCATGCAATTACTATCATCTAAATATAGAAGTAGTATATTTCATGTGTCTTGTCAAGAATCATAGGTGTCTGCTATGGGGTAGAACTTAGTTGAAAATCCTTTAATATCTTCAGGTGCCCTGGCTCTGGGTAAACACAGGGCTCAGCTCAGCTAAAGAAGGCAGGGTCCCAAGGTGGGGCACTTAGGCTATGAGAGCTTGGGTCAGGCTGAAGGATGCAGGACAAAGGTCACTAACCCTCAGCAGAGAAAGCACCTGTGAAATTTCTTTCCTCAGAACATTTATATTTTTTATCACGGCACCCTAGTTCAGCAAAGCCTGGACATAATGAAATTCTGGATTATGGAATCTATGTTACTGACACACTGACACATGCCTTATATTCTCTCCTAAATTTTTCTTACTCACCCCTGAAAGTGGGAGTGTTTGGGAGAAGCATCCCTTTCACTGAGACCTTTTAATTGCTTACTGCAAATCTTTTTGTGTTATCCATGGTGTGTCCACACTGGACATTCTGGGTTTGGTGTGTCTGGTTACTGTAAGAGGGTCATAGACATTTATCTCTCTGTGCTTCTCAGTCAATCTTGAAACTTTGGCCACATAAGCTCATTTGGGGCTTTTTCTCAACAGGTGATTGAAGAAGAAAAACTACAAGAAAACTGTCAAGAAGTTGGTACCTACATGTTACTGAAGCTTGCTAAGCTGCGGGATGAGTTTGACATTGTTGGAGATGTCCGAGGCAAGGGCCTCATGATAGGGATAGAAATGGTGCAGGACAAGGTAGGTTCTGATCTGCTGTGCTCTTGGTGGCTACTCAGTGCCAGCAGGAGGTAGAAAGCACCAGCTAAAAACACACTCTTTTTTCACTCTCGGGAGAAGGAGAGGGTGGCATAGATAGCAAGACTCAGTGAAGCCCTTCAGAGATAGGGAGGTAGTATTGACTATGAACAAAATGCTAGCAGATCTCGTCGACACTAGAGTCCATGCCATTAGGAAACTGTGATTTTTCTCCCTAAAACAAGAATGGGATGCTGTATGGAGAGAAGAGGGGGGGAATCTTGACAGGGCAAGGAATTCCCAGAACAATCTCATAGCCCTAACTTTTGTCCACAATATAGAAAGTGGGCAACTGATTCCTTGTTATTTGGTCTTAACCATACCCTTTTACTTTAGAAGTACTGATTCTCAATTCACACCATAGACATAAGACTCTTCATTAATAGTCAGTAGAAAGCTGGGGTAGTTAAATAGAGTTGAAATAAAGTAACCTGAGGTAGAGCCCTCTGGTTCATGAGCCACATCGTACTTATTATCTTCAGCTGGTCACCCAGTACCAGATTGTTTTGAGTCCACCCTAGTTCTCACCCCATGAACTCCATGCAAGATATCTAAATTCAAGTCTAGACTCCAGAGAGGTAAACCTAACAAAAGAAGAGGTGTGTCATTATGCCAAACCCAATTTCTGTGTGCTCATAGTCACATGAACAAAGATGTTCATGAGAACTTTCACAGTAAAACATCAGAATCTTCTCAAATGGCCACTGATACAAAAGAGATACATTGTGGCACATCCCTAATACCAATGGCATAGATACATGTTTTGATGTGGAAATATGTTCAAACCCTTTTGTGGGAAAAATGAAACCACTCCCTAAACAGTGTCTTTAAAATGAAATCTTTTTCTCCTCCCTCTGCCATATATCAGTTTTAAGCACAGGCTCCACCCAGATTAGAATCCCAGCTCCTCCTTTCCCTAGTTCTACTCTCTGTCCCCTGAATGCCATTCACTATCCTACACACAAATGTCACCTCTCCTCTCTGCCTCTTCCGTGGAAGTCCTGGTCTTCTACAAGGTCCAGTTTCATATCTTCTCCCTCATCTATTGGCTCCATCCTTCAGAGAATTCCTCAAGTACTCCCTGACAAAGGAGCTCCTTTGGAAAGACCTTCTTCACCATCTTGGACAGCTCTGACAGTGTTCCATAAACTAAGTGTCTTATGGACAACAAAAATTCATTTTTCAAAGTCCTAGAGGCTGAAAAGTCCAAGATAAAGATGATAGCAGATCAATATTACGTTATGGTTCACTTCTTGGTTCATAGATGGCCACCTTCTTTCTGAAACCTCATGTGGCAGAAGGGGCAAGGGAACTCTCTTGACCTTTCATAAGGGAACTAATTTCACTCATAAGGGTTCCACCTTCATGACCTAATCACCTCCTGAAGGCCCATCTGCTAATACTATTACACTGGGAATTAGGTTTCAACATATGAACTGGGGTTTGGTGGCAGAAACATTTCAATCTATGGCATAAACCATGTATGAACTTAGTTTTTATTGTTTAAATATCTTATTTTCTTTAATAATTTTGCGGCCAGGAAACAAAACATGTGGTAGGTGCTTTGTGGATTGATTTTAGCCTCCTGCAATGCCTCTGACCACATTCATGTAATTATAACTCTGCTATAGTGCTAGCCAGCATAATCCAGGATGATATTCCCACCTCTCATACACTTGGTTAGAATGTAAATTGGTGCAGTTCTTTGGACAGCAATTTGTTTGTAACTATCAAAATTTTAAATGTTTAGACTTTTGGTCTTGCAATTCTACTTCCAAAAATGTGTCCTAAAAATACAAAAATATATAAAGATGTATTTGAATAGGGATGTTTGCTGCATTGTTTATAATCATGAAAAATTAGAAACAACCTAAATGCCCAATAATAGGAGATTGGACATATAACTGGCAAACAGTGAAATACTAGGTAAGTTTTAAGACTATGTCCAAATATACTTACATGGAAAGATGTCCAAAATATATTATAATTATTAAAAGAAAATTGCATAATTTTTTTTTCAGTTCTGGGTATGGAACCCAGGGGCACTCTTCCACTGAGCTATATCCCCAGACCTTCTTTTATTTATTATTTTGAGACAGTCTCACTAAGTTGTCCTGGCTGGCCTCAAACTTGAATCCTCTTGCTTCAATCTTCTGAGTCACTGGCATTACAGGCATGTACCACCATGCCTGACCACAGAACAACATTATAACTAATTTTTAAATATGCATATAAATGTGTTTTCGTGCAAAGAAAAAGTGCCTAGTTCACATCAGATTATCAATATGAGATGTCCTTGGCATAGAATAGAGGGAGAGGAAAATTTTCAGTATTGCTTCCTGCACTTTTACCATTGGAATTTTTTTAAAAATCATGTATTATTCTTATAATTGTTTCAGTACAGATTTGTCAAAAAAAAAAAAAAGTAAAAACCCAAAGAGATAAAAACGGATGCCTAAAGCTACATTCTGCATCCAACAAGAAGTTGAATTACTTATGTGCCTACTTTGTTTTCAAGCAATTGAGACACAAGCATGAACATGAAGGCCTGAGCAGGCTGCCCTGTCACTTGCAGTTTCTGGCCCTGCCTGTCCTTGTGGAATGCAGACAAGATTTTCAATTAGTCATAGCTGTCAAGGTTGGGGTGGGGTAAGATGGAAAGGAAATAAGGAGGTCTGGTCCAGACCAATGTTGGGGTGAGGCCAGACAAACTCCATCTTTACAGATCCATAAAGTTGAGCAAGGCCTCCACCAACCCAAGCCTTTCCAATAATGCTGGCCCCTCTGATCTCTGTTCCTTCAAATCTCACTTAACTTTTCTCCAGTTCTCGCAATTTAACACTCAATTATCTTAGTCTTCCCTCTCCAATAAATGAAAACCTCAGGGGCAAGCAAGAATGCATTGTGAAATTTGGAATTCGAAGAGAAGATCTTAGTCTTTTCTCCCATCCCAGATACTCCATTACCAATAATCTGAAAGTTGGAATGTTACTTTTCTTTTCATAAAACTTTAAGACAAATTTTAAAATATGCAAACAAAAGGGGCCCTTGGAAGTCAGACACATTGCATAGTAAGATACAGACCCCTGAGCTGGGGCTATAGCTCAGTGGTAGAGTACTTGCCACAAATGAGTGAGGCACTGGGTTTGATCCTCAGCACCACATAAAAATAAATGAATAAATATATTGAGTCCATCTACAACTTAAAAAAATGAAAAGAAAAAAAAAAGATACAGACACCTTACAAGGAATAGAGAATTTTCGGAAAGGGCTGTATCAAGAGGCAGTGGGGAGAAGAAAATAGACACCAAAGCACATAGGAGGGCAGATAGGAAATGCTGAGAATGATAAAACTGACCATGGACGTGGAAGGAGCCCTTCTCTACCTGCAGGGGCTGTCAGGAGCAAGGATCATGTTTTATGTACCTAAAACCAGACAGCCAGGGCAGCAATGGAGGAGGAATGGAGCAGTTCCTTGCCCGGCCATCTGAGCAGCATCTGTTAAATACAAATCCTAAGCCCAGCCCAAATATTCTGATTTGGCCTAAGGTGAATCCCAAGTATTTGTACTGTGATAGGCTTTTATGTAAGAGACATAAAATCAGACTTAAAAATAAAACATAATTAGAGGGAGATATTTATGCTCACAGATGAAACAGAAGATACAGAGAAACAATGCAAGCTGAAGCTTGCTGTCACCAAAGGGAATTGACGCGTTGAGCCCCCACACAGGGGAGCAACAACATCAGTTACCTAGATATCTGACACAGCCTCTGGGGCCCTGAAGGGTGTACCTTTCCTCCCGCTGAAGATGAAGTCTTGTGGGTGGGGGTGGGGGGAAGCAAATTCCACAAGCAGGAAAGATGAGGACACAATGGTCCCACCCCAGCTTCCTGGCCATGCCAGGACCCGGGGGAGCACTTGGGCTGCTGGTGCCCTTGAGCAACTGTTGAGCCACTTCCTGGACTTTGAAATGCGCTCTTTGCGTGGACAGAACACAGGGAAGAGTTGAGAAGGATTTCAACATAAATAAAACAGACTCCAAATTCAGTTATTGAGGAACCAGACTCCCAAGGTAGCCATTAGCAGAGCCAAGATTCGCTGGCTATCTGTATGGAATTTCATCTTGTTCTTGGGAATTTGGGATGAAGTGGAATAAAGACAAATATTTTTAATAATACCCTCCAAAAATCTGGTTCAGCGAATTAACAGCTTTATTTAATTACAGGCTCATTCATTGCTTTCCTTTTGTTTTGTTTTCTCCCTCTTGGGAAATAGTTCTTCTAACCATGCAAACACCAATTAGGAAACTTTTAAAAATGTTTTCACAGATGAGCCGCCAGCCCCTTCCTCCTCAAGAAGTAAGTCAAATCCATGAGGACTGCAAAAACATGGGTCTCATAGTGGGAAGAGGCGGCATTTTTTCTCAGGTAAGAGAAAGGCTGATGTTTAACTGTCCTTTTAGGTAGGTATATCCCTGAGATGCCATTGCAGGTGGCTTTTCTTCAGGACTGTAGGCTCAAAGGAGACTGCTCAGGCATTCTCAAAAGGGGCAGTTACTCCTCCTTGTGGCCACGAGAGGGCGCTGTAGTGAAATGGTTTGGTTATCGCGGTTCTGCAGGAAGAAGATACTGGCAAGCTTAAGATGTACAGCCAGCCCACATAATTAACGGTATGGAGAATGGTAGAGACCTAACAGTCATGCAATATACAGCTTGTCTCACTTATGAGTTAGTTTTAACTCCTGTTAAATAAATCCTAGCCATCATTGACTCAGCCCTGAGTTCTGACTTTATGAACTTGCTCACAAAGCAAGTGACCATTGTGGCAGGGAGCCACCTAACAGCCTTGGAAGTCCCAACTGATCCCTGCAGAAGAGGTGGGGGACCTACTGGGCATGGTCCCTAGTGCGGTACTCAAGACCAGATACGGCCAGTGCCCTCAAACTCTGGCTGGGAAAATCAGAAATGGAGCTCTTTCCCCTCTCTCTTCCTGGAAAAGCCAAATCTCAGCTTCACAGTCAGGACCTGCCCCTGAGCTGCTCACTGAGATACTGCTGCTATGAGCTACATGATCTGTCCCTAAATCCCTCACACTGACAGGTCCCACACCAAGGATGGCCACCAGGCAAAGATTTAAGAGTAAGAGTAATGTCCAGCTCCCCTAATTTGTTCTTGTGCTCTATCATCTTTCTTGCCCATTAAAAAAAAATATGACACATAATAATTATACTTATTTGTGGGGTACTATCTGATGTTTCAGTATCTATATACATTGTGTAATGTCCAAACAAGGGTAAGCATATATATCACCTCATTTATCTTTTTTTGTGTGTGTGTGGTGCTGGGGATTGAACCCAGGACCTTGTGCATGTGAGACAAGTACTCTACCAACTGAGCTATATGCCCAGCCCCATTTATCATTTCTTTGTGGTGAGAATATTCAAAATTCTTTCTTGCAGCTTTTTAAAATATGCAATGAATTATTGTCTATAGTTGACCAATTGCACAATAGGACACCAGAACTTCTTGTTCCTATCTAATTGGAGCTCAGTGTCTCTGACAATTTCAAACATTTCTCATTTCTTCCAGTTTCCCTGGTCCATTCCTGCCTCCTACTGACATATCCATTTCTTGCCTCATACTTTCCAGAGAAAATTCAAGCTACCAGTCAAGACCTCTAAATAAACTCTAAATATTTGTTTTGTATAAATTAGATAACAAAACTTAATTATTAAAATTCTCAGCTATGTGAGTTATAAAGACATGAAACAATTGTTCACTTACTTAGCTATTCCTTCATTACTTGGCCAACATTTATTAAGCCCTAAGCAGCAGGTGATATGCTGAAAACTGAAGATATAATGATAAGTAAGGCTGGTCCCTCCTTCATGAAGTTGATAGAAGAGAAAAACATATAAACAGAAAATTGCAATGCAATCTGGTGAACTCAACTTCAAATATAAAAAGAAGTGTTTAGAGGAAGACGACGGTTAGCCTTTTGGACTAGCAGACTGTTTACCAATGACCAGGGGCTGTTTTCAACATTTTCCCTGTATGAACTCATGAAATGACCTCAAAAAGCCTAGGAAATAATACTAATATTATCCTTATTGTACAGATAAATAAAAAGAGGCATGGAGAGGTTAATTGCCCAAGTCATATAGCTAGTAAGTGGAAGAATGAAGATTCAGAGCCTGGCAGTCTGATTTCTGAATCTCTCCTCTGATAGGAATAAACCTAAGGTGATAAAACTGGACTCAGGGAGTGTGGAATACAGGGGGTGTGGCTTAGGATGCTGTTTGAACTTGAGCAGTGGTTGAAAGGACAGAGGAGACATTCGAAGGATAATTTTGGAATTCTGACTTGGTTCAGGTGGACCTGAATGAATTCATCCTTGAACATGCTCCATTTGCAGTAGCTTGTGAACATCTGGCTATAGTCAAGTCTGCAGGGCTAAAATGAAGACCACAGCTGAGAATTTCAGCATCTAAGTGGTGAGAGAGGATCAGGACATCACACAGGAAGCCAGTGTCTAGGTGATAGGCACAGTGAGGTGTGGTAAAACCACCATTTGACGGCAAAAGGGGAAGGTGCCCAGACAGAGACAGAAAGGGGCAGACAGCATGAAGAAGGTTAGAAGAGAGTAGAGAGGTTCAGGAAAAAGGAAGGTCCAAAACATGAAGTGGACAGGAAGGATAAGAGCAAGAAATGCCCAATGGATTCTCCAGTTGATTTTAGTCCAGTGATGTCAGAAAGTTACAGGAACAGAAACCAAACTAACATGGACTGGGATGTGGATGGGATTGGAATTGGGATGTGAAGTGAAAACTAATGCCCAATAGGCATCAACCCATCTTTCTAATATGTTTGAATAAAAGGAGGAGGACAATACCTGTACTGTAGCTAGAGGGGACCAGGAATCACCTCAGATGGTTATTTGTTGTGATTTGGATTTGGATTGTGAGAGAGAGCTTTAAGCCTACTAGTTTAGAAGCTGAGGGAAAGTTGAAGTTGAAAAGAAATGATAGATGCAAGAGAACCCAGGGGTGTTTCTGGAGTGGTAGTTATGGGAGTGTCCAAGGTCCAGGGCACAGACAGATGATTTGGTGTCAAACAGTAAGGACATCTCCTTCTCTGAACCTTTGGAAAAGGATATAGATGGCTGTCAGAGCAAACAAGTTTATAGAAAGGTCTTGCTTGGCAGCTTCAATTTTCTCCAAGAATTATGAGGCATGGTTGTCTATAAAATAGAATGAAAAGCATAGGAGTGGAGAAAGAAAATTAAGGATATTGGAGGTTTAGAATGAGAGAGAAAATTGGCGGAGGTCAATAAAAATCTCAGAGATGGGGAGACACTGGAGACCCTGGATATCTGGTGGTGTCATCAGGCATGCTCTGTGACTTCCTTAACACTTCTCAGTCATGTGAGTTGGAGGAAAGCAGTTCAGTTATAGCTTTAATCAGGCTGAGACTGGGCCATGTGGGTATTAGCGGCATAAAGGTGGAAATGCAAGCAAACTGAAAGGGCAGGTGAGAGCATACTTCAGTCAACTGTGTGCTCCAGGCTGGGTAGGAATGAAAGGAAGAGATCTGAGTGGGGAGAAGACCTGAAGATAATGAAGGGATGAGGAGACTGGGGCTCGGGGTGAAAAGGGTAGGTATAAATGGGAATCCGAAATTGGGTTATTCTGGTGAAAAGAAGGCTCATGACATTGGTTTTGGGTGTGAGTGAATGCAGAGAAATGGAGATGAAAGTTCTGAGAGCTTGGTCCATCAGAAAAATGAAGCTAATTGGTTGGGTTCTATACACATAGAGGGAGGTCACCTTGGTGATGGCAGTAATTGAGTATAGAGAGGCACTCAAGATTTCAGGAAAGGTGGTAGACAGACAAGGAAGTGAACAGATGACAAAAAGAAAAAGACTTTGAGATGGTTCTGGAAGAAGGAGAAGGAGATATGAGAGAAATGTAAGAAATGTCATAAAAACAATGTGGGAGTCTTAGTTTAGTGCATTTTCCTCAAAGCCATTTGATTCTCTGATGATTTGTTGCTCTATTTTCCTGTCTTCCCAGACCTTCCGCATCGCACCCCCAATGTGCATCACTAAGCCAGAAGTTGACTTTGCAGTGGAAGTATTTCGTTCTGCCTTAATCCAACATATGGAGAGAAGAGCAAAGTAGAAGTTTTAGAAATAAAAAAACGCAAGCCTTAGGAACTTCCCACTTCTATGCAAGAGTGAATCTGAGGAATTTTCAAAACCACTGGCATTGGGAGTAAACCTGCAACTCTCTCGGTAGTTGTAAAAGACAACTGATTGCCTCCTGACCATATTTATTAACAGAGCTCCTATTATTGAGAATTCCATCATAGAGAAAAGGATCTCTGTCTTTAGTGTAGAGAATCACTCATATTTAGTCTACAACCATTTGATTTTCCTTTGCATTAATTAGTTTTGGAATGAATATGTGGTACTTTTTTGGCCAATGAATCCTGAAGTAAAATATTTTGGTGGAGGTGCCTTCAGGGAAAGCTTCTCTACTTTACTCTTCAGCTCAAGAAGAGATGTCTTCTTGTTGCACTGAAAACACCTTATGTTGAAATGGGATTCCTGGAACCACATCATCCGTCTTGGAGCCAATGGGAAAAGCCTGATTGCTGAGGTTGGAAGATAAATGGAAGCTGAGCATTTACTGATGCTAAGGAAGCTCTGATAACCAATCCTGGAGCCACCCTACCACAGGTCTTCTTGATATATGAAAGAATAAATTCATTGTATTGCATGAGTCCTTTTAGGTTTTCCATTATTGCAGCTAAAAGCATCCTAAGAAGTGGGAGAAGGTGGGCTGGGATTGTGGTTCAGTGGTAGAGCACTTGCCTAGCATGTGTGAAGCACTGGGTTCAATTCCCAGCACCACATAAAAAAATAAAATAAAATAAAGATATTGTGTCCATCTATAGCTTAAAATATTTTTTTAAAAAAAGAAATGTGACCTGAATTTTTTTTAAAGAGAGAGACAGAGAGAGAGAAATTTTTTTAATATTTATTTTTAAATTATTGGTGGACACAACATCTTCTGGGTTTTTTTGTATGTGGTGCTGAGGATCGAACCCGGGCTGAACGCATGCCAGGCGAGCGCGCTACCATTTGAGCCACATCCCCAGCCCTGACCTGAATTTAAAAAAAAAAAAAAAAAAAAGTAAAGAAACGGGAGAAGGAATTTTCAGAGCTTTCTTTTCTTCTTCTCTATTCCCACTTCCATGATCCCAATCTGGTCTAAACCTTCATTACTCTTATTGCAAAAGTTTCCAAGTCCAGAATTTCTCAAACTTTAGACATGCATTAATGATATAGTTGGGCACAAACTTTAGACATGCATTCGTTTAGAATATGCATTCATGATCCCCTATGTGTGCGTGCTGCTTGTCTTAGAATTGACTGTAGTTTTTATTAATTTAACATTTTGTTTAGATACATTTTGTTTAGATATTAATGATAATTAATCAGAAATCAACATTTCTGGTCATAAGGAGAAAGTAAACAGAAAAACAGAGTGAACAATAAGCAATGCAATCCAGTTCTTTCTAGTGAGACACAGATGTTTGCAAATGTTCTTAGCCTGAAGAGAATTTTGTTCAAGAGTGATGTTAGAGAGTATTTGAGAGGTGTTAGAAACATATTGGCAAACTGAAACCTTCTCCTCAACTTACACAGAAGAGGTTCTGGAGAACTAAAAGGGACATAACTTTCTCAGCATGTGATTGGATATTTATTTGAAGCCGTGTCCTGATTTGAAGCCACATCCTGTCTACTCCACTGAAATGTCTGTTCGACTAACACATCCTACATATCACTACCAGATTTGTTTCCATCAGACAGTGACTTAAACATAGCATCCCCTTAGCACAAAACCTCCCAGTAGCTCTCTATTGTCCTCCTCTATCCAAATGGCACCAACACCTCAGAAACATTCAGTCTGGACACTATGGAAAGGTCTAAAGTTCCATATTTAGTTCTTGATTTGCTATAAGTGACCTTGATTAAGCCCTTTAAATTTCTTCTTAACTTCAGTTTGTGCCCAAGTGTATCAACACTTGCCCTCACTACCTCCTGGAGTTGTGCTGGGAATCAAGTGAGCCGGGGATACAGTAGTTCTTTTCAAATTGATAAACCACATGAAAAAGAAATTCAAGCTGCATTTCTGTTCTTCTCTTCACTATAAAATTTTTCCCAAGGACAAGTTTTGGGCACCATTGATACTTATTTGCCTCCCATCCAAGCCCCAACCACTAGGATCTCATTCCTGCCTCTCAGTCCTTGGAAACTGCCCTCTCAGAAGGCCACTGGTGACTTCTTTATGCCCAAAACATGTTTCCTTTGAAAGTTTTTTTTTTTTTTTTCTCTAAACAATGGCTCCTTCTTGAGTAATATACTCCCCTGGTGTCTGTACTGTGGACCTTCTACCTCAGATGGCTCTTTCCCAGCTCTTTCCTGGCAACCCCTCAACTATGACAGTCTGCCCTGGTCTGTCTCTTCTTCCATGCTATGCTTTCCTTATGAGCAACTTATCCACTTCTGACATCTCATTTACTTTAATTATGTTGATTTTTCAAATATTTATCTTCAGTCCCAATCTTTTTTCTGAACTCCAACCTCAAAATTATAGTTCTTTGGACATTTGCATTTGGATGTCATAAGGACATTTCAGTTTTTATCTATTTATGTGTTTCCTTGTTTATTTTGGTATTGAGGATTGAACACATTAAGCTTGAGCTACATTCCCAGTACTTTTTTTTTTTTTTTTCCGTCTTAGGCAATATCTTGCTAATTTTCTCAGGTTGACCTTGAACTTACAATCTTCCTGACTCAGCCTCCTTAGTCACTGGAATTACAGGCACTGGAGCCGCCACACCTGGCTCACATGAATATTTCAAATTCAACAGATTTCACATAAGACCTACTAAGTCTTTCTCCTCCAATGGATCCCTTATTTATTAATACCATGCTTTTTATCTCAGATTCATAATTCAGATCATTTTTCCTCCAAGTTATTCTTTTGTTCTTCCTTTAACTAAGTTTTGTAAATACCTTCTTTAACATAACTTTTCTAATTTCACCCACTTATACCAAAACTGCCTCAATTTGGGCCATCACCTTTCCTAAACTATTTAAACTACCTCCTCACTGGTATCCTTCCCAATCCATCCTCTACCCTAATACCAAAGCCAAATACTTAAATCATAAATATCATTGTGTCTCTTATCCCTTCAAGCCTTTGGGAGCTCTCCACTGCTCATGAAACAAAGTCCAGACTCCAACATCATGGCATTCCAGAGCCTTCACAATTTGCTTCCCAGTCAACTTTTTGAGCCATCATTCTTTCCATATAATAAGCCTTGATTCTTGGTTTTCTAAAGTTCACTAGAATGTACTTCTAGTGAACTTTCCATGTTCAAGATGTTCCTCAGAGTGCCAGATATCTTCTCCTAGAAAAAAAGGGATACGAGGTTTTAGTCTTTCAGATAAATTCGTATGACATATTCCTAGTTAATCTCCCACTTTCAGGGGATGCCTTAGTGTTAAAGTGTCTTTGCCTGTTTTCTGTCACTCAAACAGAATACCCAAGACTAAATAATTTATAAAGAATAAAAGGTGAGCCAGGTGCAGTGGTACATGCCTATAATCCCAGTGACTGAGAGGCTGAGACAGGAGGATCACAAATTCAAGGCCAGCCTCGGCAATTCAAAAAGACCCTGTCTCAAAATAAAAAAAAAAAAAAAATTGGAAATGTATCTCAGTGACAGTGCCCCTGACATCAATCCCCAGTACCAATAAATAATTTTTTTTTTTTTTTTTGCTCATAGATCTGGAGGCTAGAAAGGTAAAGATCAGGTGGTCACAACTGATGAGGACTGTATGCTTCTCAATTCATGGTGGAAAGTTAAAGGGCAGGCAAGCACATGTGGAAGAAAGAGAACACAAGGAATGGACTTGCTTTATAACAGCCTGTTCTCACAGTAACCAATGCAGCCTGGCAAGAATGAGAACTCACAAGAGAATGGCATCAGTCCATTCACAAGGGCTCTGCCCAAACACCCCCACTTGGCCCCACCTCCCAACATGGCAGCACTGAGAACCAAGTCTCAACCTGAGTTTGGTGGAGACACAATGTATTCAAACCATAGCACAAAGCCAGGAGTGAAATCCCAAAAGGTAACCAAGACCTGGGTCTCGCTTTGACTCTTTGAAGGGTGCTTGGCTTTCCCCAAGCTCCTGTTGATCAGGATACACTGTAAACTCCTTCTTGAAGGGCAGTGGGGAACTGAAGAGGAGCAAGCACCAGAGGCAAGGGAGCAGGAAGGGCAAATGCTGGGCGGCAGAGCACAGCCGTCCATTCAGTTCTCCCATTGGCTTATCAACGTGAAGGATTCCCTCCTCCTTTCCGTTTGGAGTCGTGGGCAGGAGCTTAGCACCACCATTGTTCTCCCTTCAGATTTCTGCTCTACCACCAGAGGTGGCATATACGCCAGCTTACATAAGGCAAGGAGCCCACATGCTTGCCAAGCTCTTTTTTTATTTCCTTCCTTGTTAAAATAGTCTAAAGTGAAGATAATGAACACTTAGCTCCACTGAACTTTTTTCCACACAAGGAACATATTGTCAGTCACGTGATTAGAATGTAGAATTAAAAATGTTGGCAACTGTTTAAAAACAATTGAAATGTCAATCCAATCAAGAGGAAGTAATTTTTTTTTCAATCACATGAAGCTTTGGTTACAGCATTAACAACAATACTGTTATTATAAAATAATACCTATAAATTCATAATATAATCATAAACTGCATTCTTATTTGTATTATAAAAACTTCATCTTGTATATCAATGTAATTATTAACTCTCTAGTATAGATGTCCTTCAGTGTCCTAGGCAATTGGCTCCAGGACCTTCTGCAGATACCAAAATTCGAATATTCTCCAGTCTGTTACATAAAGTAGCATAGGACTTACATATAGACGAGACACATCTCCTGTATACTTTAAATTATCTCCTGATAATATATAATATCCAATACAATGAAAATGCTAGTATTGTTTAGGAATCATGACAATTTAAAAAGTCTGTGTGTGTTCAGTACATATGTAATTTTTTAAAAATGCTTTTGATCCATAGTTGGTTGAATATATGGATAAGGAATCCATGGAGAATGAGGGACCACTGTAATTCAATTGTCCTCAAAAGATCTCTCCAAACCATGGGAGAATATAAATCCTCTTCCACCTTTCAATCCCACTCAAATCTCACTTTCCTGCAAGGAAAATAATAGAAAAAATCTCAACATTCATTCCTTCATCATCAGAACATTAACAGCAGAGCCTCATAGTCAGCATCTGGAAGTAGTGTTGAAAGGTTGCTGGGTCTTGCAGCAGAAGTTTGCTACTGGTTAATTAAGGCAGAAGGGTCACTTTCAACTGAGGCACAATAGTAAAAATGGTAATAGCATCTCAACAGAGACAGAAGGGCCACTGAATTAACTGATTGAAGTTAGGGAAACAAAATCTGGATTTTATCAATCCCTTTGGGTTTAGTAAAGATAAAGTTGGTAAAGTTAGGTCAGGTTGGAGGCCAATGTAGGAAATGTTTGGCAAATGTGAAGGTGTTGGGAGAGGAATCCCGGATGGAGAACAGCCACACGGGGTGTTATGGTTTGGATGTGAGGCGTACCCTGCAAAGCTCACATGTAATACAATACAAGAAGGTTTGGAAGAGAAATGATTGGGCTATAGTCTTAACTTAATCAGTGAATTAATCCCTGATGAAATTAACTGAGTGGTAACTGGAGGCAGGTGGGGTATGGCTGGAGGAGGTGGGGCATTAGGGGCATGGTTATTGGGTATATATTTTGTATCTGGAGAGTGGAGTCTCTCTCTCTCTCTCTGCTTTCTGATCACCATGTGAGCTTCTTTCCTCTGCCACACTCTTTTGCCATGAGACTCAAGGAATGGAGGTTGCTGTCTATGGATTAAGACCTTTGAAACTGAGAGCACCCAAATAAATTTTACCTCCTTTAAAATTGTTCTGGTCACATCTTTTAGTCCCAGCAGCAACAAAAAAAAAAAAACCAGAGATCTCCAGAACACAGTATAATCAAGAACAGAACAGCATGGAGGTGGGGGGATGAAGACAGGTTAGGGAGGATCACTGCAGACAGAACTACTAAAAAATGAAGCTTAATTAGATGGAACAACTTGACACGGATAGAGCCTGCACAATCTCTCCATGTGGTCTGTTCTGGGCAAGTGAACCTGGCTGAGCTGTAGCTTTCTCATACCTGAAGAGGACAGTGTCACCCATATAGCACTTGGGAGAATCTGAATGATCAAACACATGGCAGTGCTTTAATAATCTTAACTATCTATAAAACTCCCTGCCTCCCCATCAACTCTCCAGTGCTAGAGTTCGAACTCAGGGCCCAGTACTGTACCACCACTGACTACACCCCCAGCCTGGAGTCCCAGCCTTGTGACAGAACTTCCTTAACTGTCTTGGGCTGCTGTGTCTCGGGTACACATCTTTTCTCCTTTGCTGGAATCTGCTGGTAGGATGTCAGCAGATTTAGTACCTAACACACTTCTCCTCACAGGGAAAAAAAAAAAAACCTAATTCCTAAAGGTGCTATGTGCCTTTTATCCATGGGTTTACGACATTTTAAGGCAGCAATCAGCCCATATGAAATAAAGGCTGAACCAACTGATAAAGCTTTTATGTATGTGTTTGTATAAGATACACATAAGATATATTTAGAAATGTGTGTAACATGTCATTAGAAACATATGTCATAAACATGTTGTCAGAAATATGTTTAGGGTCGGGCGTGGTAGTGTAAGCCTGTAATCCCAGGGACTCAGGAGGCCAATAAGCAGAAGGGTCAGGGTCACAGTCTGCAACTTCTGGGTTTAATCCTCAGCGAGGGAGAGAGAGAAAGAAGGTACTTAGACACATATTATTTTATGTATTTAGAATTTTTGTAATTAAGTACAACATGCTATTTTAGAAAAAAAAAAAAAAGAAGAAGAAGAAGTCACTCTGAGGTGAATTGCAAGAAGGACATAATAAGCCAGGAAGAACCAAGAAACCTCCCGGAATCTCTTAGGTATTCTCCAAGGGGGCCTTGCATTCTCTTTAGGATCCCCAACTCACATCCCTGCCCTTACTCTCAGTAAATGACTTTGCATTTGATTTATCAGAAAAACAACACATCCAGCAAAACCTCTATCTCTCACCTGCCTAAAATCCTCTCCTGCCTTGCTGTCCTCTGCCTCTTGCTTGTTCAGATGACTTTCCCAGGCTTTTTCCCTTCCAGGCTGGTCCACCTCTTTCAGGGTTCTGCAGAAGTCACTCAGCCTGCAATAGTGCACCCCCCTCACCCCCCACCCAGGCTTCGGCAGCTAATGCTTCCTTCCTCCTTCACAGAGCATCTTCCCTCCTATGGCCAGGTTATTGTTCTACATAAACCTTCATCCTCCCCTGTATATTCTTCAAGATCTTGCTGTGCCAGTTATTTATTCTGTGCTGGATTTCCAACTTCTACAATCTTTGGGATTCTTCCTCTCAGCTTATAAGCACACTTGTCTTTCCCATTTAAAACAAACAAACAAACAGAAAAATCCTTCCTTCCAACAAATACCCTTTTCCTAAAAGTGCTGCTCCTGGGAAAATGTGGAGGCTCTGCTCTGTCATTTCCTCCCTTCTCTGAGTCCTCTGCAGGCTGGCTCCATGAATCTCTTCTTGTGAAAGTGACCAATCACTCCCTAATTGCCAAATTCAACAGAAAACTGAAGCCCTCATGCTGCTTAGCATCTCTGTGCTATTTGAGACTGTTGGTCACACTCTTTCGGAAATTCTGTTCCCCTCTACTGTTTAAAAATGACTTTCACCACCTTCCATTCTTTTGCCTTTCTAGTCCTTTGCATTCTCCTAGGTTGGTTGTTGTTTCATTGCTTCCCATTGCTGGATACCACAAGGATCTCGCCTTAACCTCTTTTTGTCCTTCTCTCACCCATTAGCCAGGACGGCTTTGCCATGCAGATGCCAAGGACACCAAGCACCAAACACATCTCCAAGGCAACCTCCTCTTGAGCTTGCAGATTCACAGTCAGCAACTGATGGCTTGAATACTTCAAGCTGAGTGCCTGCTGCATGTCATCCTCCCATGGGCACAGGCACACCTGACTGCCAGGGCACTGTTTGATCCTCTGCTTTCTGCCTTATGCGTGTGGTGTAAGTCACTCCTGCACCACCACTGCTCCATCCCACCCCGCCTCGGCCACTTAAGTAAACTTTTGATTCCATCTGCTCTCCCAGCCATCTCTTTGTGGCCCCATTATCTGCTGGTCATAGCTTTCTTGCCGCTTCTAAACTGCCCCAGACCTGGCTGAAAGGGCCTATGGGGAACCTCATTGCTGGCCCCTGGCAGGCATTAGACCTTTTGTGTCCCCCTCATTGCTCTGTTCCCTTCCTTGTCACAGTGCCCAGACTAACAGTCAACACTCATCCTCAGTCTTGCAAAAGCTAAGGATGTGGCTGTTCCTGTTATCTAAGTCCTCTTCTGCTCCAGCAAAAAGCCCCTGCTTGCAGGCCCTGTTGATTGCTACTTGAAGCAATTTTTTAAAAAGCAAGGAAGTAGGAGGTGAATGGAAATCATGCCAAAAATGAAGTATTTTTAGGATTCTTTTTTCTTCCTAAGATGGCACTGGGGAATGAGGAATGGCAAGTTAAGTAAACTTCAACAAGAGTGTTGTTAAAAACCACTGTCCCCATTGAGGTGATCTCCAGCTAGTTCCATTCAGCACCCCACCCACCAGGACCTGGTGAAGGAGGGACCTGATCCATGATTCTCTGGTGTCCTCTGCCAGTCCTGGGCAGAAAAGCTACTTTATTCTTGAGAACACCCAGGCGTCAAATCCTAGACCCTGGAAGCTATCTCCAATAAATGCCCTCCTTTCTTTTTTGTAGCAATATCCCACCATTCATCTTATTTTTATCAGGGAGCTCCCTTCCTGGCCTTGATCTCTCCATCTCTTCTCTCATTTCTCCCAGTAGTATCTTACACCCAGAATCAGCTCCTCCCTGACACTTCCAAGAAGGACTCTGCAGAGATGTAGGATTTGGGTAGAGAGAAGCAGGATGCACTTTCATTCAATCCCTTCTGTGTTAAAATTTTGAAAATTCAGATTTTGCCACTCTTAAAAATATCTTTCAGAAATACAGAATTGTGCTGTCTAGGTGCACCATTTTAAAAGAAAATCTTTTGTTGTTCTAATTAGTTATACATGAAAGTAGACAGCATTCTGATGCATCTTATATAAATGGAGTATAACTTCTCATTCTTCTGGTTGTACATGATACAGGATCCCACCTGTCGTGTAGTCTTATGCACATAGGGTATTAATGTCTGATTCATTCTACTGTTTTTCCTACCCCTATACCCCCCTTCCCTTCCTTTACTCCCTCTGCCTAATCCAAAGTACCTCCATTCTTCCCTAGCCTCCCATCCCTTATTGGTGAATTAGCATTCACATATCAGATAAAACATTTGGCTTTGGGTTTTGGGGGATTGGCTTATTTCAGTTAGCATGATATTCTCCAACTCCATCATGCCACAATTTCATTCTTCTTTAAACTGAGTAATATTTCATTGTGTGTATACCACATTTTCTTTATCCATTCATCTGTTGAAGGGCATCTAGGTTAGATTCATAGTTGAGCTGCTATAAACATTGTTGTGGCTGCATCTTTGTATATGTTGATTTTAAGTCCTTTAAACCAAGGAGTGGGATTGCTGGGTAAAATGGTGTTTCCGTTCCAAGTTTTCTGAGAAATTTCCACACTACTTTCCATTACCCAATCAATAAATGGGCTAAGGAACAGACACTTCACAGAAGAAGAAATACAATTGATCAATAAGTATATGAAAAAAATGTTTAACATCTCTAGCAGTTCAAGAAATGCCAATCAAAACTAATCAAAGATTTCATTTCATTCCAGCCATATTGGCAATTATCAAGAATATAATCAACAATGAACATTGGTGAGGATGTGGGGAAAAAGGTAAACGTTGCTGGTGGGACTGCAAATTGGTACAACTACTATGAAAAGCAGTATGGAGATTCCTAAAAATATATTTGTAAAAGATAAAAAGTTGAAAGACTCACACTCCTGATTACAAAACTTACTCCAGAGCTACAGTAATCAAAATGGTGTGATACTGGTCTAAGCCCAGACATATAGGCCAACAGAATAGGACAGACAGCCCAGATATAAACCCACACATATATGTTCAATTGAGTTTTTTGTGTGTGGTGCTCAAAATTGAACCTGGGGCATTATGCATGTGAAACAAGCACTCTACCAACTGAGCTATATCCTCAGCCCTATGTTCAGTTGATTTTGACAGGGAAGAAAGAATTAGACCCTTCCTTTAGGATACATATAAAAATATAAAAATCAAACCCCAAATAAAAACTTACACATAAGAAGTAAAACTATTAAACTCTAAGAAGAAAACACAAGTGAAAATATTTATGGCATTAATTTAGCAAGTATTTCTTAGACATGACTCCAAAAACATAGTTAACAAAATAAAAATAGATTAAAAATAGCCCATTCAAAATTTAAAACTTTTGAGCATCAAAGAAATCTATCAAGAGAGTGAGATAGAGTATGTAATGGGAGAAACTATTTGAAAATCACTATCTGATAATATCCAGATTATATATTGATACCCAGGATATATAAAGAACTCCCATAACTCCATATTAACAAACAACACAGAACTTTAAAAAATGGGCAGAGGGCTTGGTAGAAGTTTGTTCAAAACAGGTATATAAATGGCCAGTAATTATATGAAAAGATTTTCAACATCCATAGTTATTAAGAAAATGCAAATCAAACCCACAATGATACTACTTCATATCCATTCAGATGGATATTATTTTAAAAAGAAAGAACAAACCAGCAAGCACTGAGAAGAATGAGGAGAAATTGGAAAACTTGCATGTTGGTAACAAGATATATGTTTTCTGCTATGGAAGAGTTTGGTGATTCCTAAAAGAGTTAAACCTAGAGTTACTAGATAATCCAGCAATTCCACCACTGAATATAAACCCAAAAGATTGGAAGCAGAGACTCAACCGAGTATTTATACTCTCAAGTCCATAGCAGCATTATTCACAATAGCCAAAAGATGGAAAACAACTCAAACATCCATCAATGAATGAATGGATAAACAAAATGCAGCATGTATATACAGTGGAATATTATTCAGTGTTTTTTTAATTTTATATTTAGTTGTAGATGAACAAAATACCTTTATTTTATTTGTTTTTATGTGGTGCTGAGGATCAAACCAGTGCCTTGTGTGAGCTAGGCCCATCCTCTACCACTAAGCGACACCCCCAGCCCTATTATTCAGTCTTAAAAAAGGAAATTCTGATGCATGCCATAACATACATAAGCCTTAAAACAAGATGCTAAGTGAAATAAACCAATCACAAAAGGACAAATATTGTGGTTCCACTTATGTGAGGTAGTCAGATATAATTAAATTCAGAGAGATAGAAAGCATAATGGAAATTTTCAGGGGCTATGGGGAAGAGGCAAGGTATGTCATTGACTAATGGGTACAGAGCTTCTGTTTGGGATGCTTACGAGTTCTGACAGATAGTGATAATAACTGTGCAACATGTGTGAATGTGCTTAATGGCACTGAATTCTCCATTTAAAAATGGATAAAATGATAGATTTTGTGATGTTTTTTAAATTTTTTAAAAAAATTTTACAAAGAATATATTCATGACTGGAGAAAATTTCTTTCAATGAGAACAATGAGAATGATCAATATAGAGATTTAGGTTGTATGAATGAATAAAAAGGCAGAGAGATTTGGTTGTATTTGCAGATAGGCCCTGCTTCATATCATATGAGAAAAAAAGTGTTCACTTGTCACGAAGAACACATCCCTCTTCTTCATGTATGAGTTTCTTGATATAAGACATTTGAACATAAGTCCTTCTTGGAACATAAAAGGTACCAATAAATATATAAATGAATGTAGATATGAGCAAAGATACCTGGTTTGTGATCACTGTTCACTAAGCACCTCACCAATGACGGTAGAAGATAAAGGATGTTTTCTCTAAAGTGAGTTCTCGCATCTGTAAAATGAGCAGGTTGAACTAGATAGATAAACAAAGGTCCACTTTCTACTCTCTGAAATGTTAAAGCAGCCACAGTAAGAGGACCCTCCATATAGCCTTTCCTGAGAAAAGAGAAGTCATCAAGTTCCTGAAGGGTCTTGAGTGCTGTGACTTCAGGCCTTGCAGACTGGCATGGCACCAAGATGCAAGTGGCTGTCAGGAAGCCACAGTGCTAATGACATGGGAAATTTGAAAGTGAGCCTCACAGGTCTAGGAATGGGGAAGATTTTCTATCCTCAAAGGCAGTAATCAATGTTTTATGTGTCTCTTGAGGCACCATAGCACCAGGTGTAGGCTGAGCCTCAACAGATCATGTGCAATCTCGTCTTGCTACCTGGTCTGCTTGCTACCAGCCGGTCTGTTCTTAGATTGTTTTTCATTCTGTGATGACATACTTATGGCTCAAAAGAAAAGTGCCAAGCACTAATGGCAAATGATTAAGATGAGAGGAAAATTTTGCTTAAAAAGTTTACTCTGTAGATTTAAATGAAGTTTAAGATTTTAATGCTTCACCACGAGTAAAAAAAAAAAAAAAGATAATTATGAAATTCCAAAACAGACTGATTTAAAATGCATAATGACATTTTAGGGGTATTCCCAAAAGGTTGATAACGTTATAGACATTACCTCATATCCCCCGAGGTGTCATTGGTTATGCTGATAGGATGACAAAGAGTTAAAATAGAGAAATAAACTATAGTTTAATGAGATTTTAAAGAAAATTCAGCTTGGGTCTAACAAGCTAAAGTCTCTATTTGAAAATGATAATGGAGTCAGACAATGGCCTTCATTAAGTATTGCTAACTTGCCCCTGCCCTCTAGTGCTAAGTGATTACAGCACTGATTCTGGGGTATTTCTGTCATGGGTGGCAGAGAGAACACTGTGGTGGGGAAATGATCATCCAAACTCAGACAGGGGGCTGCCAAGGCTCCAAGAAGAGGGCATGTGGCAGGGGTGGGCGGGGATCATCTTCTATTTTTAGCTTTGTTTTCTGCTCTTCTTAAAATTAAGGTATGATTTATGTACAGTAAAATTGACTATTTTAGTGAATATTTGTTCAAGTTTCAACAAATGCATGATGCAGAACAGTTCCATAACCACCCAAATGCTCATGGATTCATTTGTAATGACCTTATCTTCCACCCCCATCCCTGGCAACCACTGATCCATTTTCTTTTGCAGCAGCTTCACCTTGTCCAGCTTTCCTGATCTCTCCACTCTCAGCACCCCTCATTAATCCCACTCTGTTGTAATTTACTATCCTACTATCTTCATTTCTCAATCAACTGTAATTTAAATTCTGCCTAATAACATCACTTCACTGATCCTTGTTCACAGACACATCTATGAATCTTTGCATTGCCCAGTCCAAGGCTATATGTCAATATTTCTCTACAGCCTTTACCACAGTTAATTTTGTCTTCTTTTTTTAAATTCTCTCCTGCTTTGGTTTTCATGATTCCATTTTTCCTGATTCTTGGGCTATTATTCCCTGTTAGATTCTTGGGCTATTATTCCCTGTGCCCTGCCGCAGTCTGGCTGGGCACAAAATCACGAGCCACCACACAGCTTGTAGATTCAAACAGCAACTCTTTATTCCCGAACTCACACCAGCCGTCTACAATCACGTTCTGGGGAAATCCACGTTCTCTGCCCAAATCCACGTTCTCTCCCAAATTCACGTTCTCTCCCAAATTCACCTTCACTGGGCTTCTGTCTCCCAAAATATATTGTCTGAATCCCGTGAGAACTCAAGGGGAACTCAGGCAGCAGGATACGCCCTATTCCCAGCAGGAATAATCTTAAACCTTAAACCTGGAACCTAAACTGGGAACGCCCTAAACCCGATTATGTTAAACCGGGAACACCCTAATCTGCCCTGGTCCTTGAGCAAGGTCAACTACATTCAATGTCACTGCAAAATGTCAGCAACATGGGGTACGCTGGCAAGGAAATTGTCATACCTACTTGGCTAATGGCTCCCAGCAGTGCCCCTTCTGCTTTCAGCATTGAATACCCATGTTAACTAGATAGCAGGCACTGGTGGTGGTCTACACAACAGCTTCCCTTTTCCTCCTGGACCCACTTTTGTTCAGATATTCATCCTAAGGGGAGGTGATCTCATCTCCAGACTCAAGGATGAATTCTTAACCATTATGGTGGTCTCTGGTATCCCTGGCCAATGAAATCTAAGGAAAGAGCTACTGGGGGTGGAGTGGGAAGTTTCTGGAAGATTCTCCACCTCCCTTCATACTTGATTCCTGTTTAAAAAAAGAAGAGAGAGAAATGACTAAAGTTATTATGATATTGTGATAAAATAAGAAACACATATTTGGTCCTCATCCTCTGTTCCTGCAATGGAGCTCCTAAAACTCTTCACAAGTGATAGAGATGCTAAGAGCATATTTTGTTCTGATATTTGGTTTTTCACTCCAGTTCCTGACACCCCAAGTTCCAGACTTTTGACTTAATGAAGCAACTCTTGGTTGGTTCCTGAATGGTTTCAGGATGGAGGTTATTCACTAGAAAGACCAAGCCATGATTAGAAGCTTGGAACTTAGAATCCCATCCTCTATGCTTTGGGAAGAGGAGCTGAATAATCTTCTTCCTAAAATTAATAATCTATCATGCCTACATGATGAAGCCTCTATAAAAATCCCTAACTGATAGTGTTTAGAGTGTTTCTGGGTGGGGCAACCCATTCTCATGCTGGAAGGGTGGCATACCTCCCCTTCTCTCATGAAAACAGAGGCTCCTGTGCTGGGGGCCCCTTCAGACCCTGCCCTATGTACCTCTTCATCAGCTGTTCATTTTATTCTTTATTATATCCTTTAAAATAAACCAGAAAAGATAAGTAAAGCCTTCCCCTGTGTTCTGTAAGTTATGATACTAAATTATCAAATCAGAGGAGAAGTTTATGAAAACCCTCAATTTGTAGCCAAGACCTACAGAAGGGTGGGTAGCCTGGGGACGCATTACTTGCAATTGGCATCTGAAGTGGGGGACAGCCTTATGGAACTGAGTCCTTAATGTGTGGGGTCTGCATTAACTCCAGGTGAAGCAGTCAAGGACCACCATGGGGACAAAGGGAAGAAGTACTCCTGAGGTCCTAACTCATGAGCCATTAAAATGATGGCATGTGTTCTTCCCTAATGACCTTCTCACATTTCCAAACAATCTTGTTGACCACAGAGACCAGGTGCGTCGCAAAAGCTAAGATGCCTTCGACACAAAATCTCCAGGAATAAGCGAGGTAAGAAAAATGAGACTGTTAGGGATCACTATGAAATGACAGAAGGCAAACAAATTTCTGGGGTCTTTAACCCATTACTTGTTTAAAAAAAATGGTATGTGTTTTCTTCCACACCCACCTATGTGCTCTCTCAGCAGCTACAACAACACAACCTTATCACAAGACTAAGAGATTTGCACAGAATGTCACAGCAGATTGAAGGAATATGGACATTTTGGGGGGATAAATTTACCACCCGTGACTCAAGGCCAGGATGTTTGCACAAAAACAAAACAAAAAATACCTTTTAAAACCATGCCCCCAGCCAATGAAAACTTAATAGACTTTAGCCCACCCCAGAATATCAATAAGAGCTTACATCTCCTTTTGTTTGTGAAGCAGCCTGGTCCCCCTTTCCATTGATGCTGTCCCCCTTCAACTGAAACCCCAGTTAAAGCCTTGACATTTGTTCACTCTTGCTTGGCTCCTTGTGTTTCTATCCAGTCTCCAGTTGACAGGTATTTATCATCACAACTGAATTGTAACCAAGAGGAATGACAGAACCTCAAAAGGCAGAGCAACTGTGTAAATGTTATTCTCTTGCAGCTACAAAAAAGTGAGTCAAGAGAGTCAATATATAGGGTTGCCCTCTGCATGTCTGTGATAGACACTGAAGTGGAACACCCAGATTCTCCCTCAAAAAGGACTGTATTGCTATCCCTGTGGGCAGGGGTGTGTGTGGTCAGCAGACACCTCCAGTTGTCAGGTCCTTGTTCAAGCAGAGAGCAACCTTGCCCAAGTGCACATCCTTCCCAAGATGATCTACATCCGTTCACAATCCAACATGATCCAGGCAGGGGATTAACGGTTCAGTCACTTGGCTTAACAAAGGGCAGTTCTGATGAGCCATGTAACCAGAGATGTCTTCGGGCCATCGTTGCTCCCTGACATCTTTCTCTGCCCAGTCCTGCTTCCTTCCCCTCCTTTCCACAGGCTAGTCCCAAGAGGAATTTTTAGTAAGTATTCCACATGCTAATTCCTTTCAAGAGTTACCTTCTGGGAGAAAACGAAGTGCAACAACATCTTCTGGATGCTCTTCATAAACTTCAACATGAGGAAACTGAACTCATTGTCTCAGATCCCACTCCCTTCCAGCAGTCAAGGAATAATTTTTATTCTTCCTTTTCCTTCATCCTCCAAATCTAAATGGTCTTAATGTACTTTCCATTTTATCCTCCTGATATCGCTCAATCCTACTTTCATCTCTGTCTTTCCAATGCTCAAACCTCAGCTCACGACCTCATTCCCTCACCAGGATCAGAGAACCCGGTTTCTCTGCCTTTAATAGTATCCTTCTCCCACCCATTCACCACACAGCCATAGAAGGATCATTATAAACTGCAAATCTGATATATCTATACCTACCTGAAAACTGAATTCAGATTTCGTCAAAGTTTCATCATGTGCTAGTTGCAGTATTTTGAACAGTGAGGGCAGAGCTTATAAAATCACCTCATAGAGAAGTTGAAGAACTTCACCTAAAAATAGGAGCAGCAACATAATTTGTAAAGCACAATGCCAAAAGATTTCACATGGCAACACAAACACTGAGTCAAGTTAAAGGCCCTTCTGAGTGGGGACCCTGTGTGACTGATTGCACAAGTCACATACCTAGTCCTATTGGGGCTGGTTGAAGGAAGAAATCTGGCCAGTTGGCTGAGAAACAAAGGCCAGGGGACCAGGCTCAGTTCTATATTCAATATTCCTTGTTCTTGAGGGCCCACTTGACCCATTTGTTACCATGGATACTGCCTCATCTCTTGCCTTCTTCTTTAAAGATTCTGAAATTATTCTCTCTTGACTCTCTTTTTTTTGTAGCTGCAAGAGAACAACATTTACACAATTGCTCTGCCTTTTGAGGTTCTGTCATTCCTCTTGGTCACTGAATAAAAGTTAACAGTCTTATCTTGAGAGGTCCAGATTATGGTCCAGAGGAAGGGTAAGGGAGGAGGAAGACTCATCCCTTCTCGATGTTGTGATGTATCTGAGATTTTGCTCAGATACACAGTCTGACCCCATCACCAAGTCTAGGGGTGTTTCCTGGTTATTCAAGCCATAGTAATGTCATCCCACTTGTAGACTAACACATTCCTGTGGTTACTAGGAACAATGGCTCTGTGGCTAAAATGGCCCAATTAGACTGAGAAGATGAGATCTCCATTTGGAGTGAGGAGGGCATTTTCTTTCTTTTTTTTAATATTTATTTTTTTAAAATTATAAGTGGGTACAATATCTTTATTTTATTATTATTTTATTTTTATGTGGTGCTGAGGTTTGAACCCAGTGCCTCACGCATACTAGGCGAGCGCTCTACCACTGAGCCCCAGCCCCACACCAGAGGAGGGCATTTTCTTTGAGAGACAGAGAGAGAGAGAGAGAGAGAGAGAGAGAGAGAGGGAGGAGGGGTAAGTCTCCGTTGATTCTGCCATTCATTTGGGGACCATGAGGGGAAGGCAGCACAGGAAAAGGGAAGGAAAGATGAAAGAACAGAGAAACAGAACCCAAATCCTCATGGCATTGGCTCAGAGCCTGCCCCAATTTCTGCATTAACTGTTTTGGGAAATAATATATTGCCTTATTAACTAAGCTTGTTAGAAATTTTGTTTCTGACATCAAAAGTGTTATTTTGATATAGATGCAAGTGGCAGTCTGTCTAAATTTGACTTGCTGACACACTCTACGTGAACATTCACTCAGCATCTCTGTGGTAGGTGCTGTGCTATATCCACAGCAAACACAGGGATTAGATATGGCTGCTGTCTGTGGAGCTCTCAGTGTAATGTAGATGTCAAGGGGGTCAAGGCTGAAAAATATGGACAAACAAACCTTGCTAATTCATATCTTCCTACAATCAACTGCCCTAGCCCAAATCTCTTTTTCTTGTTATATTTTCACAATTTACTATGTTTCCTCCAACCTAGCATAAGAGTGTAATGTCTTAATTTCTTCTCTGAGTCTTCATGTTTTAGGAGGTGTCTGGTCAGCTTTTTCACTGCTGTGAGTAAAAGAGCTGACCAGAACAATTTTATAAGAGGGGTAGTTTATTTGGGGGCTCACAGTTTGAGGTCTCAGTCCATAGAAGGCCAGCTCCATTTCTCAAGGTGAGGCTGAACATCATGGTGGAAGCAGCTCACATAGTGATCAGAAAACAGAGAAAAATCCACCCTCCAGATACAAAATATATACTCCATAGCCACGCCCCCCAATGAACCACTTCCTCCAGCCACACCCCACCTTCCTCCAGTCACTACTCAGTTAATCCCATCAGGGATTAATTCACTGATTGGGTTA
Organism: Marmota marmota marmota; assembly: GCF_001458135.2. NCBI lineage: Eukaryota > Metazoa > Chordata > Mammalia > Rodentia > Sciuridae > Marmota > Marmota marmota. The sequence goes on from NW_025999961.1 coordinate 4,434,700, forward strand.
AGGCTATAACCTTTAAATCATTTCTCCTCCAAACCTTGCTTATTGTCTCACATGTGAGCTTTGGGGTGGGGGCACCACATTTAAACAGGAGGCTCCTGTGTACATGTAAAAATCACTAAAGAAAATTTACATGCTCTTCTGCTGTTAATCTGTTTTATGTCAGTTTGATCCTTAGGCTCAGTCAGAGTTGCTAAAACAATAGAAGGGATATGTAGCTCATCTGGTTCTCTGCTAAGGGCCTCAAAAGGCCTGGGCACTTATCTGCAGGTTACAGAGAAGGACCAGCTTCTAAGCTCATCCAAGGTTGTTGGCAGGATTCAGCCGCTAGTGGCTGGAGCACTGAGGTCTGAGGACTGAAGTCGTTTTCCCTTACTGGCTGTCAGTTGGACATCTCTTATCAACTCAAAGAACCCTCCATCCCCATTCCTGGTACATGGCCTCCATTTCACAATCCAGTAGGGCTCTAATCCTTCTCATTTAATAGAATCTCTCCACCTTACCCTTCTGTCACCAGCCAGGGAACATTCTAGGTTGTTAACAGGATTTGTGTAATTAGATTAGACTCACCTAATCAACAATTCCTTATCACGTAACATTTCAGTAAGTGAGGGAGACCCTGTCTCAAAATAAAATTTAAAATGGGTGGGTATATAGCTTAATAGGCATAGTGCTCCTGGGTTCAATCCTCAATACTGGAGAAAAAAAAAGAAAGAAAAAGAAAAAAAACAACAAGGAGTGACATTTTAATTGTATTTACAGGTTCTGGGGATTAGGGCAAGGAATCTTGGGTGGGGAATACATTTTGGGGCGGGGGGATGAAACTCAGGGGCACTTGACTGCTAAGCCATATCCCCAGCCACATTTTTCTTTTTAATTTAGAGACAGGGTTTCTGAGTTGCTTAGTGCCTCACTTTTACTGAGGCTGGCATTGAACTCGTGACACTCCTGCCTCAGCCTCCCAAGCCGCTGGGATTACAAACATGTGCCACCAAGCCAGGCTCTGGGAGATACATTTTTAAAATGCCACCTACCACAAGAATAACATTCTGGAAACAACCAGTATGTGCAACTGTTGTGAAAATCCATAAGTACAAAAAGGGATGCAGTATGAAAGGCCCCAGCCTTCACCTCTTCTCCCCATGGCCTGGTTCACTTCACCAGGGGTAGCCTGTGAGTGGCCCTTCAGCCACCATATAACACAAATGCATTATACTTTTTTAACTTTACATGTTTTGTGTGTGTATTGCATATTGTCTTGTATCAAAATTCCTGAGTTATTTTCTTGGAATTGGGAATTGAATCCAAAGGTGCTTTACACTGAGCTATATTCCCAGAACTTTTTATTTATTTCAAAAACAGGGTTTCATTAATTCTCTGAGGCTGGCCTTGAATTTAAGATCCTCCTGTCTCAGCCTCTAGAATAGCAAGGATTAAAAGTAAGCACCAAACTGCCTGGCCAATTCTTATTAGAAATTGGTGCACATTTAGGTATTTGAATATTTTGTTTTTACAAAAAAATGCTGAAATTAAAACCCTTCTACACAAGTGTGAATGCAACTGGAAGATACATTTTGGAGTTCAAGGTGTACACGCACTTGCAATTTTTATAGGTTGTCTGTTTTTTACACCTTCTCAACAGAGAATGTGTTCAAACTTCTCAAATTTTGCAGTTGAATAAGTGAAAAACAGTATCTTTTGCCAGTGTAATTTTGATTTTCCTTAGTTGAGTGAGGTTGAGTACCTTTATTAAAGGAGTAATAGGCATTTCTATGATGTCCTACAGCTAAGGCCTGTGGAGCTGCTGTTCCAATCTTTGTTGCAGTTGGTCTTGTTTAAATAACCAAAATTAGTTTCTATTATTCACAGCAAAAATACTTAATTATTATAATTTATGATTATAAAAGTTATCCTTGGACTGCTGAGCCTGAGGGAGCCTGGTGGATAGGATTCTTTTTCTCACCAAGTTTTGAACTAATTGAGAAAAGAGGATTAAAGTAGATGGACATTAAAATATCAGCTTTAATACCAAGGGGTCCAAGTTGTATGGCAAAATGACTTCCTAATAGGAATCCCAGGGTGAGACCGAGCCCAACCAATCATAGCAGAACTGGCTGCACAGCCACGGCCCTCTGCCCATGCACCTGGACAGCGCCCCCTACAGGTGCAGAATCTGTATTGCTTTGTTCACCTCCCTGTAGTCCCTGGTCAGACCAGGGCTTCATGCTTCAGGCTTTACAGACAGACCAAGTCAAAGAAGGAGGGGTAGGGGGCTGAGCCATCTAGGACAGTTCCTCTCCCAAGTCCACCAATCTAACATTCACACATTCTCCTCTAGGGCAACAGGAGTCTAGTGGGTGGAGAGAGGCAAGACAGTTTTCCTAATCAATGAGCTTTCCATTGGAAGTAAAAAGTACGACCAGGAGATTATTGAATTGTTCTCTAGACTTACACTGTAGTATACTGTTTTGATTTTACCTCCTATAAAGTATGGAGAGAGTTTGAGAAAAATATAGAAAACTGGTAAACTTCCTTTAAAAAATAATTGGATGCTTCCTGAACCCCCAAAGCTGCAGGATTTCACATTAAAAGGTCCATGTCAGTACTGATGGCAGAATTGGTTTCAAATCAGACTCTGACAGAGGATATCAGATAAGTACAAAGCACATGATTTGGGTTTTGGGGAATTTCTAATGGTTCACCTTCTCATCAGTGTGTATACAACAAGTCAAGTCTGTCTGTGTTGCAGAGAGCAGTGCCTGCTCACTAGAAGGCTTTGTGTTGTATCAACACAGCCAGGTCTTGGCTCTATTGCACGCAAGTGCCTTCGGAATTGTCCCATCAGCACAGCTGCAAGCAACATCACAATAATGGATTGCTGTTGCCCATTTATTCTCCATAGAACACAACAATGAGTCGCCAGAGCCCTCTAATCATGTTCTGCTTCCTCTGTGTATGCTCTGAATTCAGTATGGAATTCAGTTCAGGAAGTATTTCTTAAGCATTCACTGTACTATACTACAGAAGGAAAAGGAGCACAGGGCCTCTCTCTTCCCTCCAGCAGTTTGCAGTCTAGTGGTAGCTTAAGACCTGTGAATAGGCAGCTTGCCCCAGGCTGAGTGAGCACTCTGAGCCCCAGGTTTACCACTTTCAGTCCTTGTGCGCCCTTTGAAAAGGCATCTACAGGGTGAGACAAATAATGCACCATCTTCCCCAAAGATGCCTATTCCCCTAATCCCTGAAAACTGTGATTAATTTCTTCACCTGGCAAAAGGGACTTTGTAGAGCTAAGAATCTTGAGATGGAAAGATTACCCTGAATGATCCAGGTGGGTGCAGCGTCATTACCAGGATATTTATAAATGAAAGATCAGAGTCAGAGATGTGACAGAAAAAGCAACACCCAAGTCAAAATGTAAATCAATGCCATTCTTCTCACTAAACTTGTTTTGGAAAATAATGTTCTAGAACTGTTATGTAATATATATTATTATTTCCATATGATTTTCTAATTTTTAATTAGAGTACAATAGATATTAATATAGTCTGTTTTAGTCAGCTTTTTCACTGCTATGACTAAAAGACCTGACCAGCACAATTGTAGAGGAGGAAAAGTTTATTTGAGAGTTCATGGTTTCAGGGGTCTCAATACATAGACAGCAGACTCCATTCCTCAGGGCTCAGGGTGAGGCAGAACATCATGGTGGAAGAGTGTGGCAGAGGAACGTGGCTCACATGATGGTCAGGAAGCAGAGAGAGACTCCACTTGCCAGATAAAAATATATACCCAAAAGCCATGCCTCAATGCTCCACCTCCTCCAGCCACACCCCAGCTGCCTTCAATCACCACTCAATTAATCCCATCAGGTTTAATTCACCAATTGGATTAAGGCTCTCATAACCCAAATCATTTCCCCTCTGAACCCTCTCCATTGTCTCTCACACGTGAGCTTTTGGGGAACACCTCATATCCAAACCATTACATAACAATATAGTCCAAACACACACACACACACACACACACACACACACACACACACTCACACACACACACCTTGAATTCTCAATTTTAAGTGTAAAAAGGTCTTGAAACCAAAAAGTCTAAGAACTGCTATTTTCTCACTGATTCTTTTGTTTTTCCAATGTGGAATGCTAACCTTGTCTGTTATGTGTCCTGTAAACATTTTCTGCAGTTGGCAGCTTATCTTTTTACTTATGTGCCTATTGTTCTACAGAAGTCTTAGGTATGGTGCAGTCCTCTTGCCTGTGTTGTGCTTTCTTATTTAAAAAAAAATCTTTCTTTTTTGCAAATGCATGGAGATAGTCTTATAGATTCTTATCCAAATGTTTTGATTTTGGTATTTAGGTATTAATTCATGTCATTTATATTTTGGGGAGAGTGTTGGGTAGTATATACTGTTTTCTCTTCTTTTTCCACATTTTTAAGTGGTGCATTACAATCATATATATTGATGGAATTTGCTATATATTTTTGTATCTACACAATATTATAATATGGCCAATATCACTCTCCAGCCCACTCCCTCCCTGCCTCCCACACCTTGGTCCATTTCCTCTACACATCTCCTTTTGGGTTTTAGGAGAACCACCTCCACCTTTTTTCCCTTTCCTTTTCTAGTTTCTGCATATGAAAGAAAACATGACCCTTAACTTTCTGAGTTTGACTTATTTCACTTAACATGGTGATCCCTAGTTCTGTTCTTTTCCTGAAAATGCAATTATTTTATTTTTCTTTATGGCTGAATAAAACCCAATTCTGTATATATTCCTCGTTTTCTTTACCCATTCATCTGTTGATGGACATTTAGGTTAGTTCCATAGTTTGGCTACTGTGAATTGTGCTGCTATAAATATGGGTATGCATGTATTACTGTAATAAGATGACTTTAATTCTTCAGGGTAAATACTGAGAAGTGGTATAGCTGGGTCAAATGGTGGCTTCATGCCTAGTCTTTTGAGGAGCCTTCATACTGATTTCCATAGTGATTGTAATAATTTACAGTCTCACCAACAGTGTAGAAGTGTTCCCTTACCTAATTTCTCTGGCTAGAATTTCTAGCACTATATTAAATAGGAGGTTTTTTTTTTTTTTTTTTTTGAGAGTGGACATCCTTGTCTTGTCCCAGATTTTAAAGAAAACTTGTTCAGTTTTCCCCATTTCCTATGAGATTGGCTTTGGATTTTTCATATATAGCCTTTATGATGTTGAGGTATGTTCTAACTCTATTTTCTTCAGTGTTTTTGTCATTAATGAATGCTGAATTTTGTTGAATGCCTTCTGTTCATCTATTGAGATTACTAGGTGATATTTATCCTTAGTTCTGTTAATGTGATGAGTTACATTTATTGGTTTGCATATATTAAATCATCCTTGCATCTCTGGGATAAAATCAACTTGGTCATGGTGTACAGTCTTCTTAATATGTTCTTGAACACAATTTGCTAATACATTATTAACTACTTTTGCATCTAAGTTCATCGGGAATATTGGTCTGTAGTTTTCTTTCCTTGATATGTCCTTCGCTGGTTTTGGTATGAGTGTGATACTGGCTTCATAGAATGAAGTTGGAAGTGTTTTATCCCTTTCTATTTCATGGAATAATTTGAGGAATATTGGCATTAGTTCTTCTTTCAAGATTTCATAGAATTCAGCTGATAATCCATGTGGTCCTGGGCTTTTCTTTGTTGAAAGTCTTTTTATTACTGCTTATATCTCATTACAAATTATTGGTCTATTTGATTCAGTTTCAGCAGATCATATTTGCTTAGGAATATATACATTTCTTCTAGGTTTTCCAATTTATTGGAGTGTTAGTTTTCAAAATAGTCCTTAATGATCTGCTGGATCTCTGAGATGTCTGTGGTCATTTCTCCTTTTTTATTTCTAATTTTATTACTTTGATTTTTTATCCTTTTTCTTTTGGTTAGTTTGTCTTTTCTGATAACCAAATTTTTGTTTATCAATCTTTTGTAGTTTTTTTTTTAATTCTCAGGTTCATTGATTGCCACTCTGATCTCATTCATTTCCTTTCTCCTACTGGTTTTGGGATTTGTTCATTCTTCTTCTTCAAGGGCCTTGAGATGCACAATTAGTTTTTTTATTAGGGATTTTCTGATTTTCTTATGTAAGCATTCATAGCTATAAACTTTTCTCTTAGAACTGCCTTTACAGTGTCCCAGAGGTTTTGGTATGTTGTGTGACTATTTTCATTTGAGTCTAAGAATTTTTGAATTCCTCCCTTGATTTCTTCTATCACCCATTGATCATTCAAAAGGGTTTTGTTATATCTCCATGTGTTTATATAGTTTATATAGGGTTTGGTTGAATTGATTTCTAATTTTATTCCATTGTAATCTGATAAGGAATTATATATTTTTTATTTGCTAAGAATTGCTTTTTGGCCTAAACATGGTCTATGTTGGAGAAAGTTCCATGAGCCACTGAGTAGAAAATGTATTCAGCTGTTGTTGGACAAAATAGTCTATAGATGTCCATTAGGTCCATTTGATTTATATTTTTCAGACCAAACAGTCTTTACTGAGTTTATGTCTAAATAATCTATATAATGGTGAGACAAGTGTGTTGAAATCATCCAGTATTATTGTACTGGGGTCTACCTGGAGCTTCAATTTGAGTAGCGTCTCTTTTATGTAACTAGTTGCACCCACATTTGGGGCATAGATCTTTATTAATGCTATACCTAATGTTGAATTGTTCCTTTTGCCTGTATGAAGTAAACTTCTTTGTCTCCTCTGAATAATTTTGGTGTGAAATCTGCTTTATCAGATATGAGAGTAGCTACTCTTGCTTGTTTTTAGGCTCCATTCACATGGTATATCAATTTTCTTCCTTTTACTTTCAGCCTATTGATATCTTTGCCTGTAAAGTGCATATCTTGCAAACAATTTATAGTTAGGTCTTGCTTTTTAATCAATTCCGCCAGCCTATGTTTTTAATTGGAGAGATGAGACCATTTACATTCAATGTTATCAAAGAGAGATGTTTATTAATTCCTGCCATTTTGATTTATTCATTATTTTAAATTTAGTTCTGGTTCTCATTTGCTTAGCTACATTTCAAGTGATATTTGTTCTATTGTCAGCTTTGAATTTTAAAAATTTTTTTCCCTGTGAAATATATTTCTCCAAATAAGTTATTTAGTGTTAGTTTAGTAATAATGAATTCTTTTAGTGTCTGCTTATCTTTGAAGGTCTTTATTTCACCTTCAACTTTGAATGGTAGCTTTGTTGCATATAGCAGTCTTGGTTGACAGTTATTCTTTCAGGACTTGGAACACATCATTCCAAGCCCTCTGACTTGTAAAGTTTGTTCTGAGAAATCGGAAGTGATTCTGATTGGCTCCCTTATAAATGAACCTGACATTTTCTCCTGAGACTTTTAAAATTCTATCCTTGTTCTGTATGTTAGGTATTTTAATTATAATGTGTCATGGAGAGATTCTTTTTTAAATCTTGTTTACTTGGGGTTCTGAATGCCTATTATATATGGATATCCAACTCATTATGAAGGGTTGGAAGTTTTTCTGTTATTATTTCCCTTAGGTGTTTATCCATTCCACTACCCCACATCTCACAACTCTCCTCAATTCCAGTGATCCTTAAATTTGATCTATTCATGTTGTCCCAGAGTTCTTATATAGTCTGATCATGGTTATTTTTTCCCCTTAATGCTGTCTAAATAATCAAGGATGGCCACTTTGTCTTCTAGCTCTGAGATTCTATCTTCAGCATGGTGTATTCTATCAGAGAGACTTTCAACTGAACATTTTTTAAAATTGTGTCCTTCATTTCCAAGATTTCTGTTTGGTTCTTTTTCAATATTTCTATCTTCTTATTGAATTTCTCATTCATATTCTGTATTGACTTCCTTAATTCATTCAGTTGTTTTCTGTGTTCTTTCAGAATTCATTGATCATTTTTATGATTGAGTTCCTTATCTGATATGTCACTATTTCAATATCTTTGGGATCTGTTTTGGTGAATTATGAACTTTAGGAGGTGTTGTGTTAGCCTGTTTTTTTTTTTTTTTTCATGTTTCTTGTATACCTGTGTTGGGTTTTGTTTATCTGTTGGAAGGGATTTCTCTTCCACTCTTATGTTTGGATCTTGGAAGGGCACAATCCTCACTTGCCAAAATGTCCTAGAGTGATCTGGACTGACACCTAGATGTGCTGTCACACAGATGTGCTGTCCACAGAATTTGTGTTATTTTTGTTTTGAGTTGTTTTTTTTTTTTTTTTTTTTTTTTTTTTTTNTCCACAGCAGTAATAAAATGCAACAGCCTTAATGGTGGGGGCAGGAGTTACATAAATCAATTCATGCTAAAAGAGAGTAAGAATACAGTTAACTATGAGTAAAATCAATTCATGCTAAAAGAGAGTAAGAATACAGTTAACTGGGCTGGGGATGTGGCTCAAGCGGTAGCGCGCTTGCCTGGCACGCGGGCGGCCCAGGTTCGATCCTCAGCACCACATACAAACAAAGATGTTGTGTCTGCCGAAAACTAAAAAATAAATATTAAAAAAAAAAAAGAATACAGTTAACTATGAGAAAAGAAAATGTGATAGAAAGGTGGAAGAGAGTTCATAATTTCAAAAAATGAATAGAGAAGAGCTTGGGTTATGGCTCAGTGGTAGAGCACTTGCTTAGCACACGTGAGGCCCTAAGCTCCATCCTCAGCACCACATAAAAATAAATAAATAAATAAATACAGTAAAGGTATTGTGTTCAACTACAACTGAAAAATAAATTTAAAAACATGAACAGAGAGAGGGGCTGGGGTTATGGCTCAGTGGTAGCACCCTTGCCTAGCATGGTTCAAGTCTCAGCACCATGTACAAATAAATAAAATAAAGGTCCATCAACAACTAAAAAATATTTAAAATTTTTTTAAAAAATGAACAGAGAGAACACAGAAGCAATGTAGCAGATAATGGTTATACGGAAGGAGGAGAAAAAGAAAAAGAACCAAGGGGAGAGTGAAAGAATAATAGAATTTGGCTGTTGACAGAATAGAAAGAGAAAAGAAATAGACAAATGAAAAACAATACAAAACAAAACCAATATACTAATACAAAATTCTCTTAAAGACAAGTCAAGGAAAAATAACTACATTTAAAATACACTAAAAATGAGAAAAAAGAAACAAATATGTGTATGTACATATGTCCCTGAACCAATCAGAAGCAAAACACACACAAAAACAACAAACAAACAAACATGAAAAGATTCTTAATGAAAAAATTAACGAATTGTTTTCACTGAGGTGATCAAAATAGTCAATGAGAATAGATGGTCGCTGTCTATGTCTGGGTGTTTATATATATNCACATTAAGGCTTTCTCTCTCTCTCTGTGTGTGTGTGTGTGTGTGTGTCCTTTATTTTTATGCAGTGCTGAGGATGGATCCCAGTGCCTCACAAGTGTGATGCAAGTACTCAACCACAGAGCTATAGCCCCATCCCCTTAATGTCTTTCATTTTTTTCCTGAGTTACATACTGAGAGCAACAACAAGGGATTAAAGTTAACCCCTTCCTCTCTTTTTGTCTTGCTCACCAAAATGACAGTTGGAATGGCCTAAGACTGAAGATGGTTCAAATTACTCCCAACTTCTCTTCTCCCCTGCAGGAGGTAAGATGGGATGAGAAGTACTGTCAGTTGAAGTTTTGTCCACACAGATCAGATTGATGCACTCCCAGGGTGGGTCCACTGCAGAGCATTGTGAGTGGAGTTCCAGTAGGTGGAGCTTAGGTCTAATCCCGCTTTAGGGGCTTTGTTGGGTTGTCTGCTATAGAGAGATTAGTTCTAGGGCCTGGCAGTTGCCAATCTCTGCTAGGGAGTCTGGATCTCAGGAGCCTCCTGAGAATTCTACTCATGGGGCAGGGAGCCAATCTTTTACCCCCTCTTGTAGCCCAGGCTTCCCAGGCTTAGTCCCTGAGTATGATCTGAACAAAGATTCCCAACCTGCATCAGCTGGTCACTTGAGCTGCCAGACTCAAAGGGGGAAGTGAGTTGGGCTCCCCTTCACTTTTCTGACTTGAACCCCCCTGGGTATATTCTCTGTCTATTTCACTCCTGTTCTGCTAGGTACACCTTAGGCTACACAGAAGGACACTGTAGCCGTGTTTGCTCAGAACTCCCGGCTTCCACAGCAGCTGCTGCAACATGGTTGCTCAGATGACTCCTGCCTTAGTTCTGTGGCCAGTTGGTAAAGTAAACTTTTCAAGTACCAGTGTCCAGTGCAGCTTCTGGATCTGGTAAGGGTTAGTTGTTAGATCTCAGGTTTCTCCACACTAAATCTGTCCATTCTGTTCTCTCTCTGCTTTCCCTCCCTTTGTGCTGAACTACCGCTGCCACTGTAGTCCCAACCAGCTTGGCTCCAAAGTAGTCTCTCTTCTTCATTTAATGTACTCACTTTGATGTCCAGTATTGAGTTTTAGTGAACTTCCTCTTTCATCCACCTTGCAGAGAAGCATTACTCCTGCTTCTTGAATCTCAAAGTCATGGAGCAATTAGGAATGCAGCCTTCCTCTAGCTAGCCCATCATTTAGCATTCCCTTCACATAATATGGTTTCACACTAACTATAGCTTCCCACATCTTTAAATTTGACAAAAATCTAGTTCCCACACATGCATGAGCCTGCTTCTGGTCTCTGTGTTCTCATCAGGGATATGCTGATCTATACTGGCACCGGTCACACATTGCATCATTGCCACTGCCAGTGCAGCTTCTGAAGATGCCAGGCTGCCAAAGACATGGACTGCAGGCAGACCCCAGAAGCTGGAAAAGGCAAGAGGATGGATCCTCTTCTAAGGCCTGCCAAAAGAAACCAGCCCTGCCAACACTTTGACTTTAGTCCATAACTATTTTAGAACATCTAATCTCCACACTTTCAAGTTAGTAAGCTTACATGGTTTTATATCAACAAGTTTATAGTAATCTGTTGCAGCAGGAATAGGAAATCAATATTACCCTCATTTTACAAATGGCAAGGCTCAGCTCAGTGAGGTTCTGTAATTTGTTTAAGGTCACACACAGGTGCCTGGCATTTGGGATTCAAACCCAGACCCATTTTCTTGCAAAGCTCAAGTTCTTTTTCTCTGAAGGACAATCATCCATTCAATAAGCAATAATTTGGTGAATTATAGGGCAATGCAGGCAGCCTCATGGCAAGTTTTAAATATTTATTTTTATATATGTCTATTCTGGGCTATCCCAGGTGACATTTCCAAAGCAGTTTCCAAACCTCAAGTAAGAGAAGGAACTCATGTTCACAAAGATTTGTCACACTCAGCTGTGCACATCCCTTTTCTGGGAGCTCTTGAGGAAGTTGATTGGGGTTTAGAGACCCAAGGTGGCCCAGGACAGCCTCTTGCAGAAGATCCAGGTTAAGAGGCCCCATGGAATCAAGAGAGATCTGCGATTTGACTCTTCATAGAATGGTGAAGAAAATGAGACCGAAGGAAAACGAGTGAAGACAGACTGGCAATTCAATCCACACACCTTGGTGTACTCTGGGGTGGCAAAGGACAGACTAGGAACAGATGGAGCAAGGATTTAATAGGCATGTGTGTGTCAAGCAGTCTGCCAGCTACTTGCATATGATGTTGTGCTAACCTATGAAAAGGGGGTTATCTCCACTTTAAAGGGGATGGGTGCAGAGTTCTCATGTAATATGCCATTAAAACTTGTAATCCTGGGATTTGAACTCATGTGTATCAAACTTCAAGACCCAGACTCTACCTTGATTTTTTCATCCTGCTCTTATGTACAAATGGAGGGCAAAGCCATCTCTACCTTTTAGCTTGAGCTCCCTAAAGAGATTCCTCACACGTCTCCTTGAGGACTCCATGAGGACTTCCTCCTGTTGTGCATTAAAGGCCCATTGGGAAGCAGAACAATGAAGAAGATAGGAGGAAGCTACTTGGGCTTTGGACACATCTCTAACCTTCTGCAGTTACTGAACCTTGGAAGCCAAAAGGTCTGGGTTCAGAGTCATCACCAGAGAAGCCCCAAGAGCATATCTCTCAGTGGGATCTGAATGCAGAACACACATACCTCAGCTAGGAAGTGGCTGCAGATGGATCTGCCTGCTTTGGATGAGGTAGTTTTTCTTCAAAATCCATGCAGTAAATATATGCCATCTGCATCAACATCACCCTTTAAAACACAATTCAAGGTTGAAGGGACCAATGCATGCAGTACTTTTAAAAAAACATTCAGTGAAAGAAAATTGTCTTGCTGTAGCATTCCTCCCACCCACCCAGAGAGGTCATGTTCCATTTCTGTGGCAGGGAAGGATCCTAAGAAACAAGAGAACTCTCAACATAGATAGCCAAAGGGGCTATACCCTCAAAAGATGCTTCCAGCAGAAGATGTTGACTTAATTCTTATTCAATGAAGGAATCAGGAAGGATCAAAAAACAGATCACACCTTGAAATTATTAAGATATTTTCTTATTTGTGCCAATATTCTGGAATTACATTAAATATCTAAATATTTGGTTGGTCTTGGCTAGTGTGAAAATGGTCTGAGCTTCTGTAAAGCCCCATGCTGCTTATCAGATGGCTGGACAGGATGTTGCCCTGAATCTGTCCCTGATCAAAGCCATCATAAGGAGTGCATCCTAAAGTCACTAGTAGATAAACAAGGGCAAATGTATTTGTTGTTCAGAAGAAAAGGGAATCACTCAAAACTGTTTTCATTGCTTCCACATTAAATTCAAATATTTCTGTAAACTGTATAAAAGAAAATTTCATACTGTGGCCTTATTTGTGGCCATAACAGAATGTAACATTACCTCTCTCATTTAGGTAACTGCGCACATACTGCATATGTTAATCAATCAGAATGAGTCACCATGACAGGAAGTTCAGAAAATCAGTGGCTTCAGAAATAAGGAAGCTTTGTTTCTCCTAAGTACAGAGGAAGGTAGTCTAGGCTCCTGGGGGCCCTTGGAGGATTCAGGTCTAATGTTTTTTTTATACTTATGCTGCTCTGCCCTGGTGAACATCATGATCCCAGAAGGGGGCCAGCCATTCCCTCTTTACTTAAGCTGGCCAAGGAAAGGAGTAAGAGCATACCCATACCTTTAAGGACATGTCACTCAGATCACTGGCCAGAACTGACAGCTAGCTGCAAGGGGAACAATCTCTATATTCTGGGTGGCTTTGTGCCCAACCACAAATCCAGGTTCTCAAAAGAATGACACTGAGAGGGACAATAGCCTGTGCAATGTGTTTATGGATTATCGGGGAGAGGGGAAATAAGTCTACTATCCCTCTCCCACTTTGTGCAAATATATATACTGCTAGTGGAGCATTTGTATTTTTCTAAATGTTTGAAGTGTTTTGTGAGAACTAGAATAACAAACCCTCATGCAGCCCCAATCCCAAATTAACAAACGTTAACATTTTCTTTCAGATTAAAAGTGGGGGAGGGACTCTGAAAATGAGGACCCTTGTGCAGTCAATCCCAATTCCATTCCTTTCCTTCCATTTCCAGAAATGATTGCTTTTTTGAGTGTCTCTTTGGTCTTCATATTTCTATGCTTTGTGTGTGTGTGGCGGGGGGAGACACTGGGGATTGAATTCAATTCAGATTGAATTTAGAGATAGGGTCTCACTGAGTAGATCAGCACCTCACTTTTGCTGAGGCTGGATTTGAACCAGAGATCCTCCTACCTCAGCCTCCCAAGATGCCAGGATGTCTGGCTCTATGCTTTTTTTTTTTTTAATTTTATTTTGTAGTTGTAAATCAACAGAATGCCTTTATTTTGTTTATTTTTATGTGGTGCAAAGGGTTGAACCCAGTGCCTCACACGTGCTAGGAAAGCACTCTGACAGCTCAGCTCTAGCCCCCAAGCTCTCTATGCTTTTTTTCTGTGAATAACAATTGACATAGGATTTCTAAAAACTGCATAAATGGCAGTTTTATCTTCCTTGACAGCTTATTTTCAGTCAAATTTTTTTTCCCCAGGACTATCCACATTTGATATTATTCATTCATTTTTACTGGTCAATTGTTTCCCATCTTATAAATTGGCCACAATTTATTTATCTATTTTCTTGTTAATAGGCATTTAGGTTATTTCCATTTCCTCGGTACAAACAATCCTGCTGTTGGCCGTCTCTTTATACACTCTGCACGGGTTTCTCTAAAGTTCTGCTTCTCAAGCTTTAATGAGCTTGAGTCACCTGAAATATCTTGGTAACTACAGATCTGACTCAGGTCCAAGACAGTGACTGAGAGTTGCATTTTTATTTTTTATTTATTTATTTTTAAGATAACTTTTTCCTTTTTTATGTAGATGCTGAGGATTGAACCCAGTGCCTCACACATTCTAGGCAAGCGCTCTACTGGTGAGCCATAATCCCAGGCCTGTTTTTTTTTTTTTAATAATTATTTTTTAGTTGTAGTTGGACACAATATCTTTATTTATTTTTATGTGGTGTTGAGAATTTTTTACAAAGTGGGGTTCTAGTTATAGGGCATGTACATCATCAACTTTCTCAGACATCATCAAATTGAACAAATTTCACTCCAAATGAAGTGAATGTTTCCATTTCCAAATTCTCACCAACACTTGATCTTGTGAGAATCTTAGCAATCTGAAAGCATGAAACAATAAAGTCACATTTCCCTGATTATTATGATAATGATACTCTTTTCATGGTTTTTAACTATTTAAGCTTTTTTTCCATTTGTATAGTATACCCATTTCTCTAATGCAGCAGTTCCAAGTGTGATCCAAGGGCTCTGAGACACATTTGGCAAGGGTCTGCAAAAGCCCCTCCTTTTCCAATTACATAGCTATGTAAGGCTATATTATCTTCATGTATTTAACTAAAACATATAGAAACGGATTGATTGCTCTGCAGGTAGGAGAGTCCAGCCCTCTTAAGTTAAACATTAAAAAGATTTATAAAATGTAAAACAATGGTATTCTTCTCACTAAACTTTATATTTAGCATGTATTTTTTTTACTTTTAAAAAATTTTCTCAATTTTAATTCTAACACGTATGATCCACATACACAAAAACTCTGGGTTATCAATTTTTTAAAGTATAAAGGGACTGGGAGGTTGTAATGGACATCTGTAATCCTAGCTACTCAAAAGGCCGAAGCAGGAGGACAAGTTCCTTGAACCCAATCTAGTGTCTCTTTAATTATTTAAATAATTAAATAATAGACAAATACATAAATTTGTAAAGGGGTTCAGGACCAAAATGGGTGAGCACTGCTATTCTAACACACAACTGTCATTTCTCACTGATTTGCAGGAGGTTCTTAGGTTTTTCCAGTGTATTCAAGATACTGACCTTGTCAGTTATGTGTACTGCAAACATTTTCTCCAGTCAGCAGCTTGTCTTTTTACTTAAGTGCCTATTGTTCTACGGAAGTTTTAGGTGTGATGCAATCCTATTTACTGTAAATGTTGTGTTTTCATGTCTGATTTTAAAGAAATTCTCTGTTCTGCAAAAATCACAAAGATAATTTATAGATTCTCATTTAAATGTTTTGTTTTTCATATTTAGATCTTTTATACTTGTAATTTGTATTTTGGAAAGGGTGTAGAGTAGTACGTATTATATTTTCACTCTAAAGATAACTCCCCACAATCTGTTAAAAATCCCACATTATGGGATTTTTAACATATGCACAGACGTGTTTCCAGGCTCTCTGTTCTCATCAGAGTTATGCTGACCTACACAGGCACCAGTCACACATTGCTCTAATACCTCTTAATAATGTTCTTTCATATTAACAAATCCAAGCCTCTTCCTTTTATTCCTCAAATTATCTTTCTTCTTCTCCCCCAACCCCCACCCTTTGGTACCAGAGATTGAACCAGGGGTGCTTAACAACTGAGCCACATTCCCAGCTCTGTTTTATTTGATTTAGAGATAGGTCTTCACTAAGTTGCTGAGGCTGGATCTGAACTTGTGATTCTCCAGCCTCAGGCTCCTGAGCTGTTGGGATTACAGGTGTATGCCACCATACCTAAAAAGTTGATTCTTCTTAAAAGTAACCCCCTACCAAGGTTAACAAAGTTTGGAGTGTGATAAAAGGATTACTATGTTGAGAGGCTAAGCAGCATCCCCTAACCAGCTGTGGAGTTCATATCTGTCTGAGCTCAGCTTTCTCTGGAGCAAAAGATCTAACAATCATTTTTTACTTTCCTTCTACAAATCCCAAGAGCCTATAATTTTAGCATTAAGTAAACATTAAGTAAATTAGCTGATGAAGAAAAGGCTAATTGTAATGAGTAGAAATACTTCAACATTGCACATTATTAATAAAGTGAATTTAGGAATTTGCCCATAGGGTCATAAGGTTCTATTTATTGCTTTATGTTGAAAGTTAGGCTAGAATCAGTACCACACCACACAGCATTCTCAAGGTTTTGGGATCCTCTAAAATGAAATTTACTGTAAGAATTAATTTCAGGGACAATTTCTACAAATACTAAAGTAGCTTTCCATCTGAAAATTCTGCAGAGGAAGACTTAAAGAAAATGAAATCTTCTGATAAAATCCTGTAAGTATTATTACAACACAAAAATACCAATATTGCTCTACCAGCAATCAACACACACTCTGATAAGACAGATCTTCTAAAAATTCATGCACCGTGGAGCTCTTTCTCCTTTGTGACCCAAGTCAAGAATTAGCAAAATCACTTTTTTTTTGGGGGGGGGGCTAATTCTTGACTTTGTTCACAAAGGATATTGTCCTATTTTGAAATAGGGAAAGTCTAAATGGGTTTTATAGAAGCCTAAACTCTTGCTCCATTGAAGACTCATAGGGGGAAAAAAAAAAGAGGATTTTCCTTAACTCTCTTCTCCCAGAGTCAATGTTATCTTCACATCTGAACCAAGTTACATCAAGATAGTTGCTACTGACCCTTAATGAAATCAATGCAAAATATGTGCTCCTGTATTTTAGAATATGATTTTGCCTCAAACAAAACTGCCACTGATTCACCAAAAATATTATTTTACCCCTGGCATCATATGTATGTTCTTGTTTTCTTCTTCAGATGTAGATTTAGGAAACAAATTCCTTTAAAACTGCATGCACACATGATTTAATGTGCACACTTCTATCTGCAAATATTTTAATTAAAAAAGATTTAATTCATTTAAATTGGGCAGTATTTTGTATAAAGCTTTTGTTTTAAAAATTGTTTTCATATATACTATTTTATTTGCCTTCATAATGATCCTGTATGATGAATGGAGATAATACTATTATACTAAGCAATTTGTTGTAATAAGGAAAATGAAGAGAGGATTTATCATCATCATATCAGATTAGAGACACGATCACTAACTTCCAATCACAACTGATGAAGATCTTTTGAAAAGTAAGGTTGATTTTTTTTTTTTTTTGGTCAAACTGAGTAACAGTGACAAGTAACTCCAATCAATACTCACACGAAGCAAAAACAAATTAAACACAAGCATGGCCAATACAGAGGAAAGCAAAGAAGGTTTAAAGAACATTTATAAGCCACTCTCTGCCCTTTAAAATATCTTTATATTTTTTTCACTATATAATAATATGTGACTTACATGTGCTTCTATTTACCTACATTCCTATTCATAATTATGACCAACTTTATTAGATAGTGTTCAAATGAAGTCTGGGAGGAAAAGATCAGAATATACAAAACTGGCTAGTATTGCCCCTGAAAGATGGAGAAAGTTGGGGAAAGAACAATTGCAAGGAATTAATAATAGTAGTTAAAAACAGAAAAGTAATATGGCTAAAAAACAAACAAACCAAAACCCCAAATCTTTAAATACAAAAGAAAAAAAAATTAAGACTCAAATGCATATTTTTAAATCAGTAACAGAATCAATAACCAACACTATACATAAAGCTATCAGAAAAGACCTTGCTATTGAGGACTCTTAGTATTTCAGAGCTTACACATATTAACATTTCCTTCATTTGAAGATTTGAGGATATAAGATCAGGAATAATCACATGAAACAGAAAATACACATTTCAAGCTGGTGAGTTTAAAATCACTTTCAAGACCAATTTAAAGAACGGAGTATTTAATCTATTCTAAACTTGACTCACCACTTATTTATATTGTGTATTTGGTCACACACAGTTATAATGATTCTCTAGCTTCTTTTTTATTTTATATTCACCACTGCTACAGAGTAGATGGCTTTCAAGTATCTGCCCTATCAAATCATCTTTCATTAAGAAAGCTTTTTTTCATTGAATGATGAAAAGAAAAAAAAAAAAACAAGAAAGAAACTCAATGAAGAACAAATCCTTTGTTAAGGAGTCAGTAAAATTTGGAAACATCTGCTTGCTACCTGTTACGTTCATAAACATCACCATGTCTATGGAGAAAGTGCCAGTTAAACTGATTTGCCTCTACCTCTACAATTCAAATCAGAATTAAAAAACAAAAAAAAATGTATCTTTTGGCAGTACGAAGGGTTGAACCCAGAGCCTCACACATGCTAGGCAAGTGCTCTACTAATAAGTTACATCAAAAGCCCTTTTTATTTCATTTTGAGACAGGGTCTTGGTAAATTGCCCAGGTTAGCCTTTAACTTATGACCCCTCTTCCTGCCTCTGCCTCCTGAGTAGTGGGGATTACAAGTGTGCCACCACCATACTAGGCTTTAAGATATTATTCCTGAAACACAATCATACATGTTTAATTAGTTCCCACCTATCATTGTCCTTGAGGAAAAAAAAGAACAGAGTACTTGACAATTGCTTATTTAAAAATAATTTAAAAGTCAGAACTGGAGTCATGGTGTCAGGTGGAAAAGAAACCTAGGGTGATTTTTAAACGATCTGAGTTTTTGACAGATTACAAATCAAAATTTAAAAGCAATAAACAAATAAAAATACATAGTGTGAAATTCACAAAATGAAGGAAAAAGGGGCATTTGTGTTAAAATAATTTAATTCTCCCTGTACATCTCTGTTCACGTGAGAAATCAAGGTACACACTTTACAATATTTACCTGTTTTGAGACATTCAAGTCAATTCAGACGGCAAAAGTAGAATTCAATCACTAGTGAAATGTTTAAAAATATATATATTAAACAAAAAAATGTCTTTATAAGATAAAAAATAATCTTCCACAATGCAATAAATTGAAGATCACTGAAATTTTAACTCTTTAGATGATTTCAGTTCAGTTTTTGGTTTCAAAATTTAGAGACAGTTTAAAAAAAAAGTGTGTTGGCAGAATTTCTATCTGTTTTTACGTTTCTCTTTCTTGCTTCGACTACTTGTTACACTGGTTAAAGATGAAGATGGAGGTGCTCTTGCATGACCGGTAGCTTTCAGATGGTCAAAAAGTTTATTCCGGGATGGAAATTCACTATGGCAGGTTGTACAGCTGATAAGAATATCACTCTGAGAAGGGGAACAAAACATAAATAAAACAAGTGTTATCACTTGAGAACAGTGTTTAAACATAAAATATCTTCAAAATACAACTTAAAAAAAAAAAAAAAAAAGCTACCAAAACAGGTTCACTGAAAGCAGATATTCCTGGAATTTAAATCTCATCAACTAATACCATCAGCTCTAAGCATTCTGAGATTTTCAATGGCATGCACCACACAGACTAGAGAACTTATATTTATGCTTCATAATTAATCATCAGAATTTGATACAGAGTTTAGATTATAATATAAAATAGTACCTATTCTAGTATCTAGTATTTCTAATGTACTTCTCATTTAGAAGAAAAAAATGATAGTAGTAGATATATAAATTCTGCCTTCAGCATGCAAAACCATGATGGATCCACATGTTGCAGATTGTTGGGGAAGGATTAACCCCATACACATTTTTATCTTTAGGACATTATGCTGCTCAAACAAGACCCACCAAAGATGTGAATATGGTTTTGACCTACCAGTATTTGTGGTTCAGCAGGTATTTTGACAGTTTTTTTCACATCTTTGGTTTTCTTTCCTTTGGGCTTAGGAACACTGGAAAATAAATTATTTAGCATAATACAAAATAATGTACCCTTTTTAATTGTCATCTTGCTTCAAGAACAATCAAAAGATGAGATGTACTTTAAAGGCTAGTTCATTAATTTTAATGGCTAATTTAATCTTCACATGGTCACTAAGCAGCTTTAAAAAGTACCTGCAGAGATTAAATTAAATAACAAATTTGGCACAAAAATTAAGTAATTTACTTAAAATAGTTGAAACAAAAACAAAAATAATACCTCTAAAATATCTCCGAATATTTATACAGTGTATTTTAATAAAAAGCAAACCATCTTCATAACCAGTCAGAAGTAATGATGATCTATGATATTAAGTGCGGTTGCATAAAAAACATCAAGTTCTCGAGCCTTATCATTCAATAATTTCATGGCAATATAAAGACATTATAATGCATTTTTCATAAAATTAAAATTTTCTCCATGTAGGAAATTTACTTTCATTAACAAATGAAATGGGCTTTCCCCTGTACCCTTTAAACCAGAAACTGCCTGACAGAGCAGTCAGGGTTTTCCTGTTCTGCTTGAACTCTGAATATTTCTCTACACAATTTCCTCTATGAATCTTAAACAGTTGGATACAATACTTTTATTTTATTTATTTATTTTTATGTAGTGTTCAGGATGGAACCGAGGGCCTCGCATGTGCTTGGCAAGCACTCTACTGCTGAGCCACAAGCCCAGCCCCCATATACAAACAGTTTTTAATGAAGCACTTTTCACTAAGTAGCCAGAGTGTCTACACACTGCAGAGAAACAGCAGAGCCCCTGCAGAAAGGTCTCAGAGTTAGGAGACCAGTTGAAGGGTGGAGTGGTAATGCATCTATCTCAAACCTACCATTTCTCAGCTCTACTTCATGGCCCACTCCTTGTACCCACCAAGCAGCCCAAGATCCCCTACAAGACACTCAAACCTCATGGAGACAGATGTTCTAGGTGCTTTCAAGTGACTAATCGGGCAGAAAGGGATTAACTGCCAGCTTTTCCACCTATCAGCTCTTGTCTTTGGACAAGTTAACCTGAGATTCAGTTCTTCTCATTTGTCAAATAGGAACAAACACCTAGCATCTACCAGCTGTGTTGTTCCTTGTCCTCCTTTTCTACACAGAGAGCCTCAGTCATGTGTTTCTCTTTCACACTACTCTTTCTGAATTCCCCACACCCCTAAGTGCACTCCACTGCCCTATCACTTCAGCTCCAACATTGAGCTTTTTCACTTACTCTGCCACTTTACTCTTGTACTTAGACTTTAGCTGTTTTCTAAGAGAACAAAAACCTGAGGCTACTGTTTAAATCCTTCCTCAAGGAATAAGAAACAACTCTGTATTCTAGAGGAACAGATAAGGATGGGGACAAGGAAGTCAGACAAGAAGCTAGGAGAAGGACTAGATCTCTTCCCTGAGTAAGACTTTCCTCTAATCCACCACTGAGAATTCTGGCAGCACCAGGACTCCAGGGTTTCTTTTAGCAGGAAGACCCAAGCTGCTGACCTGTACTCTGACAATGCCATGGGGCTGAACACAGCATGCTGTCCCAAGCATGAAGATTTACTTGGTAAAGCTCGAGGGGAATCAGGGTGGGGAAATAGACTCAAAGGCAGTCTTGGTCTCATTTGAATGTCAAGGCCAAAATAAAAACAAGGGCAGTGCAAGGAAAACTGGAACTGAATCAGTGTTTCTGGTCATGTTGCTGAACTGTCTGTGACCATAGTACTACAGGATTCTGTTTCTAACAAGCCTGACTCATTCCTCTGTCTCTTTCTCTCTCTGTGTGACTCTATATCTATGTACAGTTTACACCTATCTTATTCATGGAAAGGAAATTTTGATATATAAAAGTTATCTTTATCATCAAATTCAGTAATTAGAAAATAATATGCAACTCTCACTTACCTTTTAGCTTCACTTTTTGGATCATCACAAGGTTCAATGGTCTCTGTGACATTGACATTTTCTTGGGGACTATCTTCTAATTTTTTGGCACTGTCTTGATTTAAGTTGATATTTTCTGGATCAACCTTTATTCCTTCTCCAGGTCCATTTTCATTACAATTGTCATCATAATTCTAGGTGAGAAAATATACATGCCATTACAAAACAAATATATCTAATACTGATTTCTTATATTATCAAATAGTTATAATAAATTGATAAATGTCCCCATATACTCTAGTAGGTAGATTTCAGGAATTAAAAAGGAGAAGTAGGTACATCAGGCAAGGAGTAGCTCCACTTCAGAGACCTTTAGAATATCGTTCTAAAATACTCATTTAATTATATAAAAAAAATTAGCAAAAATGGAAGAGAGAATTTTACATATTATGTCCAATCACAATTTAATGAGGTATATAGCATTTACATTTTTCCATGTTTTCTAACTGATTAGCAATGAGCAACTATTTTTTTATAGTTAAAAAACAAAACATTTAAAAGTGTAAATATTATCCCTAATTCTAACTTTAGAGATTACACCCATGAGCTTATGAATGTAACAACAAAAAAATTTTTATAGGTGAAATGATTCGGTTATGAGAGGTGGAACCTAATCAGTGGATTAATCCACTGATGCTGATTAACTGGGTGGTAACTGTAGGCATGTATAGAGTGGTTGGAGGAAGAAGGCTATTGCTGGCACAACTTTGGATTTTATATTTTGTCTCTGGTGTATACAACTCTCTGCTTCCTGATATCATTTCTTGATCTGCTATCCTCCACCATGCCCTTCTGCTATGATGTTCTGCCTCACCTCAGGCCCAGAGTTATGGAGTTGGCTAACCATGAACTAAATCTCTGAAAATGTGAGCCAAAATAAACTCTTCTTCCTTGCAGTTTTTCTTGTTGGGTATACTGGTCAGTTACTCAAAAGATGACTAAAACAGAATTTGGTAACTGACAAGCGGTGTCATTACTATAACTGACCCAACCACATGGTTCAGAAGCCTTTGGAGCTGGTTTTGGGGTGAGGTGGGGGAAATTTTGAAAAGTTTAGATATAAAAAATTGGAAAAGTTTTAGAATGTTATAAGTAGGCTTATGGGCAATTCTAGTTGGAGCTGAGAAGACCAGAATGCTCACAGAACTGTGGACAGTAAAGACTGGGCTCATGGGGTCTCAGAAGAAGAGACTCTACTAGAAATTGAACCAGAGGCCATTCAAGTTATGTTCTGGCAAAAAAGTTATATACACCTTGCCCATGTACTGAGATTTTTTATAAGGTTGAATTTAAAGATGATGTGCTAATTATTCTGGCAGAGAAAATTTCAAGGCAGAACAGCATTCAGGTGGTGGCATGGATATTGCTAGAAGCTTTTTAGATAAGTTTACTGTGATTAAGAGCAGAAAACAGACAGAAAAATCTGAAAAACTTTGGAGTTCTCGTGGGGATTCCCGGAGAGTTCCCATTGGTTGGGGAAGTGCGGGAACTCCAAAGTAGCAGGCCAAGGAGGACAGTAAAGGTCTAATATACAACCAAATCAATCCAGCATCATCTTAATGGCTTGCCTCTCAACCAATACTATTGGCAAAATGCCAGGGGCCATTCCGACTTGGCTATGGCTCTCAGCAAGCATCCAAGAATTTGCCTTGAGTCTCAAATGAGATTTTGGACTAGAACTTTTGGGCAAGGCTGAAACTGTTAAGACTATGGGAACGCCTGTAAATGGACTAAATGCATTTTGCATTGTGAGACAGGCATGGACAAAAAAAGGGAGCATGGACAGACTCTTATAATTTACTTTTGAGGAAGGAGTTCAGAAGTAATGTGTTCAAATTTTAGTTACACCAAAGCTCAAGTATAAGACAATGCAAGAATTTTCATATGTGACATGATCTAACAAGAGGTGGAACCTAATCAGTGCATTAATCCACTGATATGGATTAACTGGGTGGTAAATGCAGGCAGGTAGGGTGTAGCTCAAGAAAATACTTCGGGATAAGCCTTCAGGGATTTGTACTTTGACCCCGAAGCAGCTCTTTCTCTCTGCTTCCTGGTTGCCATGTCCTGAGCTGCTTTCCTCCACCATGCTCTTCTGCCATTAATGTTCTACTTCATCTTAGGCTCAGAGCTGGCAAACTATGGATGACTCCTCTAGGTGAGCCAAACTAAACTTTTCATCCTTTAAATTTTTCTACCTGGGTTTTTTTGGTCATAGTGAAAAAAAGCTGACTAAAACAATGAAAATCGTCTACAACATTCATTCATCCAATACATTTGGCATCTCATTTTATAATTCTTGCCTGAACCATTTATTATACTGGTGATTACAGAACAGTGATTTTCTATCTCTATTACTTATGCCACTTAAATTTGTACTAGCTCATATTTTTCTATAATAAAGTTTTCCCATTTCCATTTTCCCAACCTTTTTGTAAACTCAATATAGATACATGAATTTTTTTAATAAAATCAATATGTAAAAATCTATCACCATTATTTCTTTTTATGACTCAAATTTTCTCACATTGGCAAGTTCTGTAAGCAGGGTCTTAAGGACTGATGACATATCCCTATGAGCTTTTTAGCACTTCCTTAGTTTCTAGTGTTAAGTGTTCTAGGCTCACCTTCTTTATCTCAGTCACGGAATCATCCATTTCTCCAAAAACCAAGCCTGCCTTTCTTTGTCAGAGAAAAGGAACTTAGAAACCAAGATGTGGGTGCTAACTTTGCTCATTGCCGAGGGATGTCACTACTTCTAGTTCATTGCTGTTTTAAATCATGAACTCCTACCAACATCTCCAATTCCAATCTTCCTCTCTTTTCCTTAATTTGAATTTATATTTCTTTTCTACCACAGAGAATCTAGTTTCTAACAGTATAATATATTTATCCACTATCTCTGTCCTATAATATAAAAGAGTTTCAGAAATACCTTATTAATACTACCAAAACCCAACTAAATTCAAGACTTAGTTTCTTTGCAGCTAACTTTATCTTTTGACTATTATCTCATGAGTTTAGAAAGTGCTTGTGTTCAAAATTCAAAACTTAGCAACCACACTGAAAAGTTGAACTAATCCTTTTTTGTCAGAATCATTTGTTTCTATTTACATTCAGTTTTAGTCCTTTAGGTTTGAGGGCTTTGTTTTATAATTCTTTTTGGTTTATCCAACTGGTTTTGTTCTTACTGTTATTTAATCATACAAAAAACCTTCCCAATTTGGAGTGCCAGAATTATACTTGCTGCCTGCTTCTCTTTGGTCCATCAGTACATGTCTCTACACTGCCTTCCACTTCAAGAGAGCTTAGAAAATACCAGGAAAAGTGCTACATACAGAACACTTATCTGAACCTAACATAATCAGAAATTGTAAACAAGAGGTGCTATAAAGAAATATTAGCTATGGAAGGAAAAAAATGGAGTAGTCACTTGAAGCATTTTGTCAATTAAGAAAATACTAACACAATAGAACCCATTCTCCGTGAATTATAACAGGCTTGTGTTAAGTATAAATTCTTCTTTGCTATAAACTCTGTCCTTATTCTAGTGGTATTCACTCATATAAAGAAAAGAGAAAATGTTCTAAACTAGTGATTATAGGGTCTTTGAGTGAATGATGGTACAAGTAAATTTATTAAAAGAATATATGATTTGCTATGCTGATTTATAACTGAAGCAAAAAAAGTTCCAAATTACAATTTAAACAGTGATTTATTTGTACCATATATCATTTTTGGAATAGGAAAGTGATAAAAACTACCTAATAGATTATTATAACCATTTGGATAAATAAGCCAAATCTAAACTTATGAGAAATTATTAATAGATTACCTAAATGTTTTTAAAAAACATTTACTGCTTATTAATATAACTAAGTTATATTAAAATGACACAAAATCAATCCAATTTGCTTTAGAACTACCAAATATCATTACTAAAATGGACAAGCTTGCAGTTTTTACAGGTTCCAGAGTCATCCATAAGATTGTGTTTGGCATGTGTAATGACACCATAATACTAAAGAATAATACTATAAACTGATTCTGAATACCAACTGTGAAATATTTAAACTTCTGAGTTATAGAAATATTTTCTCAATATATCATTATGAGTTTTTAATCAAATGTTCCTTCTGCAATATTTCATTGATGTTGTTAGCAGAATAAAATTAGAAATATAATGATATTCTTAGCTTTAGATTTTAGGTGACTTGAAAGTCCAATCATCAGATGTATCCACACTTTTTTAATATGGCACTCAGATAATTCTTACCAGGAGAGTTATACATATGAAAAATTTAAACCTGAAACAGCAATTTAATTACATATATAGAAGGGGGGACGCAAGGGATAAAGAAAATACTTTCACTTCCTTTTAATCAATTTGATAACCAATATAAAATTATGGAATAAACCTACTCTCTTTAATACAAGCTAAATGGAATGAATGAAAGTTCTGTAACTTTATAAATGATATTTAATGTTAATAAAACCTTTTCAACATACCTGTGCCGGTTTTTGTTTCTTTTTCTTCTGTTTTTTAGAAAGCCTAAGAGCAAATATACATAAAAATGTTAAACAGTTGACTTTGTGAAAACTCACCAAGTGAAAGGAAGAAAATACTGAAATGAAATATTAGTGGTAAAGAAATATTTTAAAATATTTAATATTGTAAAGCACTAAAAATAAAAGCAAAATATTCATATTGTAACTTTTGAGAACAGCAGCAGTGGTTAAATGGTTGCCTAAGTATGAAACTGCTTTTAATATTGTCATAACATATTCTGTAAAAATTAGATCTGACATCCTGTCTTTACCCACTTCAACCCGATGAAGTTCCATCAACTATAAGGGACTGAAAAAATATTAGCATAACAGAAAATTTTTAAGACAAAATAGCATTTAAATAATCTCTAAATGTGACAAATATATCTAGTGAAATTTAATATTAAAAAGTACTTTTGCTTTGTTGTGTCTTCTATTTCTTCCTCGGAATTGGCATTCAATAGATTTTCATCTATATGAGATCCTGAAAAATTTTCTTCTTCTTCCTCCAATTGTTGTTTTAACAAGGCAACCATTTCCCGATGCTTCTTTGACTTTTCATGATTCTTCATGCTGAAAGAAGAATCTGATATGAGTAGCTGTACTAATGTTCATATATTCTCAGGGAAGTTGCTGGATGATTGCAACCAAGTTGAAATTGCCATATGTTTGGAATTTTTTTTACAGAGCAACAGAAGTTGGTCAGGACTGCCCAGATATTAAGGCCTCTGGGATCTCAGCACTCCCCTCATTTTCTTCCTTTTTAATTTTTATATATTTTTTTCCTTCTTTTCTTGCAAAATTCTCTATTTGTTATTTTCTCTTAATGCATGATTTTGTACCTTTATTTCAAGAAAATATTATTTTTATGAATAAAATAAAACAAAAAACATTGAACAAAAGAAACTATCAGAACAAAAAGGCAAGCAAAATATTTGTCATATATATATTTTTCAATTCTTGAAATTAAAGCTTTCTCCACAATTTCCTTTTAATCACTAAGTATTTGCTAAAAGTGGCTTCTGTATTTCAGGCCATGCTACAGTCTTTCAGGGATCACTGAAAATGGAAAGATAAACATTCTAACTTCAAAAGGAATACCCCTAGAGTAACAGTGATATGAAGGCTTGAAGGACAAAAGTAGTTTACTTTCTTTTGCTTTTTCAACAGCTGGTTTTCACCTTCTCAAGCGGAGTCTACCTTCTCACTCCTACTACCCTGAATCTAAGTTCAAACACATGTTTGAAACTGTACAGAATGCTATTTCAATGTATCTACAGGGAACTAAAAAACATTTCACAAAATAGACCTCACAATATTAGAGTTAGATATACTAGAATGTAGGAGAGTTAGGCCTAGGATATAATTCAATAATAGTGCTTGCCTTGTATGCAAAGAACCCTGGGTTCCAACCCCAGCACTGAAAAAGAAGAGGAAAGTAGGACACCTGTGTCACTCAGTACTTCATGTCATCTGTTCAGACTTTTGACTTCCCAAATTTTGATTACTACTTTTCCTTCCAAGTAAAATTCTCCTTCAGAACAAAGCCCCTTGGATAAATTAAGATATAATCACTGTATTATAAGTAAGTGCTCAAAATGATAAGGTCATGTCAAAAAGACATAAGAAGCTGGCCTGAAGGAATTCTGAGCACATCTATAAATATGTGATCACACTGACAAAAATTTACAAATTCAATAATAAAAGAAAATTAATAATAAATACATAAATAAGGTAGATAAATGGGGGGAAGAGAGGGTGCTTGTTTTTACAAGAGAACACCAAATGCTGATTAATAAATGCAGAAGGAGCAGAAAAGCATCATTTGGCAACCAACACAAGGAAGACTTGTAAAGGTCGAGTATTCCTTATCCAAAATAAACATATCGTATCGTAAGATATCTTGGGGATGGGATCCAAGTTTAAACACAAAATTCAGCTATGTTTCACAAACATCTTGTACAAATAGCCTGAAGGTAATTTTATACAATATGTTCAATGTGCCTGCATTTTGACTAGGTCCGTTGCAAGAAAAGAGGTGCAGAATTTTCCTACTTATATCTGCACTCAAAATTTTTGTTTAGGATTTGGGAGAATTTCAGATTTTGAATTTTCAGATTAGCGATACTCAACTCATGCAAGATGAAAATTGTCAATGGACGCTACATTTGTGGGGATTTCTCCCTACAGATTAAACATGTTTCTAAGGAAAATTTTTGCAAGGGAAAAAAGTACTAATTCTGCAATAGAAAAACTGAATAACACCTTGATTAGGTAATCAAAATGATCACCAATGAAGAGGTGACTTTGTGTGTCCCCAGATATGAACCCTTAAGAATGTTATGAAGTATCCACCTGGAGATGCACAACTGGAGTCTAATTGTGAAGTAGCAAACCCTAAATAAGAGAACCCTTAAGAATGTTATGAAGTATCCACAGTTTGGCAGTTTAAAGTTCCTAGGCTGGTATTAACAACATCCATGGAACAGCAATGGTTGGACATTTGATGCCAATAATGGGGATAGATGATTGCAATCTAGCCTCCTCAACTGTATGACTATGTCTTGTCTCAACAAGCAGAACTTCTTTCTGGAAACATCATGTGTGTTTAAAAAGCAGATATTACATAGGAATAATGAGATGAATGACAATTGGTACAACAGGCTTAACTACTGGTACAAAAACTTCTTTCTTCCCAGTAGGGGTTAGTGATCTACTGCTGTAAGCAAAGTCTTTTAAGGACATTCAAAGTGTTACATTTTACCTCAAAAGAAAAGGTGAGTTCAATGATATTAAACTTACGCCTTTTCTGTCTTGAAAGATTTGTCACATGCTGGGCAGTAAAGGTCATCATAAAGCTCAGTATCCTCCGCCTCATCACTATCTTTACCTAAGAGAGGAAAGCCTATGGTAAGAATCCTATTTGGTTAGAATACAAACCTAAAGTAACAAATGATAAATGAATCTAAAACAAAAATAAAAACAAAAACAAAAGCAAACCAACCATAGGCTGTCAGGACTTGAATTGGTCTTTCAAAAGCAACAAAAGCTTTCAAATAAATCACCATATTTTACACATTCTTTTCATAAATATGCTCAGAAGATTCAGAAAATCTGTGAATCCTACGTGGGAACTCAGTGTAGAACATCAAACGCCATTTTAATATTCAACCACAAAGCAGGTTTTTCAACACAGGTTTTTTACAACTGTGATCTACTCTGATAAGCTTAAACTTAGCTTACCACAGTCCATTATTACTGAACAGGTCTTAAAACAGTATATTATATGGAAAAGTTTAAACATTTTCTTTACAGCCCTTTTTATAAGCTTGAGGTTTTATTAAAAACAGAATAATTACTATCATTGTAATCCCATGAAATCCAAGTGACTAAGGAGCTCAAATGGAATTCTTCCAACAACAATCCCATATTCTACTTTTTAGGAAATAAAAAATAAATTAATGCCATTTGGGATTTATTATTACCAATAATAAAGATCCCAAGGTATCTCTTTCATATTCTACATTCTGGTTCTTTATAAGTAATGTTAATATAAGTCTGAAGAACTACTCACTGAAGTCACAAATAACCAAAATACATCCTATTAGGGTTAATGTCCAGGACAGTAGTTCCCCTTAACCACAGGATTTATTCCAAAACCTTTGGTGGATACCTGAAAACACAGATACTACCAAATTATATAAATGAATGCCTTTTCCACCTTAACCAAGCACTTACTACAAACGGTGGCTATAACTTTGCAGTTTGAAATTGAATAGTAAAACTAGTATGGATTGTTTTTCTTCTTTACAATTTCATAGTTACAAGATTCATTCTTACTTGATTGAGTTCTTAGTAATCTCCGCACGACTTTTTTCCTTTCCTTAAATCAAAAATTTCCACCTTTTATTTTATTTATTTATTTATTTACATTTATTTATTTAGGTACCAGAGATTGAAGCCAGGAGCACTTAACCACTAACCACATCCCCAACTGTTTTTTTTTTATTTAGAGCTAGAGTCTCACCAAGTTGCTTAAGACCTCACTAAGTTGCTGAGGCTGTCCTTAAACTTGAGATCCTCCTGCCTCAGCCTCCTGAGTTTCAATGGGATTACAGGCAACTTTTCATTTAAAGAAAGCACTTTATTAAGGCTTTTATTTGGCATATCATAATTGCCAGCATTGTTAGTCTTGCATTTTGGGATGATTATTAAAGGGATGATTCCCTTTCCAAATGGGGTGAGACAGAATTGTGCAAAATGTTATCACACTACTAAGATTAATGCACAATTTAAAGCAAGTTATTTATATAATTTTCCATTTAATATTTTCAGACCACAGCTGACCAAAAGTAACTGAAATAATGGAAGGTAAAATCAAAGTGGAACCTACTGCACGTGGTGTTATTTTCCAATTATGTGTGTACTTTCAAAATATCATATATGTGAAATAATCTTCAATTAATCCGTTAATTTAGAATGCTGGATTTGAAGTAAAAAAAAAAAAATCTACATCTCAAAGTGGGTTATGTTCTCAGGTTTATGCCAATCTCCAGACTCCTACTTTCCTCTTCAGTAAAATGGATATAATTTCATTGGCAAAATCTACATTTAAAGGGTACTTCATGAGGATTAAGTGAGATCTTGTATATAAAAGGAAAATTATAGTATTTGCTGTTAAATGGATGGAACTGGAGACTATCATGCTAAGTGAAATAAGCCAATCTCAAAAAAAACCCAAAAAAAACAAAGGCTGAATATTCCTCTCTAGTATGTGGATGCTAACACACAATCAGCATGTGTCTGGGGGAGAAGAAATTCACTGGATTAGACAAAGGGAAATGAATGGAAAAGAAGAGGGATGGAAGTAGGAAAGGCAGTAGAATGAATCAGATATAACTTTCCTACACAACCCGTGTTAACGCCACATCGTGTATAACTACAAAAATGGGAAGATACACTCCATGTATGTATAATATGTCAAAATACATTGTCATGTATAACTAAAAACAAAATATAAAAATTTTTTTTAAAAATGACCTTATAAAGTATAAAGCTGTGAATTAGGACATTTCACATTTATAAAGTGCTTTATAATTTTCAAAGCACTTTTTCACATACTATTTCTGATTCACTAATAAAACACTTCATTTCCTAATCATTTTGAATGAATAAAAATTTGTCATTTTATCGTTCAGGCTACTAGTAAGAAAAAAATCACATTCACAGCTATGTGAAATTAGTAAACTATTTATATAATTTGGTTTTATTTATGGAAATGCCAGAGGCAGTGTGGAAAATCAGATATACAGCTATTCTCAAAAATGCCAAAACCTCACTTTTGGCGTAGTTACTTGCTTATGCTTTAATGATAGAGGCACAGAAAATATTCTGGGACACTAAGAGGAGCCTTTCTACAAAGTTAGAAGAAAGAGAAATAATTAATACATACCACACAGACTTTTGCACAAAATACGCTTTTCTGGAAATAACTGCTATTACAACTTGACCTACTGTTTAACTGCATTTTCTTTGAAAGGCCAGTCAGTCACACTTCTGAATATGCTCACCTGTCATTACATTTAAGCAGCCCGAAATGCAAGTCATTTAGATTACAGACAAAGTAACTTATAAACAAACTACCTGAACTAGACTGCTTCAATAGAGTACCTATGTGAGACCCATACAATTATTTTTAATTAAAAAAATTAAATTAAAAATTGGGAGATGTTCCATAAAATCCAGATTTCCAGCTTTACTTAGAAAGCAAACAAAAGAATGAAAACTCTGGCACAGTACTGGCAATAATCAGCTGGAACTCAAGCATCCTCTGGGTTTTCCCTTCCCTACTGTCCAATTCCTGGGTCCCTTTACTGGAACTTGTAGTGTTCTGAGTGTACATCCTTGCACACAATAAAATTTATTTCCCAAAATTTGTTAGTCAATAAAAATTACCATCTTGTCCATCTTTAAGCTCATGCTGCTCCATTTCATTATCATCTGATCCATCTCCAAACTCCTTTTCATATCGTGCTTCCATCTCCCGGAGTTCCTTCTCCAAATCGGCCACGGTCATCCAGCTCTGTTCTCTGTACTGTTCTGCCAGTCTAGATTCACAGAACAAAGCCTTACTCTGACAAGCATATCTCTACAAGGGTTTTACTCGTTTCTTAGGCTTAAAAATCTATCCCCTAGAGACCTTCTTCCTCCCGAGCTGTAATGCTTACAAACCTAAACCCTGTGCTTAAGTTAAATCTCTGGCAAAGTCACTGAAACCTGTCACCTAGCTTGTTTTAATTGCTTTATAATGGGTTTTAAAACATAAATCTTTACAGCATGTAAAAAGTCTTCAGATCACTTTAAGTCAAATAAAATACTAATCTTCAAAAGATGACAGGTGAAATAAGTAGAATTTTTAGTAAGTGAATGACTTACTACAATGTTCTGGACCCAAATGTTTACAGTTTACTCTTAACAACAAAACTTTAAAGAAACTAAAATGAACTTAATATCTCAGAATATCAACAGAAATGCAATGTTGCATGGTGGTTAAAAGCAAGGCCCTACAGTAAACTTGGATCGGATTCCCAGCTCTGTGATTGACTAAGTATGTGACCTTGGGCTTTCTGTCTCATTTCTTCACAAGAATGAAGAGGATAAAAATTCTACACAGAGGGCTGGGGTTGTGGCTCAGCAGTAGAGTGCTCGCCTCGCACATGCGAGACCCTGGGTTCGATCCTCAGCACCACATAAAAAAATAAATAAGTGAAATAAAGGTGTTGTGTCCAACTACGACTAAAAAATAAAATTAAAAAAAAAAGAAAAAAAATTCTACACAGAATTGTGGTGGGAAAGCAATCAGAACAGGGCCTTGCACACAGTAAGAATTCAATTAACATTAGTTACTATTAGATTTTATAAGAATATATAAAGGACTTCAAGTATAAAGGGCCTCTAAAGAAAAATACCCAAATTAAAATGAAAATGTTTTCATAATGGGTGAAAACATTCTACCTAATGCCAGGATTAAATCACAATAATGACTGAACATGACATGAGAACCCAAAATCTGGTCCCTACTGATGCTGCCCTTGATCCCTCCTAAAACTGAGAAAGGAGCTAGTCACATACTTTGCCTGCTTTAGTTTCTGTTGCCGTCTCATCTCCTCAGCCTTCCTCGCCTTTTCTGCATTCTGTTCCTCTACAAGCTTCCGATGTGCCTGCACTCTTTTATCTCTTTTCCGGATGAAAGCTACCAGCTGCCGAACAAGCTCATTCTTCTCTTTCCTTGCTTTGTCTCGAATCTTTTTGTTTTCTTTTTCCATGGCTCGTTTTTCCCAGCGGTTTGAAGCTTGCCGTGTATCATATTCTTCCTTCCAAGCAAAATTCTTTTGGGTGCAGAAACTCTGCCAATAAGCGTAGAAAGGGTGGACTACCTAGTGACAAAGAAAATAGGTAAAATTCTACTTTTTTTAAAAAAAGCAGTAAATATTAATGATCCAAAACATCCCACTTTCTTTTTTCATATATATATAGCAATCCCACTAATCAATGCACAATCCTTTTAAGGATTTAAACTACTCTTCAATAGATTTAAGAAAAAAAGAAAACAATCTTACTGGCCAAAGAAAAAGATTATGGTCCATTTACAGAAAAAGCAAAGAGTGTGGCTCTAAGAGAACAGCATGTTCCTTCAAAAGGAGAGAGGATAAGAGAAGTCGTCATAACACAGGACTAGGACTCATTTCTTTAAAAATCAGAAAATGGGAAAAAGAGTGATAAATGCTAATTATAAAATGCAATGCGCTTGTCTTTTACCTTATCATAGTCACTCTGGGAGTCTCCAAAAGTTGGGAAATCCTCAACATCCTCCTCTAACACAGATTCCAGTTCTTCCTTTGCAATCATTTCAAAAACACTACGATACACTGTGTAAAAACCCTAAAAAAAAAAAAAAAAAATCAGAAACACAAATACTTAATATTTTTATAGTCTAATCACAAAGAAATATTTTAAAATGTAAGATGAAAAACTCTTCACATTGAAAATTTATAGAATTCAGCTCTGGTCAATGCCAGTACATTTAGTATCAATTGGAAGTTTTTATGTAAATATGAAGGCACTGAATATTAAGGGTTCAAAATGAACATTGTTTCACTTTTTATTTTAGAATACTTTTAAGAATTCTCTATTTGAGTCTTAAGAAATTAAGACTTTCACTTATCTTACCTTTTCATCGTCTCCATAACCAGAATAACAGGTAACAGTGAAATAGTGAAGCAAATCTAAGCTGTCATCTTGGTATTCTCCATCAAGCCCTCCTTTAAGTAAGGCCTCTCTATGATTATCATACCTTAAAAATAAAAAAATAAAAAATAGGCACCATTGGTGAAAGACAAATAAATAAGAATTCAAAGGACTCCTCACTACATAACAACCAAAATGTCAGTATACATTTCAATGTGTCCAATATACAACCAATTTTAAGGAAATATTAACATGAAAAGACTTAAGCCTTTTAAAAAACTGTGCTATAGCTCCTAACTTTATGTAATATTAGCCCATATGAACAGAGAAATTTAAAAAGCCAGTAAATTTCTATGATTCTCCTAGAAAGGTGCATTTGCATAGGAAAGAAACAGTACAAATAAAGACAATATTGGACACAATTTGGTCCATAAGTAAATTTGAGAATTTACCAAATTGCAAGATAAGACTCTTTTTATGTTTAAGGAAACTTAAATCTATGAGCTTTATACATACATAATTACTATTCATATTAACTCTGTAAAGGTAGTTACTATCATCACTGTTTAATACAATGGAAAACTAAATTTCAGTGATATTAAATACTGTCCATGATCATAAAATCCACAAACAGTATCATCAGAATTCAAAACTAGGT
The DNA here is from genome assembly GCF_001458135.2 of Marmota marmota marmota. Lineage (NCBI taxonomy): Eukaryota > Metazoa > Chordata > Mammalia > Rodentia > Sciuridae > Marmota > Marmota marmota. The sequence goes on from NW_025999961.1 coordinate 4,470,140, forward strand.
CTCCTGCACTGGGCAAATCAGGTTCCTGCCACTACATGGTACTGCCTTCAAGGCAATAGGAGAGCTACCAGGCAGGAGCTTTATGTAAAAAGACACGAAAGTTCACGGGTCAAGAAAACAACCTAAATTCTAGAGAAGAGGCTTTAAACAAGAGGAAGTCAGGGAGGAATCTGAAAAGTTCCAAGAGGAAAGCAGAATTTCTAAGGCCAGATCTCCAAATTCTTCAGGCAGTGAAAAGTTTAGGAATCTCTGATTTTCTTACAAAAGACAATTTTATAGAATTTTCTTCACAATCTCTCTTTGAGAGTCAGCTGTTCTGCACAATGCTGAATGCACAGACAATACATAGTAGCACCAAACACCACCTTCACTTTGTAACAGCAGGATCTTGCATGTCTGTGTCAGGGTTTAAAACTTACCACTTGTAAAAGGTTAATCAAGAATCTGAAAACTCACAACTTTCAAACATAGAAACTTTTATTTAGAAATGAAATTAAATTATCTAGTAAAAGTATCTGTCATAAATATAGAAACTTAACAAATATCTTCACATATTTTATGTATAATTCTTGTATTAAACACTCTTGCTTTTGTTTGTTTGAAACAAGTCTCACTTTACTGCCTAGGTTGGTCTTGAATGTGAGATCCTCCTTGCCACCCAGATCTACCTGATTTAAGGACAAGTCAATCTTATTCCTGTTGGACATCAGTAAATTTGTCATACACCAAAGGGACCAAGTAATAAGAAATCACTTAAAGTATAAAAATTAAAACTACATAAAATCACCAAACTTTGTTTAATTACCTATTAAACCAGATAGTAGCAAGAAGTATCTCCAAAGTTCTTTCCTACCATAATACTGCATTTTACATAATGAATAACTGATAGATGCTTCAGAACACACTGAAACCATCTAGTGTATTAATTAAAAAAAAAAAAATCAAACCTATATTGATGATCCCTTCCAACAAAATAAATGAGGATGGGAAAGACAAGGTGATGCTTACCATGCTCTTTCCTGAGGGTCGCTCAACACATCATATGCTGCTTGAATTAATTTAAATTGTTCAGCTGCTTCTGCGGCGTTATCCAGATTTTTATCTGTTAAAATAAAGTTACAAAATTCCATCATTAAAAAAGTAGAAGGCAGACTGTCAGGGAGAGTCTTCCATCACAAAGGCCAAACAGATGAAGAATGTATAAAATAAAGAAAACAACTAAGAAAAATAAAAATCTACGATGACAGTTGATAAGCAGCAATCTATCACAAGCATCTATAAGTCTTGGTGTTATCACTGAATCTTCAACCTGGAATCCACAAATAGAAAACCTTAAGTAGCATACATTTTATTTCCACAATGAGAAAAAAATTCCAAATCAGTTATATAAAGACTGTTATTTATCTAGTATCTCGTGCTAGACTACATTTAGTGTCCATATATTTTTGTCAGTATATACCAAAATAAACTTCATAAAATTAAAAATATAAAGATACTAATTATTCTTCCCTTAGCTGTGGATTCTGATAGCATCTTTGTTTCAGGTGGTAGCTGGCACTCAGTGATCTCATCCTCCAGGCACTCATATCCTATGCTGTCTGTTCCCTCCCTCATTAGTAGGGTTGGTCTCTGTGACCAACAGCAGGGGCAGGAGTAATAATACATGCTGTATACGATGAGGTTATGAAAGACTGCAGTTTCTATCTTGGGCTCTCACTCTCTTCTGGGCATAGTTAAAAAATGCCATAGCGGAAGAACCAGACAGCCTACAGAAAAGTTCATGGGGTAAAAACTGGAGGCTCTCAGAGCTGTAGGCACCTTGGGCATGCCAACAACTACATGCATTAGTTTGGAAATGAACTGATTATCTCAGTGATCATATAACCTCATGAGAAGCCCTAAGCAAAAATCACCCAGACAAGTCATTCCCAATTCTGAGTCTCAGAAACTTGGGAGTCTATGTAATAAATAGATGTCTGCTGTTTTTGTTGCTTTGTTAATTTGTCTTGTAGCAATAGAAAACTAATACATTTGAAAGGAAAGTATTTTAAGAATGTCAAAGTTCTTTAAGCTACAACTCAGTACTTATCTTCTAAGAGGTTAGATAAAAGATATGATGACAGAGAAATATATTCCCTATAAATACTATCTGTATCACTGACTCTCAAAGGCATCTTACTACTGCCTTTTCTCAGATCTCAACACAATGATCCCAGTCCTGTAGGTGGCCTTCTGCTCAACACTTAATACTGACAATACTTAAGTGTGGCAATTTGCCATGGCTGTTTTTACTGATGCTTTAACACAAAAAAGCTTTATAAACATTTTAGAATCATGGTCTTTTGTAAAAGTGAAAGAAATCTTATATTAAGTAAAAATTATCTCTATTTTTGGAACCTCTCTGTATATGAGAAGTAACACAATCTGATAGTAACTCAGCTAGACAAGTGCTGAGTTTTTCAGCCAATACCCCATCTCCCTACCCACTTCTTCTCTGCACTGAGTACTCCCACTTCTTATGGCACATCAGAATCCCTTATTTCCAATACAGTCTAAGATAGGCATAGATAATCAATGAGCCACTTGTTACTTCTGAAATATTACACTTTTAATCACTATAACCAATTACATTAATTCCTAAGCAGCAGCATACTATCATACAGAATTAATGGTTGGCAAAGGTTCATATTTTTTTCTTTACTGACAAGTCTATTACTAACTGTACAATCAGTTACTTTCATAAATTCAAATATAGGATTTAATCCATTCTGTGATAGACACTACAAGTTAGATCATTCAATACCCTCTCCTCCTTTTCTCTTTAGTCTCTACTGGAGGTGAGGGGTGTGCAGGGGCTGGATATACACAGATACTTGCTTATCCAACCACCCTGGCTGGTAGGAATAGCCTTGTGACAAGGTTCTGACCAATGCAATGAAAGTAAAGTTATATTTTCTTCCTCCTTCCTCTTTTTTATTGTCTTACATATAGATGTAATGGCTGAAGCTTCAGCAGCTATCTTGAGATCAAGAGACAAAAGTCAAGAGATATGCAGTGACATTGAACATTTTTTACCAAGCTCATGAAATAAAGTATGTTGGTAAAGATGTCTTATGGTAAGAAAAATAAACTGGTTAGGCTTTCTGCTACTTCTGATGAATCTAGCAATTATATCTTGTTGTGACCCTTTTGCAATCAGGTTCTAGGTAGAACAGGACACACAGAGCTCTGTTGCAATTATTTGAGATTTTGACTATCACTCTGTAACAGATGTTCCCAGTGGCAATACACCCAGTTAAAAAATTTCAGACTTTCTTTCTTTCTTTTTTTTTTTTTTTTTTT
>NW_025999961.1:4473505-4478096 GCF_001458135.2 Marmota marmota marmota
CTTTTTTTTTTTTTTTTTTTTTTTTTTTTTTGTGGGTATCAGGTGGCAAGTTTTAGCCACTAAGTGAAGACTCTCAGGAAAGACACTGTTCTCTTGAAGAAAAGGGACCTGGGTGACACTCACAGTGTGCCCTTAAAGTATCAGTTGTGTCCTGCCCAGAGCTAAGGTGTAAGCTTACAGATGAAGCCATACTCAATTTAAAAATGTGGCAAAGACTGCTGGCTACCTTCTCCTTCCAGTTAACCCTGATTTTAGATACTTGGCCCCAGAAATAAAGAGTTCATTTCTCAGCCTCCCTTGAAGCTTGGGTGTAATCAGGTAATTAAGCTCTGGCCAATAAAATCTATAAAAATATTATACAGCAGCTTTTAAAACTCCTTAAAAGTAACTAGCACACACTCCTGCCCTTCCTTTATTCTGTCCTCCCTTTATCCTGTCCTCCCACAAGCTGCTATCTTGGATGATAGGTGAGCAAGCCATCTGAGAGTTCCTCAGCAGAAAGTCCAAAGGCTTCATGGTTGAAAACAGCTATTCCAGGCCCCAGCTGTCTTATCTCTGTACCTCTACACAGAAAACAATTCACTTCTGTTTTTGAGGCTTTACTGCCTAAACTTGATATAAGGATTCAAACCCTAGGGTGAGGACTATGGAGCAGGTCTCCAAAGGACTCATCAAGCAGCTGGAGCTCTCAGGACAGGCCTCCTCCAGATTTCTGGTCATGTAACAACTTTTTGGATTAGCCACTGTAGCCAGCTTCCCATCACAGGATGTTGAGCACAATTCTAATACCCCTTCAAGGTCCAGCTACAAAGAGTTATGAGTTCTATGTCTTCACCAAATCATTAAAAACATGTTCAAAAGGAAAAGAATAAGGACAGAGTCCTGTAATGTTCTGGCATTTTCCAATATTCACTTCAATATTCATCAAGCACACCTCAAGTAGGGCTCCTAAACAACCAGAGCATCACGATCTAACCAGCCTACACTTCTCTGGCATCCTAGGACAATTGGGAGAAATTTTAAGTCTGATTTTTTTTTTTGTCAGACAAAAAGAAAAAAAAGAAGTCCAAATTAAATGACCTACAAAAAGCCAGCAACTGAATCTTCCTAAATACAACAAAAACAGGTACCTGTAAGAGAGGGGGAAAGGTGTTTATTTTTCCTTTTTACCAGTATTGTACCTTGTCCTCCTCCTTTGTCCCATTCTCTTCTTTCCTCTCCTGAAGAAGTCTAGAGAAAGCTAAAGCTTTAATTAAACACACAAAACCCATGAACATACCATCTAAAAATACAGTCTAATCTCTTACTAGAGTCATTTTCTTAAGTAATTTTTTTCAATCTGTCATATGGCTTTCTATTTCACATAAATATATCAAACTCAAATCTAAGTGTAATAAGGTAAACAAGCAATAATAAGGCAAGTTTACATTTTCTATATGCGAAAGTCACATGTATTACAAATCCAGTCACTGGAGTTTAAGTAGTTCATTCTCACGCTATCTTTGTGCTTTTCTCTTCTCACATTCACTCTTCTGCCCCCTCCTTAACTTTTTTACAGTGCCTTCTGGAAGATTTCAAGGGTTTAAACCTGGCCTTGGCTCCCTGAAAACACTCTACAGGCCTCTTGGCTCCTCTTGCCACAGCACTCCGACAGCAGGCATCTGCCTGGCCACTGATCCTTTACTCTCCCACAGGTAAGAAGTAGCATTCCTGTGGGTTATGAACTCCCATTTTTACCCCGTATACAGATTGCAGAATCACATTGGTTGAATCAAATGTATGAAATATGATATGTCAAGAACTATGTAATGTTTTGAACAACCAATAATAAAAATTAAAAAAAAAAAAAAAAAAAAGAAGTAGCATTCCTTTGAGATTCAGACCATTTGGCCAACCATCCTCTTCATCACTGTTCAATTGTCTTCCTGACTCAATGAAAAATTTGGTACCTGGCTCAGAGATTTCATATCAGTTGAGTGACTTCAATTTCTTGACCTCCTGGCCTCCATACCTCTGGTCTTGTGCCTTCCATTACTCACTCCCAACAATAGTCTGAGAGAAACTTGAAAAACCTGAATCTATCATTCCCCTGCTTCCAGGTCCTTGATGGCTTCAGGTCCCAATGCCCTCAGGCTAAAGCCCTACTCCAGTTTACCAAAACTTCAGGACCAGCCCTGCTTACCTGGCCTTGCTCATCTCCTCCTCATGTTCTCTCCTGTGTCTTTCCCCTCAGATGTCACTTCTTCAGGGATGCATTTTCTGAATGGCTCTCTCCATCTCTGCTCCCCGCCCCCACACACACCTAGTCCAGAGTGAGTACATGGACTCATAAGCACCTTATATTTGTCCTCATACAACCCCCTTCTCACACCATACTGAAAATTGCCCATTCCTACCTGTCTCTCCCACAGAATGCAAATGCCACCAGGAAAGGGTCTTTCCCACCCTGTTCACAGAGCTCAGGAAATAGTCATTGATGAATTACTGAAAGCCTGCCTTCACAAAAGGGATCTCATAGGTGGAACTATTGATCCCACTGGAAATTATTCTTAGCTCCTCCATGAAAAAAAAAATAATTTTTTCCTTCTCTTTTTTTTAATACCATAAAAAACAAACAAACTTTCTATATCAAGGACACATTATTCTGAAGCAAAGCTTAACCCCAGAAATATCTAAAACAATGCCCTGTGCATAGAACAAAATTAAACATTTGAGAAACACACTTAACAGAGCAAGCAAACCAAAATCATGTTTCTGTGGGAAAATAGGAATATACAAACATTTTCAAACTTAAATGTATTTAGGATGACACAAACTATTCAGTTAGTTCCTGACAATCAATTCCTGCATTCATTAACATTTGCATACTTATTCCTTTCTTCCTCACAGTGATTACTCACCAAATCTAGTAATCTTTCCTTTGCACTATCTGAACCTTTCCCCTCAACCTAGCCCTAAGCACAGCTTGGGTTCTCCTTAGTTGTTCCCTGACCATTGCTAGCCCTATATAAATCACTCAGTGCCTTCATAGTACCCTACCAAAATATCTTAGTAAAACAGGTAATGATAGTTACCTGTCATTCTGCCAATATACTTCTACTATTTTTACACTATTTTTGGATTTATTAATTTTGCCTGTCTTCTTACTTCCTGCTATGATGAACATTTAGTTCACTTATTTCTGTCTTTCCAATATATGTATATATTTTTTAGTTCCTCTCTTGGTAATTACTATTAATTGAGTAACATGCTAATAACCCTATTTCTTATTCCATCAACTACAGACATTCCCTTCTGACTCTGTATTTCTTCAGCTCTTATCAATCCCTATTTTTCCTACTTTCTGTAAACACTGCCTTTGCTAAACCCCTTGCTGGAAGATCTTTAGCCCACCACCAAAGTTCTTCCCATCCTTGTTAGTTCATTTTTCCACATTCCATTCTTCCAGGACCCAATCCAAGTTTCTATAAAGAGGGAAAACCTCAGCATCTATCAGTACATAATGATAACTCCCTCCTTGAATTTCTGGGCATTTACTAGTTTTTCTGTTACGTATGTTGTGCTATTTTTTCTTTGCACTTGTAGTTAACTCTTAATGTGTGTGAGGAATGTTTTCCCAACTAGACTGAAATTCCTGCCGTGGCATTTCATAATCTACGTGTTACACAGTGCGGTGACTTGCATATACTGGAGAGTCTGTTTATTAATTAATGGTTAAAATAAAAGCCTCTTATTAAAACTCCCCAAAAGCGGAGATTCAACTATGGTCTTAGTGACCCAGTCTGGAAGATCAGATTACTTCAGAAAAGTCGCACAGGCCTGGATACAAACAAAATATCCAAAGAAGGCGCATGTCAAAGTGAACATACAAAAACTTCATTATGGAAGACACCTGATTAGAACTCTTCATCTGAAGACAAATGTCCAATTCACAGGGACATTCTAAGCAGCCCACTAAAAGAAAAAACACAGGCATCCCTTTCTAAGACATCCTACTGGCTCCCTGGTCTTCACTTCAGGAAGAAAGGAGACCCAGGTGAGCTCTAAGCAGCTGGGGTTCCCCAGCCGAGTTCAGGGCAGCTGAGGGAGGATCGCCCGAGGCTGGGCCAGCAGGACCGGCAGGGCGGAGGCTTGCCAGGCCGACTCCTTCCAGGGCAGGGCAGAACCCAGAGGTTCTGAGCAGAACCTGCGAGAGGGCAGGTGAAGTCGCCAGAGTGTGGGCTTCCCAAACACGGGCAATGCGGGAAGGAGAGGGGCGTCCACCGCAGGATGGGCAGACTGCGCGCTGCCACCCGGCCCAGCGGCAGGTAGGTCGCGCCCGCCAGCCTCCAGGTGTCACGCGGGACGGGGTGAGAAAGGTCGCCCGGGCTTTTCCCAGCGCCGCGGCGGTTGCGGGGCGGTAACCTACCCGGGTGCCATTTCAGGGCCAGCTTCCGATAGGCCTTCTTGAGCTCCTCCTCGCTGGCGTCGCGCCGCACCCCCAGCGCCTCGTAGTGACACTTCATGGCCGGGCCCGGCAGGGGGTTGTGGCCGGGGCCCGGGACGGGGCCGGAACCTGGGCCCGGACCCGGACCCGAGCGGCGGCGGCGGC